>NC_059119.1:37410000-37750022 GCF_020740685.1 Jaculus jaculus | reverse complement strand
AAAAAGAAGAACAATGCTAATCGAAAATTAGTAGATGGGAAGAAGCAAACAGAATACAAGAACATATCAGAAAGATCATCCCTACCAAGTAGGCTTTATCCCAGAGATGCAGGGATGGTTCAACATATGCAAATCGAAAAAGGGAATACATCATATAAATGGATTGAAGGACAAAAAAAAAAAAAAATCACATGATCATCTCATTACATGCAGAAAGAGCATTTGACAAAATCCAACATCCCTTCATGATAAAAGTCCTACAGAGACTGGGAATACAAGGAACATATCTCAATATAATAAAGCCTATTTATGATGAGCCTACAGCCAACATATTACAAAATGGGGAAAAACTGGAAGCTTTCCGCTGAAATCAGGAACAAGACAAGGTGTCCATTGTCCACACTTTTATTTAATATAGCACTGGAAGTTTTAGCCATAGTAATCAGGAAAGAGACACACATAAAAGGGATTCAAATTGGAAAAGAAGAGATCAAGTTATCATTATTTGCAGGTGTCATGTCATGACATTCTATACATTAAGGACCCTAAAGACTCTACTAGCAAACTGTTAGAGCTGATAAACACCTATAGCCATATAGCAGGATACAAAATAAATACATAGAAATCAGTAGCCTTCTTATATGCTAATAATAAACACACATCGGATGACATCAAAGAATCACTCCCATTCACAATTGCATCAAAAAAAAAGTACCTTGGATAAACCTGAGGAAGTCAAGGATCTCTACAATGAAAACTTTAAAACATTCAATTGTGGAATTGCAGAAAACACTAGGAAATGGAAAAACATCCCTTGCTCTTGGATCAGAAGAATCAATATTGTGGAAATGGCAATCTTACCAAAAGCAATCTATACATTTAATGCAATCCTCATGGAAATTCCAATGGCATTCTTCACGCAAATAGGAAAAACAATGCAAAAATTCATTTGGCAACATAAAAAACCTCGAATATCTAAAACAGTTTGGAGCAATAAATATAAGCCTGGTAGTATCACCATACCTGATTTTAACCTATTCTATACAGCCATAGTAACAAAAACAGCATGGTTTTTGGCACCAAAAGCAGATATGTACATCAATTGAACAGAACAGACGATTCAGATGTAAGTCAGGGTAGCTCTAGCCACCTGATCTTTGACAAAAATGCCAAAAATATTCATTGGAGAAATGACAGCCTCTCTTTAGCAAATAGTGCTGGAAAAGCTGAATATGTATCTGTAGAAGGATGAAAATAGATCCTTATCTCTCTTCATGCACAATAATTAAGTCTAAATGGGTCAAATCAGATCTGATACTCCAAAACCGCTAGAGGAAGAAGCAGGGGATACCCTTCAACATACTGGTCTTGACAAGGACTTTCTGAATATAACCCCAATTGCTCAGGCAATAAAACAACATGTTAACCGCTGAGACCTCGTGAAATTACAAAGCTTTTTTATGGCAGAAGACACTGTGAATAGAGCAAAGAGACAAAATACGGAATGGGAGAAAATCTTTGCCAGCTATACATCTGATAGAAGATTAATATCTGGGATATGTAAAGAATTCAAAATATTAAATAATAAGAAATCAAACAACCCAATTAAAAGTGGGCTATGGAAGTAAATAGAGAGTTCTTAAAAGAAGAAACACAGATGCCATATAAACATCTAAAAAACATGTTCTACATCCCTAGTCATCAGGGAAATAAAGATTACAAGTATGTTGAGATTCCATCTCACTCCTGTCAGATTGTCTAGCATCATAAAAACAAATGAATGTAGCTGCTGGCAAGGATGCAGAAAAAGAGGAACCCTTCTACACTTATGGTGGGAATGCAATCTGGTCCAGCCATTATGGAAATCGGTGTAGAGGTTCCTGAGACAACTCTACAAACTTGAACAGAACTGTCACTTTTCTGAAGCCAAGGTCTTCAGAGGAAAGAGGTAGACCACACTATCATGGTAGCAGCACTTCTCCCTCAGTTGTCAGACCATCCAGAGAGGTGAACTTTGGGAGAATCTTTTGCGAACCTCCAAATAAATACTCACTATTGTAAAAATTCAATAAAACGACCAAATCAACACTCTGCTTTTGACTGAAGACAGGAAAGCACCATACTATGTTTCAGTTCTCCTCATATACATCTGCATTAGTCACTAAGAAGTTTCCTAAACCTTCACTTGATCAGATCCACACACAAGATTTTTCAGATTAGTGTGCAGCTCCTCTCACTGTGGATGAGCATTTACTTTTGCTTCTTAAAGAACTATCCTTCCAGGACTCCAAATAGAAGCTAAGACTTGACTAGTAACACTGTCTGGTTTACATTTAGATACAGCTAAACACCCCACGTCATGTTCATACGGCCACAATAGTGGCACCGCAAGAGCTCCTTTCTTTTCAATATGCTGTAGCTTTATGGCGGTCACGGAATCAGCAGTAAATATAGACAGATAGCCAACACAACTCTACAGTATCTAAACAAAATCTCAGGTGTGCATCTGTCTGGATCCCTCTTTTTTTTATTTTTTAGACCAGATACATGTGCCTTGACCAATGACACATCCATAATAGGAAGCAGCCAGTTCCATCTCTTTACTTCATGACATATCACAATCTCCACTGATGTTTAAAATACAGCTTCAAGATTCAAATCTGAGCAGCGTTTCCTATTATTTCAGAAAATAAGTGCATGTCCAGCCCATTCTCTTCAGAAGTAAGCTCTGGAAAATCTGAACCCACTTCTTACTTGTAAATTTTCACAAGGTGGTAAGACGTGTTTGGGAATTTCATTTTCAGACCCGGCTGGTCCCAGAGTCTTCTTGACCCAGAAAGCTGTGCTGGTAGCAGTATTGGAGCCATTGCCAAAAGCTTGAATTGCATTTTCTGCAGTAAAACAGAGAAAATCAAATGTCAAAGTGAAGCAGCAAATGTAACAAGACAGTAAAACCCACAGCGGAGAGAGGAAAAAAGACATCCTGATTATAGCATTTGACTTCTCTGAACAAAAGTCATCACCAGTTCTAGTGAATATTTAAGAACTAAGCTAATTTTTCCCTTCCTGTTCCCACCCTTCTAAACAAACTCTCCGTAATTAGGTAGAAGCAGCCCTGTTCATATGAAAAGTTTACAATGTAAAACTTTCAAATCTCATTAGATTGTTTTGATAGTTTTAAAATTTTTGTTTATTTATTTGTTAGAGAGAGAGAGAAGAAAGAAATGAATAAAGAAAGAAAAAGAAAGACCACATCAGGGCCTCTAGTCACTGCAAACAAACTCCAGATGTATTCACCACCTTGTGCATTGGCGAAACTAACTTGAGTCCTTAAGCGTCTCTAACTTGAGTCCTTAAGCGTCTCAGGCAAGTGCCTTAACTGCTAAGCCATCTTCTCCAGCCCACCAGAGTAGCAGTCTTTGAAACTTGGCCTCAATTTAGGACTTCATTTCATATTAATTGTATAAGAAATCAAAGTCCTTCATTTGGGACTCAAATGGGTAAACTGTTCATATATGACACTTAGTTGGCATTTCTGATACATAAGGACAGAAGAATTTAGGCCTTAACATTCCTCTAGGTATTGTTCTAACATTATTAATATCCTTTAAGTTTAGAAAAATTGGAAGCTTGTTTTTGCAACGTTATAGTTTTGGGTGAAATCTTTCCTCATGCTAATTCTATTGCCATTGCCTTATCTCTGCTAACTTTCATTTGGTCAGAGAACTCAAGATACAGGGAAGAAATGAATTATGTCAAGACCAAGTCAGAGGTCAAAGTTGAAATTTCTCAAAACAAAGACCTTACCAAAAATGTACCCATACTTAGGCTCAATTTATGGTTTGAATTTTACCTCAGAATCCAAAACTTTTATTTATTGATTGCATCTGTATGTGGTGTGTGTCTATATTCTCATGTGTGTGAGTATTCATGAAGGCCCAAGCTTGGTATAAAATTCCTCCATCATTCTCCACTGTGTTTACTAATACAGTCTTAAACTTTTTGTAGTGACAGAGGGAGGGGAGGGGAGGGGAGGGGAGGGGAGGGGAGGGGAGGGGAGGGGAGGGGAGGGGAGGGGAGGGAGAGGAGAGGAGAGGAGAGGAGAGGAGAGGAGAGGAGAGGAGAGGAGAGGAGAGGAGAGGAGAGGAGAGGAGAGGAGAGGAGAGGAGAGGAGAGGAGAGGAGAGGAGAGGAGAGGAGAGGAGAGGAGAGGAGAGGAGAGGAGAGGAGAGGAGAGGAGAGGAGAGGAGAGGAGAGGAGAGGAGAGGAGAGGAGAGGAGAGGAGAGGAGAGGAGAGGAGAGGAGAGGAGAGGAGAGGAGAGGAGAGGAGAGGAGAGGAGAGGAGAGGAGAGGAGAGGAGAGGAGAGGAGAGGAGAGGAGAGGAGAGGAGAGGAGAGGAGAGGAGAGGAGAGGAGAGGAGAGGAGAGGAGAGGAGAGGAGAGGAGAGGAGAGGAGAGGAGAGGAGAGGAGAGATAGAAAATTGGCACACCAGCACCTCAGCCACTGAAATCGAGCTCCAGATGTTTGTGCCACCTAGTGGGTATGTGCAACCTTGTGCTTGCTTCACCTTTGTGTGTCTAGCTAACATGGGATCTGGAGAGTAGAACATGAGTCCTTAGACTTCACAGGCAAGCACCTTAACTACTAAGCCATCTCTCCAGCCCATAGTCTTAAACTTGAACATATAGGTTACAGATCAAATAGTCTAGCTAGGCAGCTTCTCAGAGGATCCTTTCTCCTAAGACTTGGAACTACAGGCAGACAGGAATCTCTTCAAGGAATGTGAGTGGGTGCTGGTGATCCAAGGCTGAATTCTTGTGCTTTATTTACTTTGTGTGTATGTGCTTGTGTGAGTAAGCATTTTTGCTGGCACGCATGTGTGCACGTGCAGGGCCACGTGTCACGGCATGCACCTGTGGAGATCAAAGTACACTATTTTGTTCAGTTCCCTGACTTTCCACCTCATTTGAGGCAGTGTTTGTCTCTCTGGATTCTCCTGTTTTCTTGGCTGTGCTCTCAGTGAGCGCTTTAGGCACTTCTGCTCCTCCTCCCATCTCTCACAGTGTCAGCTTGCTGGGATTGCTGAAACCCACCATGGCTTTGGCTTCTTCTATGGAGTCTGGACCTCAACCCAGGTACTCAGGCTTATGCAGTGAGCACTTTTCCACCGAGCCTTCATTGTTTTAGTTGTAAGAGGACAAAAACACATTATTTGAAGCACTGGTGAGCAAACGAGCTAGCAGAAAAAATAATGAGGTTTTAGAAAAACACATAAAACTCATTTATGCATATATGGTAAATCATTATCCAGTTCTTCATGGATCAGGAAATATTCAGAAGAGCACTGTAAAGAATTTGCCCTTTGAGGACAAGGCTCTCAGGAACATGGCTGAATGTTGATTCTGAAATTTGGCCCATCCCTATCACCAGGTAGTCAGCTGGTCCTTGACCCTTTTGATTATACTCTTATCCAAGAAATGTCTTAGTATCAGACATGTGTAAGTCCTTTTGGAGACAGGGGCCTGCGCAGGACTTTGAATCCTAACTCTACCACATCTGGGGTATCTTAAAAGACTAGTCTAGGACTGGAGAGATGGCTTAGTGGTTAAGGAACTTACCTGCAAATCTAAAGAACCTAGGTTTGATACCCCAGGACCCATGTAAATCAGATACACAAAGTGGCACATGCATTTCGAGTTCATTTGCAGCAGCTAAAGGCCCTAGCATGCCCAATCTCTGTAGAATTTAAAGTAATACTACTCTTTTACTCAGATTATGAGATCTGTATCTCATAACATTCTTTTTTGGACGTTGAGGTAGGGTCTCCTCTAGGTCAGGCTTATCTGGAATTCACTGTGTAGTCTCATGGTGGCCTTGAACTCATGGACATCCTCCTACCTCTGCCTCCCAAGTTCTGGGATTAAAGGCATTGCCTCCATGCCTGGCTTTTATACATTTGGTAATAATATTCTTGTTTGAGAACAAAAATGAAGTATGGATATTATAAAGAGAGTTAGAACACACTGAAGGCCCTGCCTAGGTGGTGCTTGTCACAAGAGTGAATGAAGTTTTAGATTTCTCAGCTGGATAGTCAACCAGAGCATGCCATTGTGGGGTGTGTGAGGGAGACCTGACATCTTGTATTTGGAGTGTGTCTTATGGATGCCCATTGTTAGTATCTGTTTAATTCTCTCTACTTCTGTTCCTTTGTCAAGCATGCTTCCAAAGTGCCTAAACAGCATGATAACCAGCTCGATCCTTGCTCATCAGTGATTAGTGATCTCACAAGATAACCTGTACCCTGCATCTCTCTGCTGCACGAATAGCCTGCCTCCCAAGTTTGTTGTTTCAACTCTAAGCCAACCCTGAAAATCCAAGAAGGTAGCTGTTGGTCTTAACATTCCATTTTTTACCAGAGTCCTTAGAGACCTGTCTCCATCTAATTTGTCTGAGTTTCTCACACTGTGCATTCCTTTTAGGTGTTTGGAACCTTGAGAGCACACTATTGCTTGTTTTGAAGATCAAACTTTGATTTTCCCTATAATGCACTGTGTTATTGGGATCACAATCTTGGCAGCATCCAGTTCATCACTTGTATGATTCCCTGCTCTATCAGTCAGTGTACCAAAAGGAGCTAGAGTTACTACCTGCAATCAACAAAAAGAAGGGAGGGAGGGAAAGAGAAAAGGAAAGTGAAAGAGAGAGAGAGAGAGAGCAGTTGTAACAAAGACATTCACATTTAGCCTAGACAGGAAAGTATACATGTATTTGCATGCTCCCCATTTTACAAAAACTCACTAAGACACTTGTTGTTCTTGAAGAAATTCAGAAATTCATAGCACTCTTCCAGATCATCCCCACTGTTGCTACAGTCACACCATGGGGCCACACTGAGGCTGCTGGAGTCTATATAGTTGGGGGTCATAAGTGTGCCTGAAAGAATGAAAACACGTCATCTTCCTGTGATATTATGGACTTCTCTGTAGCTTAAAAAGAAAGTGTTCCTCTATGGTGGATATGCGGTGGAAAATCACAAACACTATAATTGCCAAATGGGGCATTATGTTAAGCAGTGCCATTTGCTTTGCAATTTATCTAGAGCATAAAATAATTTACATATTTACTTTTAAAACAGTAAATAAACTCCTTGGGTTACATTTAGGATATTTTCTTCTTGCACAAATGCTTTGGATCTCATGGCCTAGGAAAGAATGAAACTTAAGAGTGCCTGAGCTGCAAAATCCCTTGCTTTTTCTTGAAAGAGACTAATCTTCATAGATAGTACTGGGTTACACATCATAAGAATTATTTGGGGGCTGTTAATCCACTACTATCAGGATCAAATTGTTTTCTTAGAGTAACATTGGGAAGTGTGTAAATGTCCAATGTGCTCCCCACATCCTGAATATATGCCAATGTATATAATGAGACCCAGAGTCTCAATGATTTAAGTTGTAAAAGAATTGGAAACTGTTCTTAGCTAAGGGTCCCTAACTATTATATGTGGACCATTCACAGCTTTCAAAAAGATTCTAGATCAACCTATCTGTTTATATCTTGTGATAGTCATGGCTTTGTTACTGAGTTCTTAACTGGTCAAATACTCAATGCATTTAGACACAATACAACCATAATATCTTCCTCTAGGTGGCTCACACCAACCATGCCCAAGGATGTCAAGAACCTTGTGTATTTAGCTATTTTGTAGAGAGAAGAAGAAACAGGGTGCCAGCAGTCCATAAGATGAGTTGGGTCACAAACCGTATTTGATAAGTTTCTTTGAATCAAGGGCGTATTGTAGTTTCCCTACATTTCTTACTGACTTGAACTTGAATAACCCAGTACACCTTAGTATGAGAATTGTAACCTTTAGTGAATCCCTATTCAAACACAAGTGAGAAAGGAACATATACATGATACCACAATTAATGGGTCCCTGACATATGGAAGAGGTAGGGACAAGCTTTGTGCACAAGGTGGGATCCATGGACCTATTAACTAGTATGGAGGGGCAGAGGAGATAAATAAATTTTGGTCTGTAGAAAGTACTGCCTCTACCATTTTTTCCCTCCATTTCATCACTGGATTTCTGAAGTCTAGGAGAGAGCTCAATGAAGTCCCGGCAAGACCTGGCTTTGGCCACCCATGGGGAGCTAGTAAGCATGGACTCCTGGAAGGATACAGACTGAAGTACTAACAGTGGCTTCACCTGGGAGTGGGCTGCAGACACTTAACAGTGCCTTCTGGGAGCGCCACTGGCTTTATTTTCCCTTCATCTTCAACAACAAACATGCCTTAACTACTTTGCTAAGAGGAAAATGTGAATGCAAACCTGAAGTTCTGGCTTAAGAAAGGTGTACTCATTGACTAGATCAACAAACAGTCCATCACTGGAGGAATCACGAAGATACTATTAAAGGGATCATCCCTGGAAGCACAGGTGTCTTTTCACAAAACTGAGCATGGCAAGTGTGTCAAGAACAATAGCCTTGTATTGCATACCATTACTGATTTTCCAAAGGCTTGTGCTGAAGATGCTGTGGTGATAAGGAGTGTAGACTGTGCTGTCATTCAGGGTGGAGGATGTTCCTGGTGGTCATGCATGTCACCCTGACATGGACTCCCAGGAATGGGTGACACTGAGCCATCAAGATATGATAACTGATTTCTCACACCTTCCACAGCCTTCACTGAGTGATCCTTTTCAAATGCTCACTGCATCCAGACCCTGACAGAGGCTTCTCCTTTACCCCAGGAAACCTATCTTTCCTCCTGCTGGCCACATTTGCCTCAGACATGTTTTCCTCTTTCTGGCTCCCTTCCCACACAAGGGAGCCATGTCTAACTGTTCACAGGCTTCCAAGGGCTAAAAATGCTACTCCTGTTATGCAAACAGTATCTCTAGAGGGAAAATTCCCCTTAAGCACCCCCTGTACAACAGGTGTCAGATGACCAAGAACAATAATGGCAAGAAGCACCTAGTATTGGGTGTTTATTCCCAATGAGCCACTTTTGGGAAACATATTTTATTCTCCCAAGTAAAATGATTTCTGAGTTCCATCTCCTCAAAGCTCTCTAATTCCATTAACTTTGTTTTACTTGCTGTCTTCTTCAATAAGCACACTTTCCCCTGCCATTATTCTGTGTGAGAAGTTCCTCACCTGGCATGGATTTTAATAAGCCCTGTTTTTCTTGCATCCTTTATTCTTATTGTTATTTTCTTTATTTTTTTCCCAGTAGTGAATTTTAGAGAGCTTATCTTGAAAACCCCAGCAAAGAGGCTACTAGACACTTGCCACTTGTGCAGACACAAACAGACTTTCAAAGTAATATTGTCCTCCCATCCATCTTCTCTCGTCTTACCAATGAGCCCTGAGTAGGCCAAGAGGCAGTCAGCGTAGTCCTTAAGACAGCTGGTGACAGACCTTGACTGAGGCTGGCAGTTGGTAAAAAAAACTGTAAGGCGAGCTCTGCAATAGGAAGAAAAGAGATGTGTTGAAAACATCATAGGCCTCCCAGCTGAGAGGAGGAGTGCGGGAGGGAGAGCAAGCCCAGGGGCACAGATGCCTAGGAGGAAGTTGCTTTATTTTCAAAATATGATTTATTTATTTGCATGTGTGTGTGCACACATATGCATGCACAGGGCAGTGTAGGCTCTCTATAAACAAATTTCCGTCTGCATTTGCCTGAGTGGCGGGGGCACGGAACCTGGCCAGCAAGACTTGAAACAAGTGCCTTTAACTGCTGAGCTATCTCCTCAGCCCCCAGGAGAAATAACTTCTAATGTTTTATGGCTCATTGAGGCAACTGTGATTGCCAAGTTAGTAGAGTTATTTGAATGTTCCCAATCCAAGAAATGATTCAAGATTGAATCACACGCCAACTAACCTGACCTTATACATACACACATTTTGAAATGTCACACTGTATTCCATAAATGATTCCCTTCATGTTGTAGCCCTCCATGGGAAGGGCATGGCAACATTTCATTCAATTCCAACACCAGACATGACTCCCAACCACTACATTCACCACGGGCTTTGTCAAGACCACTGCTGGCTATTTCACCTAGGACAGCCAGGCCACAGGATAGAGATGAGATGATGGTATTGATGTCTCTAAAAGCCTTGGTGAAGTGTGTCTGGATCTTGTCTTCATGGCAATGAGAGCCCCTGAAGGACTCTAAATCTAGAAATAAGATGATCAGATTTGCATGTTAGGCAGACTCTTGTATTTGTCAGTTATTCAGCAAAGGCATTCTTGGGATCTGCTCTGGACCCACATTGTGTAGCAATGGGGAATGCAGCAAATGAGTGAAGGCAGAAAGATTTCCTAGGAGAACCAGATCAAAGCACTGGGTCAGAGGGAAAGGAAGAGTTAAAAAAAAAAATAAAAAGAACAGAAGGTACTTAACTGTGCAAGTCAAAACACAGAAAGACAAGCTGGAGAGATGGCTTAGCAGTTAAGGCACTTGCTTGCAAAGCCTAAGGACCCAGGTTCAATTCCCAAGCACCCACATAAAACAAGATGCACAAAGTGGTGCATGCTCCGGGGTTCATTCACAGTGGCTAGAGGCCCTGGCACCCCCATTCTCTCCCACTGCCTTTATGTCTCTATCTCTCTCAAGTAAGTAAAGAGAAATATTATTTAAAAAAAAAACAGGAAGGAGGGGCTGGAGAGATGGCTTTCTGGTTAAGACATTTGCCTGAGAAGCAAAAGGGCCCAGGTTCAATTCCCCAGGACCCACATAAGCCGGATGCACAAGGGGCACATGCATCTGCATTATTATTTATATTCCATTCTGCTATTCACCATGATTTCAGTGTCAATACACCTCCTTTCCTTTGAATATGCAGAAGACTTCTCTCAGGAATATCCTCATCCTACTTGCAAGACAATCAAGAGCCAAAGAGGCAAAGCACCTGCTCAGAGCAGGTGGTCACATTAACATACACTAGAGAAAGGATGAATTGCCACCTCCCAATCACAGCTTGAGAGGGGCACAGTGCAAGGCTAGTGTGTGCTACATGAAACCTTGTCTCAAAAACAAATATATAAGTAAATGGAAATTTTCTCTGACCCAATGTTAGCATTAGGACTCCCACTTCAAAGTCTTGGATTTGTTCAAAGCATTTGGTATTGTAGGACCCCCAAAACGGGGACCCCACACTCTGCCAGGATATGGCAACACCCCAAATCACTCACGAGAAGAGGTCTTGATGCAAACTGCAAGAGGTTTTTTATTCCAAGCGCGCTGGGGCCCCCACTCGTACACCACTCAGGGGTAGAGGACTGCACAGCCCCGAATGCAGGAACGGGACAGTTTTTATAGGGTTTCTAACAAAGCCTGTGCATTAGACCAATCATTTCTTAACATCAGGAGCCCGCACGGTGTGAGCCAGTCAGTTTATGCCACTCCATAGTTTCTAAGCCAATTAGTTTAAATTACTCAAGCCCCGCTCCGTGGACCAATTAGTTTCTATGACCTCGGTGGTCAGCATTTGCGCGGGTCCTTGGGTGGGGGTGGCAAAGTGTGGTTTAAGGCAGGCTGTTACGGCTTATGGTGTGGGCTACTAAGGCTTATGGTGTGGGCTATTTACAGAAACCAAATAAGCGGTTTACTCCATTATTCATTTCCCACCCTTGAGGGCTATCTCACGCCCTTTTTACCTAGTTTTATATTGGGAGCGGGCTCTGATATAATGAGAAGAGGGATTCTTAACTTACTTCCAACAGAGAGTAGGGCCTCGAATTTGAGGTATGCAGGGGCCCACTTAAGCTCCTTTTGCAGCATGATAGTATTTCTGGGCTTCTGGATTCTTGGGCCTTTCAGTATCTGAATGCATTCTCAGTCAGTAAGTTAATGTACTCAGGTTTACAAGCACCTGCGCCTAGTATAGCTTCCCTTCTAATGTTCTTATCTTTAGCATTTAACTTCTCCTAGCCTCAAGTTCATCATCTGGAAAGTGAGCCCTGTGGTTTTGTGACACAGTGACAATAATGTAGAGTTCCTCGACACACCTGCTACTCAGTACAATTTTCTTGCCACCCCTTTACCTTTCTAAACATTGCTACCCCATCTTTACATTACACCCATCCCTTCACCTCTTCCCCATTTCTGTCCCATTCTGAAGTTACACACATCCCACACATCGCTTCACCTCTTTCCCCAGTTCCTGTTCTGTTCTGATATTACATCCATCTCTTCACCTCTTTGGGTAGTTTCTGTCATGTTGACTTTATGACTTCCAATAAACACAACTACAGAAACATGTATCTTGGTCGGTCTTCTGCAGTCCCTCATATTACACATGTAGAAAAAGTACCAACTTTGACCACAAGCAAGTTTTGAGGAAGTCCAAACCCAAGAATCCTGTGGTGCCACGTAGAACCTCTCATTGTCACACCCTTTAGGAAAGAAGCCTCTGAGACTTTGCTTCCTGGGCCAGGAAGGGCCCTGTGTCCAAGTGGATTTCAACCCATTTCCCCAAATCACTGCTCACCCTTATCCTTGTATTTTTTAGGCTCCACACTATTGCACACATCCCGAAGGATTCACTAATTAACTGCTATTCCCTTGGCCAAACACCATGGCAGGTCCCGGGTACCAGGGTTTGGCACGTGGGTCACACAAGACTGCCCTCGCTGTGCTCTGAGCCAGTCCCCACAAGGGCTCCCACAAAGCCTTGCCTCAGAAAGAAGTTCAGGTATGACAGGGACATCTTACATTGTCGAGACAGTGCTTCCTACTTTGGGATCTCTCCAGGTTTAATTAGCAGCAATCAGTCTGCAAAGGTAATATTGCCTGACCGTTTTCTGATCCTATCACACTGCAGTGGCCCCTGAGGGAAGTCTGGCCAGCAACAGACCAACTTGGAATCCTACAAAAGTGACCTTGTACGAACAAAGGCAGGCATCATCCATGTGTGTCAGGTGGTTGGAAGAACTCAACATCTACAATTGCTTCAGAAAACTTGAAAGGCAAATTTTGGACCCTGGCATGGGTATCTACCCAAATGGGAAGGGCTTTTAGGAGACCCTGATCTCATACCCTAGGGCTCCCCTTTAGTACAGACTGTTTCCTCCATCACCCTCAGCCAATTCCTCCCCCTGCACAAGCTGTTGAGCACAGTATAAATATGATAATAATGAGACAGAGAAAGAAAAACATCATAGGTGGCTCTGTATTGGATATATAATTTAAATAAAATTGTTTGGATTACTGATGCCATTGTATGTCTATTAGTGAAGAACATCCAGCTTGTTTTTTCAAGAAAGAAACTGAAGCCAAAAAGAAATGGAGACCTTTGTATGTGATGAAAAGATCATAAAGCTCTCATCTATCCAATTGTGTCTGCTGGGATAACTACAGATTACAAACATGCTCAAACCCCTTAGAGTAAGTTTTTGCCAATAATCCATTCATATTTCTCCAGGGAAAATTAATAAATTATTTTTATTACAAGCGGCTATAAGGAGAAATAAAAATCTAATCATCATGTCAACCAATCTTTCATGAGGTCAACCAAACCAGGAAAAGATGGCTTGTATATATGTTACACAGAATTCACAAGGTCCCTCTGTCTTGAGGAGATATTTCAGAAATTGTCTCACATATATCCTGGAACTCTACAAAGCCCCCACATCATCTCAGTATCTCTGAGCAGTAGTGGACTCTCACCATGGTTTCATTTAATTATTATTATGTCCACCTCCAAAAGAATACTAAGGCCAGACATGGTGGTGTGTACCTTGAATCCCAGTACTCAAGCTGCAGAGGTACGTGAACTGTTTTGAGTTCAAGACCAGCCAGAGACTACAGAGTAAGTTCCATGTCAGCATGACCTAGAATGAGAACTTTCCTCCCCACCAAATAAAAAAAAAAAAAAATTAAGCATACTGGGCTACACTCAAACTAAGCATACTGAGATACACTCAGCGCACACACCCCAACAAGCTAGGTGAAAGCTACATATCTGGCTCTGAGCCATCAACCTACCCCTGGGTTGGAAGCAAAAAACTAGTGACAAGGCTAGAGATGGCTCAGCAAGTGAGGTGCTTGCCTGCAAAGCCTAAGGACCCACACAGAGCCAAATGCACAATGTGTCTATATTTTGTTTGCAGTGACTGGAGACCCTGGTGTACCCATTCTCTCTCTCTCTCTCAAATTAATTAATTAATAAAAGTACTTCCACAAGCCATGGCATGATATTCACCAATAAAAATTTAAAAGATAGATGCTCAAGAAAAGATTCATGTGAGATGTCATGAATAAGCCATATAGAAATCTACTTTGTTAGGTAAATAATATATGTGCTAAAAGGAGAAAGTTTAGGCCAAACTACTCAAGAGGGGTGGATAATGCTGTGCCCAGAAATATTTGTTAAAATAAAAATGAATAATAATAAATATTGTGGGCTGTTGCCAAGGCTCTTGGTTGCCCACCAGAACTATACAGTAAGACCCTACTGCTGAAGACACCACATGCTTAGGCTTCATGTCACATAAATTAAACTGGAGTTGAGCTGGAAGCCTCCTTGCTGTTGACTGGCTGTCAGGCTACAGAGAGCCATATAGCCTGTTAAGGGAGAAAATCCATCAATAGTTTTAACCAACAGTGGACCCTGAAAGTTCTAGGGCTGGCCAGCCAAGCCAAATACACTAATTGATGCAATGTTATGCCTGTTATGGAACAAACCAACTGCTCTCTGATTAGATTTGAGGCCTACTCCATGGGAGGGAATACCTGACTGATAGTGAAAATCTTATCAAAAGCCTATGACTGAAGAAGTCATGAGCCCTAGAGGGGAAACTATCACTGTTTGGGTACATGGATATATACTATGACCAACAAAGTACCCTACAAATACCTAGGCTTGTGCCCATTTATTAATGCTACGATCATTTTGGGTTAAAGATACTTCTCTTTTCAGATGGCTGTCAACATTAGTAAACTAAAAACTCATTAAAATGGTGACACTAAATGACAATGGTGTATTCATCACTAAGTGAGTGTAGCAGACAGCTTCAGGTTCTCTGAGATAAACTTCTAGACTAGGCACAGTTATGGTGGAAGGGATTTATCGAAGCTAACAGATTCAGAGAAAGTTTCATAGTGGCAGAAGAAGCTGGCCTGATTTCACAGGACCAAGCAGAGAGAGAGAGGAGCACCAGCCAAAAGCCAAAAGCCCAAAGCCACACAGCCAAGCACACTTCAGGAATTCCTGCTAGGCACACTTTGCATATCTTTAGATTGAAATCTGAAACACACATTCACACCTTAAGATCAGCCCAGTGACACCACCTCCAGCCAGGTGGCTGCAAATGCAAACTAAAAACTAATAAAAAAAATGAACATGTTTGGGGCCATCTATTCAAACTACCACAGTGAGATATCTCTATTACACCCTCCAAGAGTCAGGGACCACTGTGGATGAGGTAGTGGAAAGGATGTATGAGTCAGTGTAATGGAGGAGTGCTTTGCAGTACTGTCTTCCAGACACAAAGTTGGTGTGGTATTCATGACCTCCCAGTGGCTACCTGCATGATAGGAGGGGAAAGTAATGACATCAAAATAGACTAGTTAGAAACTAGGTGTCATGGCACACACCTTTACTCCCGGCACATGGGAGACACAGGTAAGAGGACTGCTATGAGTTCAAGGCCACCCTGAGACTACACAGTGAATTTCAGTCATCCTGGGCTGGATCAAGAGCCTACCTTGAAAAACAAAACAAAAACAGAGTAGTTGGATAGAAGCAGGGATTCAGTGGAAAAGGGTTTTGGGTGGGAAAAAGGGAGGAGATTATGATCATGGTAGATCATCTATATGAATGGAAGTTGTCAATAAAAAGCTAAAGAAGGAAAACATTCATATAGAAGGATGAATACTTACCACTGGGCATCTTTAGATCCTGAAGGCAGCTACAATGTAATCTCTAAATCCTGAGAGTGTTTCTTTGCATGGATTAAAGAGAGGACTTTGCTGATGAGATTTAGGTGGGGAGATTACCCTGTATTGTCTGGGTGGATTAAAGGAAAGGAAAAGATTCTCCCCTGGACCTGAAGGAGGAATTCAACCCTGTCAACACCTTGATCTCAGCCCAATGAGACCATGGTGTGCTTCCTGCCAGGAGACTGGATGGTTACCCGAGCACCAGGCCAGTATGCTTAAGATGTGCTGACTGCTCTCAGAAGGTTGTGACAACTTAGCATGCTGATTTTTCCAACCACAGTGCCAAAGCTCTAATTAGCTTTGGGAAAAAAAATGTTCTACAAATGATCCCAAATGCATCTTCCTTCATCCAAAACGTGGTGCTTTTGGGTTTCCAGAAGATTAACAATTAAAAATTCACACACTTTCCCTTTAATAACTTACAAAGGCCCTTTCCCTACCTACTAAAGTGAGCACTAACTGCCACTGTGGAACTCAGGTCTAACGTTCTGCTATGCAGAATGTTAATTCACCTGTGGTATGTTAAAGCGGAGCCTGTAGAAGGGTTGGAAGGGGTAGATAAATAAGTGCCTTCATGGCTAATGACTTGACAGTACCATGAACACAATCTTTAACAGAAACATAAAAACAAGATCCTCTATTATTCCTTAATGGACCCACAGACATCCTGATGAAAATTATATAGAATAGTAATTATACGAGAGGCCATGTTTCTTCTAGGCAAGTGGTTTTAAAACCAACAGGGTTTTAGAGCTTAGCAAGCAACTACTCCCTAAATCCTTCCTTCCAAGAAAGGACATAGAGAGTATGATACCTGCTCAGGAGGCGGGGAAAATGGTGTTTTGTTCTTGGGGTTAATAAATCACTCCACTGACATCAGATGATAACTTTCCTTTTCCCACGAAGTCTGCTGCTCCTCATCTTGGTAATCCATTCCTATCTTCAATATATTCTTGTGAACAACAACCTCACCTTATCCCCTTTTCTGCATTTTATGTAAGACCTTCACAATTGCATTTAAACACTCTACCTTTTCTTCTTAAGGGTAAAGTAGCTGAGATTCTTGGCTCATACAAAATCACTTTCTAGAAATGAGTTCATCAACTTTTCTGCCTTGCCGGACAATCACAAGGTTTACTTTGACCCATTCACAGAGCTCTCAAAGGTCTGTCACGTCAGCCTTGATACCCACAACCTCCCTGTCACTGCTGTACACATTCACTATCTTTATTT
Source organism: Jaculus jaculus (assembly GCF_020740685.1). Taxonomy (NCBI): domain Eukaryota; kingdom Metazoa; phylum Chordata; class Mammalia; order Rodentia; family Dipodidae; genus Jaculus; species Jaculus jaculus. The sequence goes on along the minus strand of NC_059119.1, from coordinate 37,732,835 downwards.
GTATTTTTTGTTTTATTTTTATTTATTTATTTGAGTGTAAGAGAGAGAGAGAGAGAGAGAGAGAGAGAGAGAGAGGGAGAGGGAGAGACTGGGTCCATCAGGGCCTCCTGCCACTTCAAACGAATTCCAGACGCATGCACCACCTTGTGCATCTGGCTTACATGGTCTTGGGGAATCAAGCCTCGAACAGGATGCTTAGGCTTCACAGGCAAGTGTGCTTAATTACTAAACCATCTTTCCAGCCCTCACATGAGAATGAACTGCAGCCCAAGTTGCATTGTTGTAGACATTGTTTTTACAATTATGTTTATTTACCATCAGTCACTGCACATGATACTGTGCAGACTGGAGTGACTTTTACCATGCAGTAACCTCCAGGTTGGCCCTATTTCACAGGTGAGCATGCTGCAGCCCAGTAAGACCCACAACCAGCCAAGATATGCACATGGTTAGAGTCAGAATAAGGTTTAGAAAAGCAGCCCACACTCTCAATGCCATATTCACCCATAATGCAGAAAGATTAAGATGTTGGGCCTTTTCATTTCCTCTCTTGAACTCTGTCACCATTTCCATATGAACTGCATACTTGTGATCACTTTCTTAGGCAACTCCCTTGAAAAGAAAGATGCACACATATGTGCATGCATACACTATCGCAGAGCGGGCCGGTGCCGTGGATCATGGGAAAGGACGTGACATCTGAAATCTGACCAAATGCCAACTGCCCTGGTACTGTACTTCATGCACCTGTCTATCTACTTTCCCATGGACACAATACAGATACCAAAGTTTGATGCCTTCTCCATGAGGCAGTGTTCAGGATTAAAGCCTATAACCCAGTATCAGGTAGCAAGTTCAGTGCCTAAGAGAGACCTGGACATGCACATTGCTGTTCCTCCTCTCAAGGATCTTCTCACACAGCTGACCAGTAACATGGCACTGGGAGACCATATGGGCAGGTGCTACTCCTCCTTCACAGGAGGGGAGCATGAAAAAGAGCTGAGAGGGATCATCAAGACCTACTGGAGGCCAGACTGGCAAGGAGCTAAGACTCTAGCTGGGTTCTACCATGCCTCCCGCCAGCACGGGGGCAGGGACACAGGCTGTCTCCCGGTGGGGAGGGGCGGCACTCATACATGGTTGGTAATAGGCTCTCATGGATAGATATGAGGTGGTGTCTCAAGGCTACCCAGGCTAACCCCCTCTTACTTTGTCTGCACTGAGAATACTGAGAAGCAGCACAGATGACCGTCTGCTCTGCCCACTCCAACTTCTTCCTGACAAGCAAAGATGTTTCCATGTATAAAAGTGACAAGCAGAGCTAAGGACCACACAGCTGTCCTTCATTGAAGAGCTCAGCTCAGACTGCCCTGAAGGTCATTCTGGGGAAGCAGCATTTCTTTTCAAGTGACTACTCTAAAATCCTGTTTGGGGACGCATTTCGAGCATAACTCAACCAACTGGATCCCAATGTCAGAGTGAGGTCAGTCTATGGACAGCAGGTTGTATTTCTTCTCATTCTCAATGAAGACAAGGTCTCCTCCACAGGCAGTGGGGCAATAGTGAATAGCGTGGCATCTTAGGAGAGGAGTTGTATTCCTTCTCATTCTCAGTGGAGACAAGGTCTCCTCCACAGGCAGTGGGGCAATAGTGAATAGCGTGGCATCTTAGGAGAGGAGTTGTATTCCTTCTCATTCTCAGTGGAGACAAGGTCTCCTCCACAGGCAGTGGGGCAATAGTGAATAGCGTGGCATCTTAGGAGAGGAGTTGTATTCCTTCTCATTCTCAGTGGAGACAAGGTCTCCTCCACAGGCAGTGGGGCAATAGTGAATAGCGTGGTATCTTAGGAGAGGAGTTGTATTCCTTCTCATTCTCAGTGGAGACAAGGTCTCCTCCACAGGCAGTGGGGCAATAGTGAATAGCGTGGCATCTTAGGAGAGGAGTTGTATTCCTTCTCATTCTCAGTGGAGACAAGGTCTCCTCCACAGGCAGTGGGGCAATAGTGAATAGCGTGGTATCTTAGGAGAGGAGTGGTCAGTGTCCAAGCCGGAGACTTCAGAAACCCATTTCTGTTCACAGAAGAGAGAAGCCTTCCTGTTCTTCAGCATCCCTGAGCCTTCCTCTACATGGCCAAGCCTCTTCAGTCTTTCCCATCCTTCTTCCCAAGTTTCTTGTCTATTGATGCCCAGCCCAGCCCAGCCTCAAGACTGTAGCGCACACAGCTCTGCTCCTAGCCCACAGCTAGAAGGGCCCCAGCGGACTAGTGGCTAGGAAAAGGGAAGAGTCTTTCGAGTTACACTTTTGGACTATCTGTCTCCTCCCAATGCACAAATTGTCCCTGTGATGTTTTGCCACCTGAATCCTCCTTATAAAACAGATCAGCTTCTTCCAACTTAAAAAAAAAAAAAAGTGGAAGGCCATGACTCTCAGCACGTCTTCAACCTGAGAGTGTTATAAAGTAATAAGGGTGCCACTTCCTCTGGTCAGTGCTACAGCTTGTTTAAAGAACGCGGGGCCTCATGCCCCCGGAGCAAGACAAGCTGAGCAGAAGCGCAGCTAACATGTCCCACGCGGTACCTGCTCTCTGGCCTTCAGAAATAAAGAACCTTTACGAAAACAAGCACCTAGTCACATTCACCTGCTTTCTCACCTGTCACACACCTACTGAGTATGCAGGATTTGCCTCAGATGGCACGGAAGTCTCCTGGCCCGGTCCTGGGTACAAGGGCAGGCACTGGGCAGTAGGAGCTGAACCTGTAAGCTGGGATCCAGCGCACACCTCTGAAGAAGCATGGCAGAGCCTTGGTGTCAGTCTCAGTCTCTGCCCAGCAGCAGTGACTTGATTCCAGCAGCAACAGAATCCAACCCTAAGTCCTGGGAACATGTTTATCAAGTTGTCAGCAGTGGTCACTGGGGCTTGGGGTTGCGCATGAGTAGAGTGACCGAGATATTCTCCTTTCACTCAAACCCAATTCTACATCTCATTTTCTGTGACTTTTTTTTTCCAGGTAAAGTCTCACTAAAACAGGCTGATCTGGAATTCACTATGTATTCTCAGGGTGGCCTCGAACTCATGCCAGTCCTCCTACCTCTGCCTTCGGAGTGCTGGGATTAGGGGTGTGCTCCACCACGCACTGCTCTTCAATTTTCTGAAAGGATCAAGAGTCTCCTTATCTCCTACCAGCCTTCTCCTCACTGGGCAGCCTCCCAGGACTTGAGGAGTAGGCTCATGTCTGCAAACCTGTATCAACCATGGACCACCTGCCTCAAAAGCGTTCCCCAGTTAAAGACAGGACTGTCCCCAGGGTAAGAGCTTAAACAGCTATGAAAATCCATGTTACAGATGCAGAGGTCAAAGTCTCAGTTCATTCACAGAACTGGCCTTGCTCTTGGCTTTAAGAGCAGCACAGACACCCGGAGCCTGGCAGCTTGAGCAGCAGCCACGGATCGCTCTGAACCACGTTAAATCCTGCAGCCAGCACACGTACCTGCAGATGTAGTTCCTCTGGCAGGACTCCCGCAAAGCCAAGCAGCTGGGTCTCTTCCTCTCTTCATAGGAGCACGCAGGCACGATGGTCTGTCGCCGTCGCTCCCTGCAGGCCACGCTGTGGCAGGAGCAGAAGAGCATGCCGTAACTGAGCTTGGCAGGAACCTGGTCAAAGAACTGCCTCAGGGCCCTGTGGCATCTGTGGCGGTTGCAGACTTGGTTAGAAACGCTGGTGATACACGGCGTGACGAAGGCCGCCTTATACTTATGGCAGGTGTCATTGAGATTACAGGCATTGGCCGCATTCAGGCAATTGTTCTCTTCAGAAATGTGCTTAACTGCAAAGCAGAGAAAGACAGACATGATCACAGTGCTTGGCCTCTGTCTACCTCTACCTCCACATTTGCACAGAGATTTTGCTGTTCCCTTGATCATATTCACACCTCTAGAAATCAAGGAATTTTAAGGCTAATTACCCGATGAGTCTCCCGGAAAAGGCGTTGGGATGCAAACAGCAGAGGTCCACAGTAGCACAAGCTCCTGGGATTCCCGCAGATGGGTAAGTAGTCACTATGGAGCTAGGCACAGGATCTCAGGCATCTGCCTCGTACTAGCAAACACAAAAATGTTTCCAATCTTTACTCTGAGAAAGGAAACTAGTATCCAAAAAGCAGCAAATTAGGCTGGAGAGATGGCTTGGCTGTTAAGCACTTGCCTGTGAAGCTAAGGACTCCGTTTTGACGCTGGATTCCCAGGACCCACATTAGCCAGATGCACAAGGGGGCACACGTGTCTGGTGTTCCTTTGCAGTGGCTGGAGGCCCTGTTGTGCCCATTCTCTCTCTCTATCTGCCTCTTTGTTTCTCTGTTGTTGCTCTCCAATAAATAAATGAAAATAATTTTCAAAAACCAACAAATTATATACTTGTTCAGGATACAGTACATAAAATGATATGCTGAATGAGTTATAATTGCTATGTAGTGAAAGGCCCAAGAATTCAGAAGCTCAGAAATACTATCACGCTCCAAAGGGAGCTTAAGCGGGCCCCTGCATACCTCAAACTCCAGGCTTTACTCTCTGTTAGAAGCAAGTAGAGAATCCCTCTTCTCATTATATCAGAGCCCACTCCTAATATAAAACTAGGTAAAAAGGGCATGAGATAGCCCTCAAGGATGGGAAATGAGTAATAAAGTAAACCACTTATTTAGTTTCTGTAAATAGCCTGCACCATAAGCCTTAATAGCCCACACTGTAAGCCTTAGTAGCCTTAATAGCCCACACTGTAAGCCTTAGTAACTTGCACCATAAGCTGTAGCAGCCTGCTTCAGACCACCAAGGTCATAGGAGGCTGATACCATACTCTGTTACCCCCACCTAAGGAATTGCACAAGTGCTGACCTCCAAGGTCACAGGAGACTGGTACCACACTCTGCTACTCCCACCTAAGGACCTGCGCAAACGCTGACCAACAAGGTCATAAGAGAGTGATTGGTCCATGAGGGGCTTGAGCAAAGTAAACTAATTGGCTTAGAAACTGTGGGGTGGCACAAACTGACTGGCTAACACCCTGCAGGGGCTCCTGATATTAAATAATGATTGGTCTAATACACAGGCTTTGTTAGAAACCCTATAAAAACTGCCCCGTTCCTGCATTCGGGGCTCTGCAGTCCTCTACCCCTGTGAGGTGTACGACTGTGGGCCCCAGCGCACTTGGAATAAAATCCTCTTGCAGTTTGCATCAAGACCGCTTCTCGTGAGTGATTTGGGGTGTCGCCTTATCCGGGCAGAGCGTGGGGGACCCTCTGCGGGGGTTTTTTCCTACAGTAGTTCTCCATAATTATTTAATAAATACATGTAGGACATGCTGACTACTGTATGCTTTTAGAGCAATTGCATGGTTAATTGAGTCCACAAAAGATTAGGCCTGCTGTATTTAACATTTAGCTCCCAGACCATTGGAAGAAAAACAGAATACATCATTTAAAAATTTGCAAACCCTGATTATCACTTATTTCCCTACATATAAAACATCTGTTCTGTGATTATTAAAAATTTCCAACTAGGAAGATTTGGCTGGGACTTTGGATAGCATTTCATTGGGCTTCCACAGCAAGGGCTACAGGATTATCACAAGCCACATACTGCCTTCTGCTCAAATTCCCTGTGCTCATGATGCCTGGGGAACCATCGCCACTTACTTTGGGGCGCTTTCTTTTGAAAGTTTTATTTACTTATTTATTTATTTATCTATTTATTTATTTATGAGAGAGAGACAGAGAGAAAGAACGGGCCTCCAGCCACTGCAAACTATCTCCAGATGCACATGCCCCTTTGTCCATCTGGCCTACATGGGTCCTGGGAAAATCAAACTTGGGTCCTTAGGCTTCACAGGCAAATGCCTTAAGCTCTAAGCCATTTCCCCAGCCCTGGGACACGCTTGTATTGTATGTATATCAGTGCCAGGGAGCACGGTTGTGCAGGTTGACCTGGGTCATACACAATTTACAAAGTTACAAGTGAATGGACCAGAGGGACTATGCTCAGATCCCCCATAAAGATTTGTTTTTCCTCCAGCAGGGAAAAGAAAGTGACACAAACCCTGCAGAGTCATTTGGTAAAGGTGGCTTACGTCAGACTGATAAGTACGTGTGCCGGAGATCCTTGAGAGGGGGCAGGTAGGTAGGAGACTAGGACCCCACAACGACGGGATCAGGCACCCCAGTAAGTTCCCACTCAAGCCTCGGCTCCACTGCGGATTCTGTGCCTCCTTTTTGTCCTGCTTATACACCCCAAAATGGCAGGAACACTTGAGAAAGTACCAGAGGCTAGAGAAGTGTCAGGATGAGGGGGTTCCGGTTGTCTGGATGGGGCTAAAAAACAGGACAGACATCTAAAAGGGGCATGTGATGGGCTGAGTGTGGCAGGCTCATGTGTTTGAATTCTTGATTCCCGGCAGGTAGTGCTGTTTGGGAAGGTCCTATAATCTTGGGGAGCCGAGCTGGGGGAAGTGGGTCACAGTAGAGTGGAGAGGGCTGGAGCCCCATGTGTCGTTTGCTCTGTTTTCTGCGTGCACTGGTGACTATGTGAGGAGCCAGCAATCACACCTGTCTTGGATTCTGTAACAGACAGCTTCAGGTTCACGGAGATGAACTTTCAGGTCAGGCACAGTTATGGAGGAAGAGATTTATTGAAGCTTACACATCCAGGGGAAGTTCCATAATGGCAGAAGTTGGCCTGCCTTCACAGGACCAGGCAGAGAGAGAGAAGCACAAGCCTAAAGGTCAAAAGCCACAGCACACTTCAGGAACTCCAGCTAGGCACACTTTGCATATCTTTAGATTGAAATGGAAACCCACCACCACACCTTAAGATCACCCAGTGACATTGCCTCCAGCCAGGTAGCCAGCAGATGCAAACTACAAACAAACAACTGAATATATTGGGGGCCATCTATCCTATTCAAACCACCACAGCTTCCCTACATGATATAGCCCCTAAGCTGAAAATAAATGTCCTTAAGTTTCTTCTGGTCAGGTGTTTGTTCACAGAAAATGCAAAAGTAACTGCTACAGGGAATACAGAACACTTTTTAAGTCTTATTTTTAATAGGCAGGCAAACTGAGTATTAAATATTCTCATCACATTTCAAAAATATATTCATTACAACATAAAAACAAAAGGCACAGAAAGTAACAAATTCTTCATGAAAAGAAAACTTCCTATGTTCTATGAAAACTGTACGTTGTTTTAAGTGAATCCCTGAAATCAGAAACTTCAATATTATACCCTGACGCACAGGGCATGTATCAGCACACCATAGGTTCATCCTACAAATTCAGTGTGGACGCAGTAAACGCGACCTCCATCATCTCACAGTGAGCAGTACAGGTGCGGCCAGTGTCCGCCCACGGCAGCCCTCCACTTCAGCAAGCGCTCCTGGTGCAGCCTTCCGCACCTCGTACTCCAAAGCCTGTTTCTATTGGACATACTCACACTCTTTGGGACCCCAGGAAGGAAACAGCCACGGTGTGCCCAGGCTGACACCTGTGAATCTGGGCCTGGGTGACATTTCCAGCCTAGTCTTGAAACTTCTAAAGTTGTTCTTTGGGGACCAAGGACACTCTGAAAGTCTATTCTTCTCTAGATTTATTAGTTATGCATTTGTATAATCATCAACTACAATTTACTAAAACCACATTGAGTAATCTGAATTAGGACTTTAAGGGCTGAATATTGGTAAATACATGATTTAACTACTTGGATTTTTGTCTGCACTTTATGTCTGATGGAGGACACTTTAGCCTCTATGTTAAAAGAAGAACAGAGGCATCCACACTTAGGAGCCTGTCAAATTCAAACAAACACACTGACATCAAAGACTGCATTCACATTGTGAACACTTTGCTTCAACAAAAAAGTCATTCCTTACATTGAATACACATCATGTAAGAAATTTCTTTTTCTCTGCAAGTGACACATATGTTAACACACAGCTTTAAAATTGGCCTGGTATACACCTTTCTGTTATCTTAACAGGTCTTAAAATTATGTGGGCTGCTAAGTTTTTCCTAAGAGTGTATTAAAACTGAACAGCAGTATTTTAAAGGAAAAGTTTTGTACAAGGTGGAAATAGTAAGCCATTTCATTTCTGAATTGCTTACTCAAAGCTAACTTCATTTTGGGCTGGAGAGATGGCTTAGTGGTTAAGTGCTTGCCTGTGAAGCCTAAGGACCCCGGTTTGAGGCTCGGTTCCCCAGGTCCCACGTTAGCCAGATGCACAAGGGGGCACACGCGTCTGGAGTTCGTTTGCACCTGGCACGCCCATTCTCTCTCTCTCTCCCTCTATCTGTCTTTCTCTCTATGTCTGTTGCTCTCGAATAAATAAATAAAAAATTTTTTAAAATATTTAAAAAAAAAGTTAACTTCATTTTAACACTGGGAATGACTTTGCCTCACTTTCTGCTAATCCAGTTTTCATCGATATATAAGTCTGACTGGAACACCACCTCACTCTAGAGTGGTGACAAGTTTCAGAATATACAACATGGTACATTCAGAGAACAGTAACTTATTGTCATCTCTTAGGTTAACATGTGACTTCCTTTATGTTTTTCACTCATTATCAAAATGTTTTCACCCAACCTTCTCAACTTGAGACCAATTTACCCCTAAACAAGAACACAACAAAGGCAAAAGAAAACAAGACTCACACTCCTTGCAAAACCTAAGTTCAAAGATCTTCTCAAAAGCTTAGCAAAGTGCATTTAGCATGCATGTGAAGAAGATATTGTATCGGGAACAACTGAGGTTTATTCCAAGGGTTCTAAAGTAACTTAATGTTTAAAAATCAGTACCACGCACATTAACAAAGTACAGACAAATATGATTAGTTCCGAAGAAACAGAAAAAGTATTCACTTAACCTTAATGCTATTATTTAAGAAAAATGTACATGGACTCAGCAATCTAATAGAACGGAACTTCCTCAGTTTGGTCAAAGAAAGCTGTGACAAAACCCACACTAAAATCACATCTCATGGTAAAATTCTGATTGTCTCCCCCTAGTATCAGGAGCAAATAAAGCTCATTTACCATGTATAGTAAATATTATGCTAAAGCTATTAGCCTTTGCAATCAAGCAGTAGAAAGAAATAAAAGGTATAGAGAGTACACAGGAAGACATACCTGTTTGCATATGAGCAGAGCTTCTATAAAACAGCCATTAGAATAAGTGGAATCACTCAGCAAATATAAAGTTCATATAAAAAATCAATTGTGGGGCTGGAGCTTAGCAGTTAAGGTGCTTGCCTGCAAAGCCTAATGACCCATGTTTGACTCGCAGATCCCAAGTGAGCCAGCCGCATGAAGGTGAGGGAAATGCAAGGCTGCAATGCCCACTAGGTGATGCAAGCATCTGGAGTTAAGAGTTCACTGGCTGAGGCCCTGGTTCACCAATTCTCTCTGTCGTCCCCCCCCCACTTTGCTCTCTCTAAAAAAATAAGACCAAATGTTTTAACATATACTTCACAAAAATAGGTATTAAAAATGTACTGGAGAGGGCTGGAGAGATGGTTTAGTGGTTAAGCACTTGCCTGTGAAACCCAAGGACCCTGGTTCCAGGCTTGATTCCCCAGGACCCACGTTAGCCAGATGCACAAGGGAGCGCACGCATCTGGAGTTCATTTGCAGTGGCTAGAGGCCCTGGCACACCCAATTCTCTAACTCTCTCTCTGTTGCTCTCTAATAAATAAATAAATAAAATAAACAAAAAAATGTACTGGAGAGATAGGCTTAGCGGTTAAGGTGTTTGTTGTCAAAGCTAAAGGACCCAGGTTTGATTCCGCCAGTACTTACATAAAGCTAAATTCACAAGCTGGCACAGGCGTGTCTGGAGTAGTCATATTGGCTAGAGATCATGGTATGCCCATTCTCTCTCTCACTCCCCAGGGCCATCAGCCACAGTAAATGAACTCCAGATGCATGCACCACTTTGTGCATCTGGCTTACGTGGGTCTTGGGGTATATATACATATATATATATAAAGTAAATCAAGTCTTATTGTTAAAAAATTATAGACCCTAGAGGGAATCTTCCACTGTTATTGGCCAAAAAGAAAGATTTAGCCCATTGAAACATCTTCGAAGTGTCTGGTCCATACAGTTTCCACTCTTGCTTGGTTTCTTTAAAAAAAAAAAAAAACATTTGATTTGCCATTATCCAGTGTTCCCCTTTGCCCCTCTAAGACCCCCAGAACGAGAACCCCACGCTCTGCCCGGATATGTCGACACCCCAAATCACTCACAAGAAGAGGTCTTGATGCAAACTGCAAGAGGATTTTATTCCAAGCGCGCTGGGGCCCATAGTCATACACCGCACAGGGGTAGAGGACTGCAGAGCCCGAATGCAGGAACGGGACAGTTTTTCTAGGCTTTCTAACAAAGCCTGTGCATTAGACCAATCATTTTTTTTAACATCAGGAGCCCGCGGGGTGCGAGCCAGTCAGTTTGTGCCACTCCATAGTTTCTAAGCCAATTAGTTTAATTTGTTCAAGCCCCTCGTGGACCAATCAGTCTCCTATGACCTTGGTGGTCAGCATTTGTGCAGGTCCTTGGGTGGGGGTAGCAGAGTGTGGTATCAGTCTCCTATGACCTTGGTGGTCTGAGGCAGGCTGCTACGGCTTAAGGTGCGGGCTACTAAGGCTTACAGTGTGGGCTATTAAGGCTTATGGTGCAGGCTATTTACAGAAACCAAATAAGTGGTTCACTTTATTACTCATTTCCCATCCTTGAGGGCTATCTCATGCCCTTTTTACCTAGTTTTATATTAGGAGCGGGCTCTGATATAATGAGAAGAGGGATTCTTTACTTGCTTCCAACAGAGAGTAAAGCCTGGAGTTTGAGGTATGCAGGGGCCCGCGTAAGCTCCCTTTGGAGCGTGATAGTTATTTCTGGGCTTCTGAATTCTTGGGCCTTTCACCCCCAAATAAAAACTCTTTATAAAGGCCTCTCTTACAGAAGAAAGTGGACAAAACACTTATCTTCCTTAGACTCCAACAAACATGGCTTCGGGGGAGTGTGTCGATTGCTATAATCAGTATTTCTTGCCATGGACCATATGAACAGCTCACTTCCTATCAATTTGTTTTGAGGTGTGGCTCCTTTTGTCTTTTTCCTCAGCTCCTGGGCTTCAGAAGCATTTTACCTCCCACTTTTCTTGAGAAGGCAAACCCCTCCTCATAATTACCATTCTAATTAATGCAGGATTTCTGAACTAAGCTGGATCATCCAACTGGTGTTTTTCCCAACAAGACAGCCACCTTATTCTTTTGTGCCATCCTGAGAAATCTGTCAACCTAAGGATGGCCCCAGATGTGCTCCTCTGGCCTCTGCACACATGGACACAGAGCATGCATATCTGCATACAAGTATATACACATACATACAACACACCATACCATGTGTACTGTTCACACACAAAGTTCTCTAAAGTGAATCCCTATTTTCTCCAGAAACACTACTTACACGAATGTGTTTTCCTTCTTTTTGCGGCATACATTTAAGATGCACATTATGATGTATCAATACATAATGACATAGTGAGATAGTTACTACAGCACAGCATATTCATCTAATGCTTTCTTCAGCTAGGAAACTGTCTTCCTTTTCAATAGCACCTTTCACCTTGTTTTTTAAACATTTATTTTATATTTATTTATTTGAGAGAGAGAGAGAAAATGGGCAGGCCAGAACATCTAGTCACTGTAAAGGAATTCCAGACACATGTTCCCCTTGTGCATCTGGCTTACGTGTGTCCTGGGGAATCGAACCTAGGTCCTTTGCTTCACAGGCAAGCGCCTTATCCTCTAAGCCATCTCCTCAACACTTTACCTTGATTTTTTAATAATCTGCTTGATCTCTCATGAAAAACAAGTTCCATTATTTTTATGTGAAATTTAAAATCTTTTTTTGCATGTATTCCCCTCCTGCCACAGATATACTTTACTTTGGAACATATTCTCCAGATAAAAATATATCCTCACAAATGAGAAGCAAAGCATGCCATCAACCCACATCCAGCCCCAACTACAAATTCACTTTTACTGAAGATATTTGATAAGCACCCACGCTGAAAGAAACGAGGTACAGTAGATTGTTCATTCCTTGCTCAATGTAGTTTAAGAGCTGCCTTCCTGAAGGTTCAGGACTGCAAGTTTCTTTTAATCCCTTATTGGGGAATAAGAAGCCCAGTCTTAGAGTCAGAAGCAAGCCAACAGTTTATAGGGCATTAGCAATGCTTTGAAATGGCCAGGGTTTATCAAAGATCAAGCATGTTTTAGACCCTATGCTATGAATTGTACATAAAACACTGTTAAGCTAAAAGAAGTTACAAAGTAGGTGTTATCACCCCATTGTATATCCAAGGAAAGTGAGGCACAGTGCATTCCAATGACCTTCTGGGACACAGAAAGTGTAAGAGGGTTGGACTAGACCTCTAAGAACACTTCTCTATCATTTAGCCACCCATGGACAGTGGTACACCAGCTCCAGACAAGGAAGGGAGCTGTGAGTAAACACAGCGTAACTAATAGTTCCTGGCTTTTAGGGGAAAGGCCAACAGTAAATAAGCCCTCTGTCATTCAGGTACCCAGAGACAATGGTATGTCTGCTCCACAACAGGAGGAGTGCTGAGCAGACAGTGGGTAACTAATAGTCTGGACTTTCTAGGGGAAAGACAGACACATAACTAAAACCTCTCACTGCGCCATCATCAGTGGCCACCATAAAATCAACAGCACAGTCCTGAGTGAAAGGACCTGTCTCAGGAAATTCCAACAAGACTTTCAGCGATAAAATGTGATCATGGTCTTGAAGAACTACTACATGCTTCCCAAGCCAAGGCAAGGTCACAGGCAAATACCCAGGAGGGGCGCACAGATGGAAAACCTGAGGGACAGTTTAGCCCAGACAGCTTTAATGGAAAGAGGTATGGTGCTTCCAGGAAGATAGAAGGATTAAGCTGAGAAAGTAGGGGCTCCATGGCCTTCTGAAATGTGGCCCTAGATGAGGCTGCACTCTAAACATCAAGAGGTAGCTGTTTTAAGGAAAAAGTCAAGTGTGTGTTTTCATCTAGTTCTTCCATTTGGGTGCTTTGTGATCTTGAGCTAGTGTCCTCTCTTTGCTGTGCTTCAATCTGCTCATCTCTAAAATGGAAGCATCCAAAAATGAGGGTGTAAGTTAATGATGCAAATCTCTCCACACAATGCCTGGCATGCAGTCAAGGCTCTAAAAGTGCTGGTAGTTGGTGGTTCATAAGATACACAGGGTAGAGGTGATAACTGGCTCACTGCAAACACAGTGTAACATCTGTGAGAGCACATTCCTGCCCAGTGGATATTAGGCAAATGAGTATGCATGTAAAACCCACACGTCAATCCTTACCATTTCCCTTGCATCTGTACTTTCCTACAGTACAAATCACTGGGAATGCAGAACACTCACTAACAAGCCATTACCTCATAGAGTCAAATTCAACTCAAATTCAACTACCATGTTCGGCCACCAAGAAATGTGGGCTGGAGAGATGGCTTAGTGGTTAAGCACTTGCCTGTGAAGCCTAAGGACCCTGGTTTGAGGCTTAATTCCCCAGGACCTATGTTAGCCAGATGCACAAGGAGGCGCATGCACCTGGAGTTTGTTTGCAGTGGCTGGAGACACTGGTGCACCCATTCTCTCTCTCTATCTGCCTCCTTCTCTGTTGCTGTCAAATAAATAAAAATGAACAAAAAAAATTTTTTTAAAGAAATGTGTAATTTTTAGTGGTATATATACATGAGAAAATGTCTTAACTGTATATAAATAAAGATAATTTCTCAAAAAAAAAGATAATTTCTCATGAAACCTGCCTTGACCCTAATTTATGGGCTGTCTTGAATTCAGATAATAAGAAAAACATAACTCTAAATTTAAAAATCACTTATAAACCAAAGCAAACTGGAGAACTGCAAAGAAAGGCAAAGTAAGTCACAGGAAGAAAGATTACATTTTCAGGGGCCACTGGGGTGAAAGAGTCTCTTGATGCCAACACTTGGCCAGGAAGCATTAGAAGCAGCAGGAATGCCACCCCAAAAATGATGGGGAGTGTGGGCACATGCTTTTAATCCCAGCTGAGGTTGTAGAATCACTATGTGTTTGAGGACAGCCTGAGACTATAGTCAACTGCAGGACAGCCTGGGCTATAGCACGATGCTACCTCAAAAAAAAAAAAAAAAAAAAAAGGAGGGGGAAAGGGAGGGAGAGAGGGAGAAAGAAAGAAAGGAAGGAAGGAAGGAAGGAACTATTAAGAAATGGTAGAATTTAAGCATTTAAATCAAAGGCAGACAAGTGAATCTGTCCAAAATTCTTCAATAATTTAAGGTAATCTTCAGTGTTTCCTAACAGAGTTGCAATATTAGAGAAGATCCCATTCCACTGAGGCATGTGCTTATAAGATAAACAATAAGAAAACGACTGCCACAAACAGAAGCAGCATTTCCTTGGCCAAAAGTTGGCCATGTATACATGTATGTATATATGTATGTATGTATGTATGATATATACATATATATCATATATATATATATATACACACACACACACACATTTTTTTCAAATATATTGTAATGTTTAAAAAACCAAACAAGTCAGTCACTTCCCTCAAAACCACTCACAGTACTTCCCTGAGAATTACTCTGAAGTGGAACAATCACTGCTAAGGGTTCTGTCTCATGATTTTCATCATCCTACTTCTAATTTACCAGAAACACCGTGCCATTCTACTGGTTTCTTACAACGTATTTGAGAGCCAAAGAAAATGCAAGTCAACTGACTTCAGGTTGGCGAAGTCGTCTGCGTAGAAGTGTAAATCTGCTTACCTGACAGGATTGGCACCACCGGCAATACACCTGACAGTGTGCTGTTCACGGGTTCATATGGGGAACCTTTGAGCTGATCATTTCCTGGAAACCACAAAGATTGGGCTCAGATCTGTAAATCTTGTAATTCAAGCAGTATTTCACTGATGAATCTGAATGTTAATCCTGTTATGACTGTGTAACAAGAATATACCAAAACTTTCAAAGATTTTAAGAGCATGATTTTCTTTTTCTTCTGTCTTTGTTGTCCTCAGTCTCCCAGAGCGCCATGAAAATACTAGAGCACAACCCAGCCTGGCTACCAGAAAACTCTCACACTTAAAAAAAAAATTCTGTTTATGAGACAGGCCGGCGAGAAAATAGACACACCAGGGTCCCTGGACACGGCAATTACCTCCAGGTGCATTTGGCTTATGTGGGTCCTGGGGAATGGAACCTGGGTCCTTGGGTTTCACAGGCAAGCACCTTGACTGCTAAGTCATCTCTCCAGCCCCCTTCTTCCACTCTTTACGAAGGAATGGAATCTGAGAGTAAAGACCCAGTGGACTTCAAGAACCTATGGAAGGAAGGGGACCAAGGAGAGGCTCTATTTTGGTTTCCTCCCCAAACCATGGTATATGGTTGGAAAGCAGGTATACTGGCTATTCAAGAAATATTTCTAAAATAGGTTTTTATATAATAGATTCTGAAATGGCTGCTAATGGGCCAGACCAATATATCATGAACGTTTCTACTGTGATTCTTGGTGGAGATTAAAGGTGCCACATGTTTTTTGGGCAATTTATAGATTCCTGTGGCCTCTGGCACATAAGTACCAAAAAGTTTGCACCAGGGGCTGGAGAGATGGCTTAGCAGGTGAAACGCTTGCCTGCGAAGTCCAAGGACCCATGTTGTACTCTCCACATCTCACATAAACCAGAGGCACAAGAGTGAGGCAAATGCAAGGTCGCACATGCCCACTAGGTAGTGCAGGAGTCTGGAGTTCAAATTCAGTGGCTGAGGCTCTGGGGTGCCAATTCTCTCTCTAAAATATTAAAAATAAATAACTAAATTTTCACTGGGATGGACAGCTGTGATCAGTTGTTTTTCTTCTCCCTGAGTTAATTGTGCATGTTTTAACGAAGGGCGAACAGCAGCAGTTGATTGAAGAGTCAACTAATCTAAGATGACATACTGGTTTAACACACATATGCCTTTTAATCAAGCTTGAGGGGGAGGAAAATAAAATGGGCACCAGCTGTCACTGTCTCCAGGATGCTCATTCCCCATCTAGGGAGAAGGGAATGGAGGACTGGATGGCCTGCTCAGGGACCTAGGGGCCACATGCCTTCTGAGAAGGACCAGGCAGGGGCGATGGGCTTACCTTGCAGGCTCTGATACATGCGCCAGTAGATGCGCAGACAGTTCTCCTCGTCAGTTCCACGCTCACAGTAGCAGCTGTAGAGAGACGTCTGCTTCAGGGCTTCTGCGGCATTATGGCATTCATCCGTGGCCTCGAGGCCCGATGCCAGGTTCAAGTCGGTCTTCTTGCTCGCCAAGCACTGCCTCAGCCTGCGGTAGTTGGTGCGACAGCCCCGCTCTTTCCAGCACTGTTCCTTGGCTTTCATGCAGTCCACGCGGTCCCCACCGCTCAGCTCTGCTGACAGGAGCAATTCTGCAGCGTGAACGCAGAATTATTTACTGAAGAGCCAACTCCAGGCCCAGGAGAGGGTGGGGGCCTGATACAAGGACGATTGGTCCATTGGGGGGGAATACCCTGGGCAGAGAACTGGTCCACCGCTTTGCCCTGCCTCAATGCCCTCTTCCCTAGCCTGTGATCTGAGGGGGTTTGCCCAGGATCCTGCAGCCTGGAGCCGCTGTCCCCATGGCTGGTGCCCCGTGAGCGGCTCAGGCTGTCACCTCGCCGAGCAGCTCTGAGAGGAGCCGGGCAGCGGGAGGCGTCGAGTGGCGGCCCTGCATGTGCCGGTGCCGGTGGGGAGGTAAAGCAGAGAAGCTCTCCCCAAGCCCCTCTCCCGACGCGGCGCTCGCCCGCGCTCCACCTGCCGCGCTCCTTCGCCCGCTCCCGAGGACTCGTTCTGTCCGGGCGGGAGCAGAGGTTCGAACCTCTCGACACCCACAGCCGAGTCACAAGCGAAGGCGACAAGCCACCACTTCCCAAGCGGAGCCGTGACCTCTCCCCCTGGCCTTCTTCACCGCACGCCCTGCAGTCTGGGAGCATCTAGGGCGCAGTGGTCTCCGGAAAGACCCGGGGACAGAAGGGCCAGCGGCGGGCCTGGACCTACCCAGCAGGGGCAGCACGAGGTACAGAGCCGAGAACATGGTGCTGGGCAGCTGATCCCCAAGTGCGAGCAGCCGGCGGGTCCCTGGTGCTGGGCAAGCCGGCTCTGGGCCTCGGAGCGCCGCCCGCACCGCAGCGCCCCGCTAAGTCCCGTCACAGCTCGGCCGGCTCTGTGGGTGGCGGGCAGGGGCTCTGGTCCCGCTCGACCCTGAACCTCGAAAGCGCGCTGACACTAGAGCCCGAAGTCTCTCCTTCCACCCTCCCCCTCCCTAGCTCGCTCCGGGGGTCTCCCTGTGGGTGTGGACGCGCCCCCCGCCTGGATCCGGTCTGAGCGCGGGAGGTCAGCGCACATCCGTGGGGGAGGGCGCCGAGGGTGCGGACACCCTCCGGAAGCCCACGCGGGGGTCTGCACAACCCCAGAGGCAAACACCTAATTAAGGTCCTAGCTCTGGGGCGGAAGCCGCCTTGCAGGGAGTCCCCGCCCTGGGGGGCAGAGGTGGCCACAGCCCTTCACCCTCCAAGTTGTGCTCAGACCCACAGTCGAGGGAAACGTTCCCCTGGGGAAACAAGACACACATCTTCACCCCAAAGAGGACTCAGGAGACAAACCAAAGTACCACGACACCAACACCAGTTCAGTGAACCAATGGGTTTACTGGGGGGTCACTTACAGAACACGAAGATGGGTTACCGGTAGGAACATGGGGCCCCCAAAGCAGCCACATTGATGGAGATTCTTGTTTCAACATTACTCTCTGGATGCTCTTCCCTCAGCCCCGAGATGAGGGCTTACTTAGGGAGCATCAGGACCCCAGAGCAGCCATACCGTAGTGAGGTCTCATTCCACAGTGAATGACAACTTCCCTGCGGAGGCTTCTAGACCCTCCTGGTCTCTGTCCAGGAGCCGCGCTGCAGTGGGGCTCACTACGCTGCTCCCGCAGCCTTGGGGTGAGAGTTTGCTTACAGAGCACAAGACCCCAAATAAACACTACATTAGGGCTCACTATTTCAGGATTACCCCCATGGATGCTCCTCCCTCAGCCTTGGGGTGAGGGCTTACTTACAGAGGATGGAAACTCCAGACACCACCTCAATGTGTTGTAGGAATTCTCTGGAAAGATCACTCCAACACCAGTATGAGTGAAAGTAGAGCAGTTTACCTATGGAGGACTTGAGACATTGTATATGAGTGCTGAGCTCCTAACCCTGAACCCAACCCTAACCACCCTAACCCTAACCTTCCCAACCCTAACTACCCTAAACACCCTAACCCTAACAAGCCTAACCACCCTCACCCTAAGCCCTAATCCCAACCCTAACCTCAACCTCAAACCCTAACCCCTTACCCCAACCCTAAACCCTAAATCCTAACCCCAAATCATAACAATAACTCCAACCCAAAGCTGAACCATAAGAATCCTAACTCTAGCAACCTTGACCATACCCTGACCTCCCTGACCCTGACTCTAACTCTTACTGTAACCCCACTCCCCTACCTTGACCCCTGGCCCCCTGACCCCTAATCCATAACCCTAATCTCTACCCCCTTAACCCCTACACCCTAAACCCTAACCCCTACCTCCTACCCCCTAACTCCAACCTCTCACCTGTAACCCTAAAACCCTAACCCTTGGTATTTGCTAAAATAAACCCTATCTAAAACCAGTTCCTAACCTCTACATCCTTAGGGGTGTGTACTTACAAGTGCAGGCAGAGATGAATTTGTGGCCATTGCAGAGACTTCATTACCATCCACTATTCTTTGCAGTTTTTAAAATATCCATATTCCGTCTAGCACATGGTCACTGATTCAGCAGTCTATTTTCAGTCAATCAGTCTGACAATTTACATAGAAAGAGCAGATTCTGTAACAGGGTGACAGCTTGATGCTCTCACCCTAGAGAATCTGTAACTTCCAGGTAAAAGCGAATGACAGGAAGATCCAGGAAATGTCTGAGTGATAGACAAATGCTACACAATGCACACAAGTACAGGAGAAAAGCACTACACGCAACACAACAAACAACACACCTAACAGGTTCCCACAACACACAATGACACAGAGAGCAAACACCCACAGCACACAAACAAAAGTACACACAAACAATAAACACTACACAAAATGGACACACACCACTCACACACAACACACACCCACAGAACACACAACCACACACAGCATATTCCCACAACATAGAACACACACAACTCACATCCACAACATCACACATTGACATATAACACCAAAACAACACACACTACACACAAACACAAAACACGACACTGAATGCACACAAACCAAAGAGAAAAACACATCAAAAAGCACACACAACACTTCCACAACACACAAAAAATAACACACAACAAATTCTCACATCACACAACACACACAATACAAAACTACACACAGTTACAAGACCTCTCAGGGAAGAAGAAGGGGCAGAGGCCTGCAGCACACAGCTTCGGGTTCACTGAGGTGAACTTCCAGACCAGGCAAGGTTATGAAGGAAGGAATATTTATTGAAGCTTACTGATCCAGGGGCAGTTCCATAATGGCAGAAGAAGCTGGCCTGCCTTCACTGGTCCAAGCAGAGAGAGAGAGGGAAAAAAAAAAAAAAGCCAAAAGACACACAGCACAGTACACTTCAGGAATTCCAGCTAGGCACACTTTACATCTCTTTAGATTGAAATCTCACACCCAGCACCACACCTTAGGCCTGGACCCTAAGATCCACCCAGTGGCACTGCCTCCAGCCAAGTGGCTTCATAGGCAAGTACCTTATCTGCTAAGCCATCTCTCTAGCCAAGTTTGTTTGTTTTTGAGATAGGGACTCACTCTAGCCCAGGATGACATGGAACTCATTCTGTAGTCCCAGACTGTCCTTGAATTTACTATGATTCTCCATCCTCTGCCTCCTGAGTACTGAGATTAAAGATGTGCACCACCACACCTAGTATTTACATACACACACACACACACACACATACACACACACAATTTTTTCACTACATAGCACGGGCTGGCCTTAATCTTGCTATATAGCTTGTGCTGACCTTGAACTCATGGTGATCATCCCGCCTCAACATCTGAGTGCTGGGATTACAGATGTGTATCACCACACATGAGTCAAATAATCTTTTCAATGGGTTTATTACAAAAAGAACAGAGAGCATCTCTTTCTAAACCATTTATTAGGGGAAGTGTTATGAAAGTCTTTTTTAAACTTTTTATTTATTTTCAAGCACAGAGAGAGAATATGGGCATGACAGGGCCTTTAGCCCCTGCAAATGAACTCAAGATGCATGTGCCACTTTGTGCATCTGGCTTTATATGGGTCCTGAGGAGTCAAACCTGGGTCGTTAGGCTTTGCGGGCAAGTGCCTTAACCACTGAGTAATCTCTCCAGTCCCCATGAGAGTCTTTTGTCCTTTCCCATGTGACACACAAGAAGTAAGTAGCATGTGGAGGAGACATCTGCTGAAGATATTTGGTACAGACTGGGATGGCAGTGCATATCCTAGCTACCAAGAAAGCTGAGGCAGGAGAAGCACTAGTTGTAGGCCAGCCTGCGATGCAGTAAGACTCAGTTTTCAAAAAAGGAAAAAGAAGACATAGGGTGTAGGAAAAAACCCCCGCAGGGGGCCCCCAAGCTCTGCCCGGATAAGGCGACACCCCAAATCACTCACGAGAAGCGGTCTTGATGCAAACTGCAAGAGGATTTTATTCCGAGTGTGCTGGGGCCCACAGTCGTACACCTCACAGGGGTAGAGGACTGCAGAGCCCCGAATGCAGGAATGGGACAGTTTTTATAGGGTTTCTAACAAAGCCTGTGCATTAGACCAATCATTTAACAATATCAGGAGCCTGCAAGGTGTTAGCCAGTCAGTTTGTGCCACCCCATAGTTTCTAAGCCAATTAGTTTACTTTGTTCAAGCCCCTCATGGACCAATCATTCTCTTGTGACCTTGGTGGTCAGCATTTGCGCAGGTCCTTGGGTGGGAGTAACAGAGTGTGGTACCAGTCTCCTATGACCTTGGAGGTCAGCACTTGTGCAATTCCTTAGGTGGGGGTGGCAGAGTATGGTATCAGCCTCCTAGGACCTTGGTGGTCTGAGGCAGGCTGCTACAGCTTATGGTGTGAGCTACTAAGGCTTACAGTGTGGGCTATTAAGGCTTATGGTGTAGGCTATTTACAGAAACCAAATATGTGGTTCACTTTATTACTCATTTCCCATCCTTGAGGGCTATCTTATGCCCTTTTTACCTAGTTTTATATTAGGAGCGGGCTCTGATTTAATGAGAAGAGGGATTCTTTACTTGCTTCTAACAGAGAGTAAAGCCTGGAGTTTGAGGTATGCAGGGGGCCCGCTTAAGCTCCCTTTGGAGTGTGATAGTATTTCTGAGCTTCTGAATTCTTGGGCCTTTCAAGGGCTGGAGAGAAAGTTAAAAGCACTTGTTTTCAGAGCCTAATGAGCTGGGTCTGATTCCTCCATACCCACATAAAGCCAGATGCACAAAGTGGCATGTACATCTGGGGTTTGTTTAAAATTGCAGGAGGCCCTGGCACACCCATTCTCTCTCTTTTTTTCTCTCCTGTCTGCTTCTTTCTGTCTGTCTGTTTGTCTGTCTCCCTCTCAAATAAATAATTTAAAAAATTAAGGTTGAATACAGTTTCACTTTTTCTCTTTCAAGAGATATGTGGAATTGAAATCTAAATGTTTTAGCCTACATAAACCGAGACAGTTTTCTGATCTAGGTTCTTTGATGTTGTCTGTGCATGTGAACACACACACATACACACACACAAGCTAATAAAGCACTGAATATACTGGGGGGCATATATTCAAACTACCACATTCTTCCACTTGCCCCCAATAGATTCAAAGCCACTTAAGTGATTACCATAAAACCAAACAAGTTAAATACTTTCAGCCTATAAAGACACTCAATCAATATGTTCAACTGGTATAAGACTGTTATGCCCAGTTCTCAGCACCCCCAGTGACCACCAAGGAGAACCAAACACGTATGCAAGGGCAAGGAGCTTTATTTTCTGGCTTAAGCTCAGTCTCTTGACTTCACCAACACAGTGGGTCCATACAAGAGCCTCCAGTAGCAGGAGGGTAGGGTTTTTATAGGGATTTGAACATAGAAGAAGGGAATGGGTACATGATTGGTTGATTTAAACAGAAACTGCACTTGTACTCTTCTGGTTGGCTTAGTTGGCAAAGTTGGCGGGCAGGAGTTAGGTAACTAAGCAACCTCTGTTGCGATTGGCTAAACAAGCAGCAATAACATTTGTATGTATTTCGATTGGCCAAGACAGGGAGGTAGGAGGGCTAAATCTCTTAACTGGCTGGGGCAGGGAGGTGGGAAGGACAAGTCTCAGGTGTCCTGGACAGGGGGCAGGGCAGCTGCCCCTTTGTTTCTTTGTTTAAGCTGAAACTTGTAACTTAGGCCTAACCAGGGCAGCACTCTACTGAAGCCTGTCATGGCATTATCCAGTTTCTGGGTCCTTCAAAGACATAGCAAAGAGAGACTAAAACAATGTAATTTCAACCACCATTTGATCAAACCTCTGTAGTTCAAGTCCAATACAAACCAGAGACTGACAGTCTCCAGATTTTCCAACTCCATCTCTCCAGCTGGGCAGAATAGCCAGGAAACACTTCTATCCCAAGCCAACAGTGTGCTCCATGGTAGCACTTTCACAGTCCTGGTATATCCAAAACATCTTCAAGTCTTCGTCCAAATCATGGTCCATCTTCCAAAGGCTCTTCCAGCCTATCAGGGTCATTATGCTCTGCCTCATTCTGCATCTTAGCAACAGTTTCTGGAACCATGTGCACTTCACAACCACTCCACATATTTTTCATGCTTCCAAAGCCAATACCAGGGATGCAGGACACAGCTATATTCTTAATTCATGAATGACATAAATCATAACCTTTAAAAGCAAGTTCTTTCTCCATTCAGCTCTTTCCAAAAGAGTTTGCATTTCTAACAGTCTTTCTTCAGGCACCCTCTCCATTGTTTTTATGTAAAGCAGTGGGCCATCATCTTTGAGATTGCTAATGTGTTGATAATAGCAGCTTCAGTAACCTAAAACCAGTCTCATTGCCTCTAATTTTAATTGGCTTGACGTTTTCCAACTTAAAATATTAAACCTCTCAGTCCAATATTTTTAGCCAACCACATCAGTCCATTACAAAGTTAACCTTGATAAAAGTCTCTGGGCCTGAGCAGCAGAATGCAGGCAGTTCTTATGCCAGTAACGCAGTTCCAACAAAGTCCTCTACATTATAATACAAGAAACACAAAATATCAAGACAATATAAATCCACCAAAAAAAAAAAAATTAATCCATCAAAAATGACCTCCAGTGAGACTGATTTAGAGGAAAAGACTGAGAAAGATTTCAAAAGAAAGATTATAAATACATTCAAAGAAATCAAACAGGAAATCAAAGGAATCAATGAAGACAAAGGAAATTTATTTAATGAAATAAGGAGGTCAATATAAGTCATGAATAAGGAAATAGAAATAATAAAGAAAAACCAGTCATAAATACTAGCAGTGAAAATCACAGTTGGTCAAATAAGAAATTCTAGAAAATCTCACCAGTAGAATGGATAAAAGAAAGAACAGAATATCTAAACTAGAAGACCAGGTGGTAGATCTAATATAGTCCAACAAAGAGAAAGACAAACTAATAGGAAAGTATGAATGAGAAATTCAAGATACTTGGGACACTATGAAAAGATCAAACATAAGAATTCAGGGTATAGTAGAAGGAAGAGAATTTCAATCCAAAGCATAGTACACATTTTCAACAAAATCATACATGGAAACATCCCTCAAATTGGGAAAGAGATGCCAATGCAGATAAAGGAATCCTTTAAAATACCAAATAGACAAAACCTGTAAAGAACCCCTCCACAGCATATTATAATTAAACTATCAAACACACAAACCAAAGAAAATATATATGGAAATCACTTAGAGAAAAAAATTAAGTCACATACAAAGGCAAGCCCATCAGGATCACAACAGATTACTCAACACAAACTTTAAAAGCCAGAAGGGCTTGGAATGATGTATTCCAAGTTCTGAAAGATAACAACTGTCAACCAAGGTCACCTGAAAAACTATCTATTCAAATAGATGGGGTAATAAGGACATTCCACAACAAAAGCAGGCTAAAGGAATATTTGAAGACAAGACCAGCTCTACAGAAAATATTTGAAAGGATCCTCCATGCTGAACAGAAAGAAAAGCACACATATAAGTAACCTGGAGAAAAAAAAATACTCAAGTACTAGTTAATACAAGAGAACAAAGGTAAAACTGGAAGAACTACAAAATAAGAAAAATGGAAAAAATAAATATACACCTTTCATTAATAACTCTTAATATCAACAGCCCCAATGACCCAACCAAAGACATAGGTTTGTAGACTGGGTTAAAAAGCAGGATCTTTCAATTTGCTGCCCCCATGAAACTTACCTTTCTACAAAGGATGGACACTATCTTAGGGTGAAAGGTTGGAAAATGGTTGTGGTGGTTTGATTCAGGTGTCCCCCATAAACTTAGGTGTTCTGAATGCTAGGTTCCCAGCTGATGGATATTTGGGAATTAATGCCTCCTGGAGGGAGTGTATTGTTGGGGGCGGGCTTAAGGGCTTTATAGCCAGTTTCCCCATGCCAGTGTTTGGCACACCCTCCTGTTGCTGTGTCCCACCTTATGTTGGTCAGGGGGTGATGTCCACCTTCTGCTCATGCCATCATTTTCCCCTGCCATCGTGGAGCTTCCCCTCGAGCCTGTAAGCCAAAATAAATCTCTTTTCCCAGAAGCTGCTCTTGGTTGGGTGATTTCTAACAGCAATGCGAACCGAACTGCAACAATGGTGTTTCAAGCAAATGGGCCTAGATAACAAGCAGGGGTCACTATCCTAATATATGATGGGGTAGACTTCAGACCAACACTAGTTAGGAAGGTCACTTTATATTCATTAAAGGAACACTCCAATAGGAGGACATTACAATCCTAAATATATATGCACCTAACATGGGGGCTTCCAGTTTCATCAAACAAATGCTATTAAAACTAAGGCCACAGTTAACACCAAACACAATTGTAGTACGTGACTTTCATACCTCACTCTCATCAATTGACAGGTCATCCTGGCCAAAGGCAAACAGAGATGCCTCTGGATTAAATGAGGTCATAGAACAAATGTACCTAACAGATATATACAGACATTTCATACAAATACTGCAGAGTACACATTTTCTTCAGAAGTACATGGAACGTTCTCTAAGACAGACCATATATTAGGACACAAAGCAAATCTTAACAAATACAAGAAAACTGAAATATTTCTTTACACTCTATCATATCACAATGGTAACAAACTACAAATCAATAGCAAGAAAAGCTATAGAGCATATACAAAATCTTGGAAACTAAACAATACACTACTAAATGATGAATGGGTCAATGAAGAAATCAAGAAGGAAATCAAAAAATTCATAGAAGGCTGCAGAGATTGCTCAGTGGTTAAGCACTTGCCTGTGAAGCCTAAGGACCCTGGATTGAGGCTCAGTTCCCCAGGACCCATGTAAGCCAGATGCACAAGGTGGCACATAAATCTGGAGTTCATTTCCAGTTGCTGGAGGCCTTGGGTTACTCTTTCTCTCTCTCTCTCTCTCTCTCTCTCTCTCTCTCTCTCTCTCTCTCTCCCTCTCTCCCTCTCTCTCTCCCCCCTCCCTCCCTCTCTCCCTTTTTCTCCCTCTGTCTGTCGCTCTCAAATAAATAAATAAAAATAAACAAAAATTTTAAAAAATTCATAGAATAAAATGATAATGACAACACAACATACCAAAACCTTTGGGACAAAATGACAGCAGTCCTAAGAAGGAAATTTATTGCTTTAAGTGTCTATATTAAGAAATTAAAAAGGTCACAAGTAAACAACTTAATGTTCACCTTAATGCCGTGGAAAAAGAAGAGCAAGACAACCTGAAAATCAGTAGATGGGAAGAAATAATAAGGACTAGGGCAGAAACTAACGAAATAGAAATCAAGCAAGCAAGCAAACAAACAAATAAGAACCAAAGAATCAATGAAGCAAAGAGTTGGTTTTTTGAAAGGATAAACAAAACTGATAAACCCTTAGCAAATCTAAGCAAAAGAAAGAGAAGAGACACAAATTAATAAAATTAGAGATGAAAAAGGTACCATCACAACAGATACCAAAGAAATTCAAAAAATCATAGGAACATACTATAAGAAATTATATACTCCACTAAGTTTCAAAATCTGAAAGAAATGGATTATTTTCTTGATTTTATATGACCTACCTAAATTAAATCAAGATGAGATTAACCACTTAAATAGAACTGAAACAAGAACAGAGATCCAAACAGTTATCAAAAAAAAAAAAAAAATCTCCCAACTAAAAAAATGTCTAGGCCCAGACTGATTCATTGTTGAATTTTATCAGACCTTCATGGAAGAACTAACACCAATGCTTCTCAACCTTTTCCATGAAATAGAAAATAAGGAATCCTACCAAATACCATATACCAAAACCAGACAACGTTAGAACAAAACAACAAAAATTTCAGACCAATCTCCCTTATGCACATAGATCCAAGAATTATCAACAAAATATTGGCAAACAGAATACAAGAATAGATCAGAAAGATCATCCACCCCAACCAAGTAGGCTTTATTCCAGAGATTCAGGGATGGTTCAACATATGCAAATCAATAAATGAACTGAGGGACAAAAATCACATGATCACCTCATTAGATGCAGAAAAGGAGTTTGACAAAATCCAACATCCCTTCATGATAAAAGTCAGAGACTCCTGTCATTTTGGCTACCATTGTGTAAACAAATGACAATAAATGCTTGCAAGGATGCAGAAAAAGAGGAACCCTCCTACATTGTTGATGGGAATGCAATCTGGTCCAGCATTGTGGAAATCAGTGTGGAGGTATCTGGCAAAACTGAAAATAGATTTAACATATGATCCAGCTATACTATTCCTTGGCATATATCCTAAGGAGTTGTCTCAGTACCTTAGAGATACTTGCTCAACCATGTTTATTGCTACACTATTCACAATAGGTAGGAAATGGAACCAGCCTAGATGTCCCTCAACTGATGAGTGGATAATGAAGATGAGGCACATTTATAAATTGGAGTTCTACTCAGCAGTAAATAAAAATGAAATTTGCAGGAAAAGAGATGGATCTGGAAAGGATTGTACTTACTGAGTTAACTCAGGCCCAAAAAGCCAAACATCATGTGTTCTCTCTCATATGTGAATCCTAGCTACAAATGATTGGATTTCTCTGTGAGTAGGAATAAAACTCAGTAACAGAATAAGCTAGAAAGGTGATACAAAGGAAATGGAAAGGGAGGGAGGGGACTTAATAGGATGGTAATATACATATATATATATATATACACACACACACACACACACACACACACATATATATATATATACACACACACACACACACACACATATATATATATACACACACACACACACACACGTGTGTGTGTGTGTGTGTGTGTGTGTGTGTGTGTGTAAGTAGAAGAAAAGGTTAATGGGAGTGGAAATGCCTAAGTGAGTTCAGGGGAAGAGATTAAATAAAGGAAATATGGAGGGAGGGCTAATCAAAATCTAAGAGGATATAAATAAATCATATGGAAACCTACTTTGTTGGACAATGGAACACTCAGAAGGCATATATTGTTACTAGAAAATTTTCAGTGCCAGAGATGGGATACCTTCCAGTGAATGGTTGGCCATGGAAGTCTCTGATACCCCAAAACATGATAGGCCATTTCGGTTTTTGGTTTCCCACTAGGAGTAGATGGCAAGACCCTATTGCTTAAAACTCTACATACTTGGACTGCAAGGTCACCAAGAAATCCTTCTGGAGCAGAGCTGAAAACTTCCTCCATGTAGACCAGCTGACAGAAAGGTAGAAAAATCTATGCTGTATGCAGTTCAATGGGAGAGAGAGATATCACCACCAGAGGTACTAACAGTGGACACTGCAAGCCTTAAATTTGGCCAGCCAGGCAAAATGAGCCAACAGGTGCATAATGTCTACTGGTATCTGGATAAGTTTATATACTATGCTTTCCATATGGCCTGGTAAACATTTATCTTTATGTTCATACCCATATGTTGATGATACTCTCAGTTTTGGTTAGAGAAGCTTCCCTTTTCAGACGACAGTGACCCTGGGATGACTCCATGGTGCTCAGAAGTAACAGAGGAGTGCTCAGCACTGAAAAGTCTCTATCACATCTTCCAAGGCTCAGGGTCCATTGCAGAAGAAGTGGCAGAAAGAATGTAAGAGCCAAAGGAAGGGTAGGACTCCTTACAAACATGCTCCTCCAGACTCAAAATGGCCTGGATATCCATGACCTCACAGTGCTTGACACTGCCTACACAAGACCATCATAATAGGAGGAAAAGATCATGACAGTAAAATAAAAGAGACTGATTTAGAGGGGGATGAAATATGATGGAGAGTGGGGCTTCAAAGGTAAAAGTGGGGCAAGTTGTTATATTTAAGACCCATTATTGAATGAAATGATAAGCAAGACATGGTACATCTACACGATGGAATTCTACTCAGCAATTAGAAATAATGACACAAAGAAATCTGTAGAAAAATGGTCAAACTTAGAACAGATCATTCTAAGTGAACTTGCACAATCACAGTAGGACAATTGTATGGTCTCACGCATCTGAATTTCCTAACCAGGATCAGCCCAAGTTGCTAACATAACTGAATAGCATCTCGAGGCTTGTACAATGGAGGGTAGGGATTGGGGAAGGGGAAAAGTGGGAGAACACAAAACTTAACCCAAATTGAGATGGTTACATAGAATCCTATATCCCAAAAGTTGGACTAAATGGTGTAACACTCAAGAGGACCTTAGGGAGAGCACCTGAATCAAAGGGCCCTACAGATGGTGAAACAAAACCTAACCTTAAATTTCTCCTGTTTCTCTTTCTTCTCTTTTATTTTTTCTTTTCCCTTAGCACTGGCCTGTAATTCCTCCTACCAGGAAGTGGTTTACATCCACAATGAGCTGTTGACCAGAGAGACCTACTAGATCTCCCAAAACAAACAAGACAGAGTTTTCTATCAGAACACTTGCTTTCCCACCAGAGGTTAATGGTAAGACCCTACTGCTGAGGACATGATACACTGTTGGCATGGACCATAGAGAGGCCTGGTTGGAATCCAGAAGAGAGAGAGGGTGCCCAGGCAATAGCCCATCTAGTGTTGTAAGGCACTACATGAGCTACCAGGGGAAAGTGGCCAACATCTGCCCAAGCAACTCAAAATCTAAGCAACTGAGAAGCAAACAACATGATGTGATGCTCACACAAGTGCAATAGTGGCACACAGCCAAGGTGGGTAACCAAGTGCCCTTGGATTGGCTAACAAATCTGCTCAGTGGAAAGGAAACCATATCTGGAACTGGGAAACAAGTAAGAATCATATCCAGATAATGATTCTGCTTTCCATTATCAAGCTCCCACTAATCTTGGGCTATAAGAGAGTCTACACCTTTTAAATTCTCTCTAAATTAATAATGGTTATCCCATTCAACCAGTACTGATGTCACTCTCCATTGGAGAAACTGCTTCTCCTTTTCAGATGCGAGCTGGACCTCAGGCGATAAATGACCCAGCACACTCCACCCTGGCCTCAGCTGAAACCATAGAGGAATTGGGGAAATGAGCAAGAATGCTGCTTTCTTAGTGAACCTGATAACAGCACAAGGGTGATGGACACTGAGAACACTCAACACCTACCAAAGCAGAGATCCACAGGCTCCTAAGTGCCCATCACTGAAGTAGACTTAAAATGCTCCCAGCATGGCTCCAGAAATTTTTCAGAAGAGGGAATAGGAAGATAGTTAGAGCCACAAATTGGGACATTTTGCAAAGAGACAGTGCCTCCCCCCCCCCCACACACACACACCATAATTCGTGGCCCAAAATCCCTATGGGATTGACCAGCATCCCAAATGAGGAAGCCCTCTTCAGAAAGGGGGCAGAGAGGAGGGAAAGGATGGTACCAACATGTTTTGTTTACATACAAAATATGTCCATATCTAATTTTAAAAAAAAGACTTCTCACATAAAAATCCATAAGAGGGACAGATGAAACATACCTGTGCATCACAAGCAAGCCCTGTGTTTATAAAATGTCTGTTGCATTTTAGTTCAAATAGCCTGCAGGACAACTATGTCAGGAGCCATAGAGCAAAAACCTCTCCATTTTGCCTGGGCCTGTTCTTAAGTTGACTCATTTATTAGAAAGCTGATCCACCCAGCTTGCAATTAGGAATGTTAGTCAGCAGACTGTTTGCAGAATCTTATCTTTTGCAACAGGCCAGTTTACGGTCAGGCTGTCAAGCCTGATGTGGTCAGGCTGTTAAGCCATTGAGGCAAAGTTAGACAAACACCTGGTTACATCTCCTCTAGGTCCCCTAACAATCCCTAGGCCCTAAATCACATCAGCCAGCTTAACTCCCTGCTTTCCTCCCCTATATAGCCATTGTGTAAAAAATAAAAATCTGAAAGCATTGATCAGAACATAGACTTGGTCTCCTTCTCTTGTCTCTTGTCTCTCATCCAGGTTAATTTCCCCTCGGGTCCTTGTTTGACTCCCTGCTGGCCAGGGCAAGTGGCACGCGAACGTAGGGCTTGAGGTACGAAGTGTGACCTGGATGTTGCTCGAGTGCATGGCCGTCGCCCCCACCCCATTGGATCGCCACCTCATCAGTGAGTAAAGATCCGCATGCAGATCACCGTAGGAGTTCCCGCCTGTGATACAGATCCAGAGAGGTAAGAAAAGCAACGTAATTATGGTACAAACATTAAATAAGCATTAATTGTTTATTGAAGGGCTTAAAACTTCTTTCAAGACACAAGGAATACGGGTTAAGAAAAACAATTTAGTGAAATTCTTTGTCTTTTTAGAAGATGTCTGTCCCTGGTTCCCCCAGGAAGAAACTATAGATGAAAAGCAGTGGTGCCATGTTGGTGACTGCCTAAATGATTACTACCACTCTTTTGGTCCTGAAAAGTTTCCAGTGCAGGCATTTTCTTATTGGAATCTCATAAATGATGTGTTACAGGTCCGCCACTATCACCCTGATGTTTCAAAAGTAGTTACAGATAGTGAAAAATTCCTTAAAAATAAATTCACCAGCAGTCAGACCTCCCTCCATAAGAAGGAGGTCCCAGAGAAATTCCTTAAAAATAAATTCACCAGCAGTCAGACCTCCCTCCATAAGAAGGAGGTCCCAGAGAAATTCCTTAAAAATAAATTCATCAGCAGTCAGACCTCCCTCCATAAGAATGAAGTCCCAGAGAACCCCCCAGAGAATTCCCGGCCTGGCTCTTGCTCCATGCAGCACTGCAGGCCACCAACCTGCCCCTCCTCCACAGGTGCTAATTGTCCCTCTATTATCATTCCTATGTCAGAAAATGCTGATGATCCGCCACCTAATAACCCTCCCTCACCTCTCCCGTGTTCTATCTATCCAGTTCTATCTGACTTAAAAACCACCAATCCTGATGATGACTCCCTTTCCCCTGAGAAAGAGTCAAATGAAGCTGAGGGAGAGGTTGAATTAGAATAACCCTGATTGCCCCCCACCAGGCACTTTTGGGTACCCGGCCACCACCCTATAACATACCACCCCCTTTTTGTGCCCCGGCACTTGATGCTCCTTCCGATTTAGGAGAAATAACTAGACAAGCCATTACAAAACTTTCTCGGAAGGCGCAATCTCTTAAGACACTCTTCCAAGCCAAAAAGGAGAAATCTCAGCTGCTCAAGCAATTACACAATCTTGATTTAGAAATACGCTCCCCTTCCACAAGCCCTGTTCATAAAACTAAAACCAAAAGTAAAACTCTCCACGCCTTTCCTGTAACTCGCTCCCAAGTTAAACCTAGTGAAGGAAGATTTAATGAGGCTGAGCTGCAGGATCCACAAATCCCAGAAGGGGGGAGGAAGAATCTGAGATAAGGGAACCTGCTGGGTAAGAAAGCGCTGAGAATGAGGAAGGGGATGAAACCCAGCGATAGCGCCATCTTAAGTTTAAACATATAAGAGTTTAAAAATGCAGTATCTTTGTATGGTCCTATTGCTCCTTTCACTGTCTCGCTGTTAGAATCTCTAAGTGAAGACTTACTTACTGCTAATTATTGGGTTATGTTAGCTAAAGCTACTTTAACTAGGGGCGATTTTCTTCTATGGAAAGCTGATTACACTGAGAGGAGCCAGGATACTGTCCACCGTAACTTGGCCACTGGTGGTTCTTCCAAATCCTGGACACTAGATAAACTTTTGAGCAACCGTCCCTATGATATGAATGAAAAACAAACCACATTTCCTCCAGGATTACCTACACAAATTCAACATGCGGCTCTCAAAACCTGGAAGAGCCTTCCCTCTAGAGGGTCAGTTGTCACCTCTCTTGCTAAACTCAGACAGGGTCCACAAGAGCCTTACAGTGACTTTATTGGCTGCCTTACAGAGGCTGCTGAACACTTCATGGGAAAAGAGGAAACAGACAATGAATTTGTCAGACATCTTGCCTTTGAGAATGCTAACTCTGCCTGCCAAGCAGCTATATTCCCCCATTGCCATGGCAAAAATATTTCTGACTTTATTAAACTCTGTGCTGATGTAGACCCTATATCCCACAGCATTGGATTAGCCATAGGAGCAGCACTTAAAGATTTTACCCAGGGGTACAAGCTCAAAACTTGTTTTAATTGCAAACAACTGGGACATTTTTCCAGAAAATGCATGGCCCCTAAGGCTGAGCGGCTGCTCCCATCCTCTCTGTGCCCGCGATGCAAGCGAGGCAAGCATTGGGCCTCTGAATGCCGCTCCAAAACAGATATACAGGGTAAACCTCTACCTCAGAGGCAGGGAAACTTCTTACAGGGCCCACCCCAAGGCCCCAAGACCAATACCAGGCAGAACCCTGGGGTTGTCAGGTTCGTCCCTCAATCAGCCCAAAATGTGACATCACTGCCCTCTCCCGGGCACCCGCCAGTAGTTCAGGACTGGACCTCTGTTCCGCCTCCCAATCAATATTAGCCCCAGAGTTTGGAACTCAAATTCTCTCTATGGGAGTCTTTGGCCCCCTACTTCAGGACTCTTTTGGCCTTATCTTGGGACATGCCAGTTCAACCATTTCTCCAGGAGTCATTGACAATGACTATACTGAGGAAATTAAATTAATGGCTACTGCCCTTTGGGACCTATTACCATTCTTCCTGGCCAACAGATTGTTCAGTTAATACTATTGCCCCTCAATAATAAGGTGCATTACCAGAAACAAAAGAGAGGCGCCCATGGGTTTGGGTCATCAGATATTTATTGGGCACAAGAGGTCACTCAAATAAGACCCCTTCTTAAATTAAAATGAAAATGAAAAACCTTTGAAGGTCTTATAGACACTGGTGCAGATGCTACAATTATTTCCAATAAAAATTGGCCCACATCTTGGCCTCTCACTGCTTCCATGACCCATCTCAAAGGAATTGGACAGGCCTCTAACCCCTTACAAAGTCCTGAAGTTATTCAATGGGAAGATGAGGAGGTAATCAAGGCACCATTCAACCTTATGTGGTCACAGGCCTGCCTATTACTCTCTGAGGCCAAGACATCCTCTCTCAAATGAAACTCATTATGTGCAGCCCTGATGAGTTGGTAGCTCGCCAAATGCTTAATCAAGGCTTCTGCCCAGGACAAGCTTTGGGTAAACAGTCTCAGGGAACAAAGGAGCCAATCCCAGTTACTATAAAAACTGATCGTGCTGGAATAGGCTATGGAAATTTATCCTAATGGCTGTTGACATACCTGTACCCCATGCAGATAAGATATCCTGGAAAACAACAAGACCTGTGTGGGTTGATCAATGGCCCTTAACTTCTGAAAAATTAGCTGCAGCCATGATGTTAGTGCAGGAACAACTTGCTGCAGGCCATATTGAACCTACTACCTCATCTTGGAATACTCCTATCTTTGTTATAAAGAAAAAGTCTGGAAAATGGAAGTTGCTCCAGGACCTTAGAGAAATTAATAAGGCCATGGTACCTATGGGAGCCCTGCAACCAGGCCTCCCCACTCCAGTGGCAATTCCTGCAGGATATTGTAAAATCATTATTGACCTGAAGG
Source organism: Jaculus jaculus (assembly GCF_020740685.1). Classification (NCBI taxonomy): domain Eukaryota; kingdom Metazoa; phylum Chordata; class Mammalia; order Rodentia; family Dipodidae; genus Jaculus; species Jaculus jaculus. The sequence goes on along the minus strand of NC_059119.1, from coordinate 37,698,396 downwards.
ATTGCTTTTTTACAATTCCCTTGCACCCTGAGGATCGTCAGCATTTTGCATTTAGTTTACCTGTGGTAAATTTTAGAGGCCCTCTGCCAAGATTCCAATGGAAAGTCTTGCCCCAAGGGATGGCCAATAGACCTACACTGTGTCAAAAATTTGTGGCCCAAGTTATAGATCCATTTAGACATAGATGGCCTTCCTTGTATATCATTCATTATATGGATGACATTCTCTTGGCCAGACCTGATCCCATTGAACTCCTTATTTGCTCTCAAGAGCTTTCTAGGGCTCTTACTGGAGGTGATCTTCAGATAGCTCCTGATAAAATTCAATTAAAACCCCCTTACTTATTCTTAGGCTTTGAACTTTTTCATAACAAAATTCTTTCACAAAAGATTCAACTTAGAACTGATCATCTAAAAATATGATGGAGAATGGAATGTCAAAGGGTAAAGTGTTGGGGGGAAGGAGGGTATTACCATGGGATTTTTTTTATAATCATGGAAAATGTTAATAAAAATTAAATTAAAAAAAAACTTTAAATGATTTTCAAAAACTCATAGGAGATATCAATTGGCTCAGGCCTTATCTTAAGCTAACTACTGGAGAGCTTAAACCTTGTTTGACATCCTCAAAGGAGACCCAGACCCTGCCTCTGGCAGCTCATTAACGGACCCGACCCTAGAGGCCCTAAAGATAGTGGAGACCACAATTCTGAGCCAAAGGGTTACTTTTATCTCTTATGAGAAGCCTCTTCTCTTGGTCATTAGTGCCACTGACTTTACACCCACTGGGGTGTTCTAGCAGGAGGGGCCCTTCTTCTGGGTCCATTTACCCGCCTCACCACCCAAAGTCCTTACCCCTTACACCTCATGGTTGGCAGAATTAATAAAAATTGTACGTGACCAAAGCAGTAAAATATTTGCTGAGGACCCTGATAAAATTGTTCTACCCTATTCCACTACCCAAATACAGTGGTTAATACAAATGATGATGACTGGGCAATATCTTGCACCTCTTTTCAGGGATCACTTGATAACCATTACCCTGCTAACAAGCTTCTCCACTTTCTGAGAACTCAACCATTTGTTTTTCCTACATTGACCTCTCCTGGACCCCTTCCCCATGTCTCCCTAGTTTTCACTGATGGCTCTTCTAATGGAGTGGCAGCCTTCACTGTAAACAGTCAAATCACTTCCCTATAATCCCCATTCCACTCTGCTCAATTGGTGGAGCTTGTTACTGTTTTACAGGTTTTTCAATAACTTCCAAATACTGCCTTTAATCTGTATACTGATAGTGCTTATATTGCTCAATCCATCCCCCTTTTAGAAACTGTGCCATATATAAAACCCACTACAAATGCCACCCCTCTGTTTTTCTCCATCCAGCAATGCATACATTCTAGGCAATGCCCTTTTTATATAGGCCATATTCGTACTCATTCTGGACTCCCTGGGCCTCTAGCCACAGGCAATGCCATGACTGATAAAGCCACCCAGTTTGCCTTCCTTGTTGAGCCCGATCCTGTGGCCCAGGCCAAAGCAGCTCACTGTGTACATCACCTTAACACTCAAACCTTGTGTCTTCTTTTTAAAATCACTAGGGAACAAGCCTGCCAGATAGTCAAACAATGCACAAACTGTGTCACCCTCCTACCCATCCCCCACTTGGGCATAAACCCTAGAGGTCTGATTCCCAATGAGATATGGCGAATGGATGTAACACACATTCCCTCATTTGGTAATCTTAAGTACCTCCATGTTACTGTGGATACCTTTAGTGGATTCATCTTTGCCAGCCTCCATGCTGGAGAAGCTTCAAAAAATGTCATTGCTCATGTACTCAATTGCCTTGGTGTCATGGGAAAGCCCCAAATTATTAAAACTGATAATGGTCCTGAATATACTGGAAAAAAATTCCAAAATTTCTGTCATCAACTACAAATTAAACATATTACAGGCATACCATACAATCCCCAGGGTCAAGGAATTGTTGAGCAAGCCCATCAAACTATTAAATATACCTTCCAAAAATTAAAAACAAGGGATTTATATCCCATAAAAGGCTCTCCAAGAAATATCCTTCATCATGCCTTGTTTGTCCTAAACTTTTTAACCCTTGATACTCAGGGAAATTCAGCTGATGATCACTTTTGGCACACAAATTCAAAAAATACCTTTGCCAAAGCCATGTGGAAAGATCCTTAAAATGGGATGGCCCAGACCCAGTTCTCATTTGGGGCCGAGGATCAGTATGCTTGTTTGACACCAAAGAAAATGCTGCGAGATGGCTGCCAGAGAGACTCGTAAAACAAGCTGATGACCCTCCAATGACATCTCACATACCCAGGGAAGAAACACTTCCCTGAGAAAATCTCCTTTTTTCCCTGATAGGACAAAGCTGGAAGGACCTCAAGACAGCTAACCTACAGGAGAGGCCGACTCCCATTGACACTGTGTTCGGCATCATTGAACCGTCCCTGGAGGACACAGGCTCGTCTGGCCATCAAGGACACACAGCTCTATTGGGCCCTCTGTGTCTGTGTTGTGCTCGTGTGTCTATGTGTTACACTTGCTTTAACCCTGCAAATGCTTCTTTCTAGACATATATAACCTAATGATGCCTTACAGCTGTTTGATCCTTGCTTTCATAGCCCTCCAATTTCCACATTCTCTGAAGGGAGGATTAAAACCATCCCCCACAACTTAGAGAGCAACTATTTGGGCCCTCATGTGAATGTCTGGGAGGACATTCCTTAAGACCTAAAAGATGTACCCAGGAAGTTGATTATGGAAATAATAAGGCCTGCCTTAGTATGGAGCTTTCCAATACAGGAACTGGCTTTGCCCCCAAGTCTTGGGTTTGCTACGATAAACCAAAGCCACAGCCCCCACTTAAGGATGGCAAATGCCCACTTGAATGTAAATATGTAAATCAGATGAATGCAATATGCTATGACTCTTTACAGTAGTGTTCAAAGGATGGAGTACAGTATTTTACTGCTATTCCCCACCATACATATGGGGGAACATTGCTGGGCAATTGGTCTCTTAACCTCCAAGTGTCAACATCTAATCAAGGCCAACTGCATTACTACTCCAGGAAAGAATGCCTGCTGGCCAAAAGTAGCCCCAGTACATGTATCAGATGGGGGGCCCACTGATCAGGTTTGTGAAAGTATGGTGCAAGAAAATGTTCAAACCATAATTGATCCTATGATCCCCAAAGTAGTTTATCATCCCCTCCTCCTCCCCAAACCCAAAGGGTTAGAATTAGACCCCCAGACCACTGATATTATCTCTGCTACACACCTTGCGCTTAACGCTACCAATCCCCACTTGGCAGAGGACTGCTGGCTCTGGGAACCTCTTGCCTTTAGCCATTCCCACCTTTAATTTTTCCCATCACATTTCAGATAGTCAGGAATGCATCTTAATGACCCCCTTTAAGGTCCAACCTATGGGATTTAACTTCTCCACTTGCTTCTTTAGCGAGGCTCAGAACAATTCTTTTGACATAGATGTGGGACTTGCTTCTTTTACCTCTTGTTCTACTATAATTAATGACACAAGTCCCATATGCCTTGACAAGGGCAAAACCTTAGCTTGTGGAAATACTATGGCTTACTCAACTCTTCCCCAAAATTGGACTGGAGTTTGTGCCCCAGCCGTCCTCTGCCTGATGTAGATATTGTTCCTGGAGACCAGCCTGTGCCTCTTCTCAGCTTTGACACCTCTACTCCCCGTCATCACAGAGCAGTCCAATTTATACCCTTCACCATAGGGCTGGAGATAACCGGTGGCCTTGCCACTGGATTAGCAGGGGTGGGCGTGTCCTCCACTCCTATACAAAGTTGTCCCAACAACTTGCAGATGATATAAAATTGGTATATGAATCAGTCAAGGACTTACAAAATCAAGTCGATTCTCTAGCTGAAGTAGTTTTACAAAATAGATGAGGATTAGATCTTTTAACTACAGACAAGGGAGGAATTTGTTTAACTTTACAGGAATGCTGCTGCTTTTATGCAAACAAGTCAGGAATTGTTCAAGATCACATTGGAAAACATCAGGAAGAGCTTGAGAAATGACAAAAGGAGCTGTTTGACAACTCTTTCTGGGGTTCCTGGAACAGGTTGTTGCCTTATCTTCTACCCTTGCTAGGACCCCTTGTAGGAATCCTGCTTTTGCTCTCTTTTGGCCCATGGATTTTTAAATGCCTCACTGGTTTTATTAAACAACTGATTGACAGTGCCCTTTCCAAGCCCATCCAAATCCACTATCATCAATTGGACCCGATTGATCAGGGCTTCTATGTTCCAGGTGACTCCCCACCTTTAGGAGGTACATAGGATTCAGACCTATGCATATCAGCTCACAATAAAGTGAGTGCAATATGGGCACCAACATGGGTGTGAGGCAAAGCACCACAAGGGAAGGTCCCTTTCTGACCGCTTCTGAATTCCCTGAGAGAAAAACCTGACTTGCATGGAGGTTGGTACCATAACTGTTATCACATAGGCCCTGCCTCCCCTCCCAAAAAGGTACCAAGGGCCAAGATTGCGGGAAAAAGACATCCCACAGGAGGAGTCAGGTAACTGCTCCCCCACTTGCTTAAAAGCCCACCGCTGAATAACGGGCCTCCCCCTCTTGTGTATAAAAGAAGGGAGGAGATGTCAGGAGCCATAGAGCAAAAGCCTCTCCATTTTGCCTGGGCCTGTTCTTAAGTTGACTCATTTATTAGAAAGCTGGTCCATCCAGTTTGTAATTAGGAATGTTGGTCACCAGACTGCTTGCAGAATCTTATCTTTTGCAAAAGGTCAGTTTATGGTCAGGCTGTCAAGCCTGATGTGGTCAGGCTGTTAAGCCATTGAGGCAAAGTTAGACAAACACCCAGTTACATCTCCTCTAGGCTCCCTAAGATTAGGTAAACACCCGGTTACATCTCCTCTAGGTTCCCTAACAATCCCTCAGCCCTAAATCACCTCAGCCAGCTTAACTCCCCACTTTCTTCCCCTATATAACCATTGTGTAAAAAATAAAAATCTGAAGACCTTGATCAGAACATAGACTTGGTCTCCTTTTTGTGTCTCTTTTCTCTCATCCAGGTTAATTTCCCCTTGGGTCCTTGTTTGACTCCCCGCTGGCTGAGGCACAACTAGAAGAATCACAGCAGCAGTTTAAAAAAAAAAAAAAATGAAGAAGAAGCTGGGTGAGGCATGCACGCCTCTAATCCCAGCACTTGGGAGGCAGAGGTAGGGAGATTGCTGTGAGTTTGAGTCCATCCTGAGACTACATACTGAGTTCCAGGTCAGCCTGAGCTAGAGTGAGACCGTACCTCAAAAAAAAAAAAAAAAAAAAAAAAGGAAAGAAAAGGTGGTGCATGCATCTGGAGTTTGTTTGCTCTGTATAGAGGCTCTAGCGCACCATTCCCCAATAAATAAATAAATAACATTTTTTTTTAAAAGAATGGGCTAGGAAGATGGCTCAGTACTTTGTTAAAGGTGCTTGCTCACAAACACTGATGCCTGAGTTCAATTCCCTACTAACCACGTAAGAGCCAGTGGCGCGTGTGTCTGGAGTTAGTTCCATTTGCAGTGGCAGGAGACCCTCGCGTTCATTCTCCCACTCGAAATCCTACAAGTCATCTGTGTTTGGGCCAGAAAGCAACCTATTCTTGTTCTTGGCAGTTTCTGGGGAGTCCGGGCTGGACACAGACATCGTCTCCGGTACCGCCGACTGCACCTGCAGAACGGATACTATGAAGTATCTGATGGATGACATGTACCCCCCCCCCCCCCCCCCGGGGAAGAATGGGAAGAAAGGGTGGGCGAGGCGGAGGCAGAGGAATAGATGGAGGACACTTAGAAGAATCGGTTTGGATCCCAGCGAGGAATGGGCGTCCGCCTAGGCGGTACAGGACAGGGTGGGAGGAAAAGGCTCTCTCAAGAGACGCCTGCCAGGATGGGAGTGGCGGGTAGCAAGGCACTGCATTGCCACGCAGTGTGCAGAGGAACCGCGTTACAAATTAGCATCCGCTAGATGGCGCCCCAGGATAGGTTAAACCCCTGTCTTTCCTTTCTTTTCTTTTCTTTTCTTTTCTTTTCTTTTCTTTTCTTTTCTTTTCTTTCTTTCTTTCTTTCTTTCTTTCTTCTTTCTCCTTCCTTCCTTCCTTCCTTCCTTCCTTCCTTCCTTCCTTCCTTCCTTCTTTCCTTCCTTCCTTCCTTCCTTCCTTCCTTCCTTCCTTCCTTCCTCCCTCCCTCCCTTCCTCCTTCCTTCCTTCTTTCTTTCTTTCTCCCCTCCCTCCCTCTCTCTCATCCAGAAGGGAGGGAGGGAGGGTGGAAGGGCAAGGGATGTTGTGCAGGAAACCTGAAGGCAGAGCACTGACCGCAGGCCAGGATGTTGGGGGGCGGGAGGCGCAGTCCCACAGACCAACTGGAAGGGGACTGGAAAGCTGGACCGAGCTCAGTGAATGAAGCTGGCCGACAGCCTGAGAGAACAGAAACAGCCCCTCAGGCCCTTACACTCTCCTGCTTGAAAGAAAGGGGGAGAGAGAGAGAGAAATAAAAGACTTTTTTTTTCTTTTCACTTCCTAACGTGTTGAGAAGAACTCTGACAGGCGTGTATCACGCTGTGAGTGCTTGCTTCTTTAAGAATGTTCACAAAGGCTGAAGAGATGGCTTAGAGATTAAGCGCTTGCCCGTGAAGCCTAAGGACCCCGGTTCGAGGCTGATTCCCCAGGACCCACGTTAGCCAGATGCACAAGGGGGTGCATGCATCTGGAATTCATTTGCAGTGGCTGGAGGCCCTGGCATGCCCATTTTCTCTCTCTCTTTTTCAAATAAATAAATAAAAATAAACAAAAATTTGGAGAAAAAAGTGTTCACAAAAAAATCCCTAGGAGCCGGGCGTGGTGGCGCACGCCTTTAATCCCAGCACTTGGGAGGCAGAGGTAGGAGGATTGCTGTTGTGAGTTCAAGGCCACCCTGAGACTCCATAGTGAATTCCAGGTCAGCCTGGGCTAGAATGAGACCCTACCTTGAAAAACAAAAACAAAACAAAAACAAAAACAAAAATCCCTAGGAGAGACAAAACAGGAACCAAGTCCATCACAAGCAAGCCCTGCTTTTATGAAATGTCTGTTTCATTTTACTTCAAAAAGCCAACAGGACAACTAGAAGAATCACAGCAGCAGTTAAAGGAAGAAGGAAAGAGGAGAAGAAGGAGGAGGAAGAGGAGGAGGGGGGAAGAAGGAAGAGGAAAGAAGGAAGAAGAAAGACAAGAAGAAGAAAGAAAAAGAAAGAAAGAATGTGCTGGGGCGATAGAGATGGTTGCTTCAGTCGTTACTGAAAGGTGAGGTTCAAGGTTCAATTCCCCACTAACCATGTAAAAGCCAGGTACACAAAGGGGCGCGTGTGTCTGGAGTTAGCTCTGTTGGCAGGGGCAGGAGACCCTAGCATTCACTCTCCCACGAGAAATTCCTACAAGTCGTCTGTGTAAAATTAACATTTTTTAGCGGTTTCTGGGGAGTCCTAGCTGGATGCAGAAGTCATCTCCAATACCGGCTGACTCCGGCTGCACAACCGATACTATGCAGGAGACAGTAGAAGGCTGGCATGTACCCCAACCGCCCTCCCCTCGCCCAGTGAAGAATGGGAAGAAGGGGGGCTGCTGTGGCAGAAGTGGGGAGACAGACGTAGAAGATCCGGTCGTGTCCCAGGTTAGAATGGGTGGCGGCGGTGGCACATGGGAGGTCCAGGACGGGGTAGGAGGAAAGGCTCTCTCAAGAGACTGGTAACAGGATGGCTCTACGCATCCCCACCCCAAGTGTGCTGGGCCACCAAAGAAGTCAGGCCCTCCCTAGGCCACCTGGGCTGTGAGGTGGGTGGATGAAGGAAGGCTGCCCTCGCCCCCACCCCCACCCAGCCTGGCAGAACAGAAACCGAGTCCCAGTCAGTCCCTCTCACCCTCCAGAAAAAAGAAAAAGACTTCTTTTAGTGACAACTTCCACAAATATAAACAATACAACAAGATCAAAAACCGAACCTGGGCATTCTTCCCCATAACTGGTAGCTACGGTACCAACATGTGTTGTTACATACTGGGTATGTCCATAACTAATAAAAAATTTAATAATAAGATAATAAGTTTTTTTAAAGAACCTGGGCAGCCAACACATGCCCATGACCACCAGGGTGATCTGTGACTTGGGAAGTTTAACTCTAGGCCCACCTGGGTACATAATGAGAGTCTCTCTCTCTCTCTCTCTCTCTCTAACAAAAAGCCAAGAACTAAAGTCATGCCTGGTCGTCTGTCAGTCCTTTAACAGATTAAGTAGGTGGAGTAGGGTGACTGACTGATACCAGAGGAATCGTGTGTGATGGAAGTGTCTCCACACGTGTGAGAAACATGCCAGAACTGTCTGATGATCGAAGACAAACTCGAACTTTCACATCTCTGAAAAAAATCTTTTACCAGATGTTGAAGCAAAAGCCCAAAGATGGGCTATGGCCTGGGGAACACACATGGACACCACACACACACACACACACACACACACACACACACACCATGGCATCCCCAACAGCATTTAAACGTGAGACTGGAGTTCCTTTGCAGTAGCAGAAGGCCCGCCATTCATCCATTCTCTCTCTCCCCCCATCTACCATTTCTCTGTCTCTTTAAATAAATAACTATAAATTATAGATAAGAAAAGAAAGTAACAGGAAGAGTCAAATTAACAAAGAGAACTTTGGTAAGATCAGAAGGGAGCATGAGGAGAGTGCCAGAATGAAAATCCTACAAGTTAGCTGTGGTGACCATCCTGACAATATCGTTTTTGTTATTGTTGTTAAGGACACATAGTAATCTAGATAAAGATTAGCCCCTTTCACTGCAGCGCTCACTGGAGAGGCTGACGGAGGAGGATATCCGTGAGTTCGAGGCCAGTCTGTGGCTACCGAGGGCGCCCTGCACGAGTGGCTGGTGTGGGCCGGTTTCCCCAACTTTCACGGCCTCTCGTTGCAAACAGCAACCTCTAGGTGGCACCCCGGGCCGAGGAGAGCTCAGGCTGCTGCAGGTAGTCCTAAATCGCTAAGTTACCTTGGGCCAACCTCACAAGGATGTGTTCTCTTCTCCCCTCCCCCCTCCCCTCAAATCAAAGCGGAAGCCACGCCGGACCTGCCGCTGCGGGCGTCGCTGGCGGAGGTGGGGCGCCGCGGGGAGGGCGCCCTAAACCACAGTGCCACGTGATGCCCGCGCCAGCAGGGCCTCGGCGGGAGCCCACCCCCGCCACCGGGCAGGCTGCCCTTGCCGCCGGCGGAGGCAGAGGCGGTGGCAGGCAGGCAGACACAGACACACGCGCACGCACGCACGCACGCACGCACGCAGGCAGGCACACACACACACGCACTCACACACTCACACACGCAGGCAGGCAGACACAGACACACGCGCACGCACGCACGCACGCACGCACGCACGCACGCAGGCAGACACACACACGCACGCGCGCAGGCAGGCAGGCAGACACAAGCACTCACCCACGCAGGCAGGCACACACACACACCCACGCACACACGCAGGCACACACACGCACGCAGGCACACACACGCACGCGCGCAGGCAGGCAGACACACACAAGCACTCACCCACGCAGGCAGGCACACACACACACCCACGCACGCACGCAGGCACACACACGCACGCAGGCAGGCAGACACACACGCACTCACACACGCAGGCAGGCAGACACACACACACGCACTCACACACGCACGCAGGCAGGCACACACACACACGCACTCTCACACACACACCACTAGGAAAAATGCGTGCATTGGTTGGAGAGAGGGCTCAGCGTTTAAAGGTGCTTGCTCCAAAAATGCATTCAAGAGCCCGTCCCCACTCGGCCACCCATAGACCTGTATTTTCTTTTCTTGACTTTTCTTTTCCTCTCCCTCTTACTTTTCCTATAACAATGACGTGCAATTTGTTAGCTTTCATGCTTAAAAGAAGTGACAGTAAAATTTTAATTAAAGATCTTAGGAAAACACCTCAAAAGCCAGGCGGGCTTGGTGGCACACGCCTTTAATGCCAGCACTCAGGAGGCAGAGGCAGGAGGATTGCCATGAGTTTGAGGCCACCCTGAGAACACAGAGTGACTTCGAGGTCAGCCTGGGCTAAGGCAAAGATGGAGCTTTTATTTAGGAAAAGCATGAGCTGCCAGGGCTGACTCTCAGAAGGTTTCTTTAGGGAGAATCAGGTGGGGGGGATTGTTAGGCAAGGAAGGGATAATGGCTGGGTGGTTCCTAGAGAAAGAGCCACTCCCTTGTGTCTGTCACCACATGGTGACTACATTTGGGGAGGCGGTCCGACCTAACATTCCAGCCTTTTGTTAATGATAAAAGAGGAAAGCTAATTTTTTTCATGCTGACTGTAAGTGTGATGAGTTCTTATGGGAGAGGCTCAATAATGCAGTCTATGGGTCTCCCTTCCGGGAAGGTGACGAGGCAGTTTCATGGTGGCCAGAGGCGGCAGAGTGGGGAGAGCAATAGTGAGCACCCTCTGTTAGCACCTGGGTACTTGGTCCTGAATGAAACCGAGAATCTCTCGCACCATCCCTGCATTGAGCTGGCTTTGGGGTAGTTGCTGGCAGACACTCATTATAGAGAAGGTGAGGGAACTGGGCGCTGTGCACCCTGAGAGAAGATAGAAGGGAGAATAAAGGAGCTTGTTACTCTTGTCAACAACAATGGGCCCTTACCCCTTAGTGCTGAAGGGCAACCAGGAGCATGGCAAAAGTTTCTATTGCTTTGGGGACCTCATGGGTCTCTCTGATGAACAGTTTACTGGCAGGAGCCCCTACCCCTTACATAGCACTGGGAATTTCCTATTACAACCTTAGGCTTCTGGAAGCAATATTATGGCTCACACGGGATATTTCTGCTCACACTGAATTATTAAAAATAATATTTTTAGGGCTGGAGAGATGGTGCAGCGGTTTAGACACATGCCTACAAAACCTAATTACCCAGGTTCTGTTCTTCAGTGCTCATGTAAAACCAGATGAACAAAGTGTCACATGCACTGGAGTTTATTTGCATTAGTAGTAGGCCCTGGCACACCACGGAGACCACTCTGAGGACTGACTCTCAGGAGCGGAGCAGTCAGCTTGGGGTTACAGATAGTGGCTTTACAGGCTCTTCAGTTGGGGGAAGGTGAAGAAGGGAAGGAATTTCTTTGTTGGGGCAGTACATCTCTGTTCTTTACATTAGCCACAGAGTGAGACCAGAAGTGGCCCGGGGAGAGATAAGGGACAGTAAATGTAGACCTGGAGTCTTGTTATGCAGGGGAGGGACAATGGCCTAACCGTTTCTTGAGGAATGTGGATGACTCTTCTGTCAGTCCCCTGCTGTCACTCCATTTTTGTCCTGACCTAACACAGAGTCCACCTCAGGGCAGCAGAGGCAGACATGAGGGGCTGCTGGTGGCTGTGAGCCAGCAAGCGGACGCTGTGGCTTACAAACAAGGGAAGAGCGGCGTTCTCAGCTTCCACGGTGAAGACAAGCTGCACCTGTGTCCTTGCAGCTCTGCTGGAGCTTACGAAATGCCAACATGAGACCAGAGTCGCAGAAATGATGACCTATGATCAGGATGCACGTGATGGGACAATGGCAGTGGATGGTGATGGAAGTGGGATTTCCAGAACATAGTATCTATGTGATTTAGAATTTAGCATTAGGAAAAAAGTAAAAATGGGGTTTGTTGTACCAAATATGGTGGTTGATCCTTCTCTGGAACATTTCTTAGTGCATTCCATAGTAATCTTTAATGGGAAGTCCTATCAACCAAAAAAAGGCAGGAAAATTGAGGCTCAGACCAACAAGGCAAGCAGTTTTATGCATGCTCCAGATAAAGCACCCAGTCAACATGTGTTTCCTCTGGGGAAATGCGGAGTGGGTTGTCAAAGAAGGAAGCCAGAGGTGTTACCTATTAACTATGGCTTCGCATATTTTCTCTTTCCTTGTTATGTGTTAAAGTTAATCTAACATATTAGGCCTGAGGTATCATATTAGTCAGTAGGCCTGTGATAAAGTTTAGGTGTCACTTGGCATCCAGTGGACAATTATGTGGGAACGGAGTCCCTCCCTGTCCAGAGGTGGGTGACAGATGGCTTCCTTTGTCTGAGGGGCTTCTGTACTTCACTCACAGGGAAATAAAGAGTGAGGTCTCTGGGCATAATTAGAACATGAGCAACAGGTGCACATGGAGGGGAGCAGCCCAAGGCGGTCCTGACACTGACTTCTGGCTGCTGGCTCGGGTCCCTGGCCTTCCTCCCTCAGCCCAGTGTCGTGGCCCAGCTTTGCCTTGCTTTGAAAATTTCTGAAACTATAAAAAACATTGACATCTTTAAGTAAATTGTGTCATTAAGCATATGTAACATGCTTAACCCTTGTTTTCTTTTCAATACTTTGATCATTTCTCACATGTATTTTTATGATTCCCGTTGTTTTCCCTGGAGACCTTGCTTTATGTCACATTTTAGATGCAGTCTTTTGCAACATTGTCATAATTTTTCCATCTTTCTCAATATCCATGTCTGCTGATTTATATATAATTGTTTGTATGAAATCCTTTTTTATGCTTCCTTAATCATGACAATAGGTTTTTAACTGACTGTCTTTGGTTTCTCAGACATACTATTACTGTGTACCATTTACAAACAGAAATAATTTATTCTATCATATATTGGCTAAAGCCTTTGATATAACATTAGACAACTGAATACCATGCTGGCTTGTGATAAATTGGGTTCTATGCTACCCTGTAATTTGTGCTCAATCACAGACCTGCATGCCAGGTTTTCTGCAAATAGTCTGTCTCACCTGTTCAGCCAAGTCTTCTGTCTTCCATTCTCTGCTTTTTTTCATTAAAGGGAGGACATTATAAAAGTGTCAAGGAGCCAAAGGTCCTGGGACCTATGAGGGCAGAGAGGTTTGGCCTGCTGGCATAAGATATGAGCATCATCTTACTGGGGAAGGCTTGTCAATTTATTCTTCTGCTAGCCTAGAGGAAGTACCCTTGGTCCTTGAAAGGCCCTCAGGGAAGCTGTCCCCAACAGCCAGACAAGATTTGAAAGCCCATGTGATACATTTATAGTGCTTTGGGTGTTATTTGTTATGATTATGCAGTAAGTCTTTTTAGTGTATTGGTATAGACGCACTGGACACGCGATGGGTTTCATGTCCATCGAAGCATATCGTGCAGGCTGACCAAATTCACTGCTCATAAACTCCCCTTCTCCCTGTTCCCACTGTCCATGTCCTTGATTACCCTTGTCTCACTTCTACATACATATAAATGCAGTATTCAACAGTCGTGGCTGTTTCCCAACAAGGCTTTACTCTGAACTCCTTCCAGTATCCTCAATTATTCCTTTGCTTATTTGTTTAAGCATCTTCAATAAAGAGGAAAATGAAACAAACAAAATAGGAACTAGATGTGGTGACACAGGTCTGAAACCAAAACTGCTCAGGAAGATGAGGCAGGAGGATAGGCATGGAAGTGGGCCAGGCCTGTGTACTGAGATCCTGTCTCAAACAAATAAAACAGAACAGCAGGGCTTGAGAGATGACTTTGCCACTAAGGTGCTTGCCAGCAATGCCAAAGGACCCAGGTTGTTCTATTCCCCAGCACCCATGTAAAGCCAAATGCACAAGGTGCTGCAAGCATCTGGAGTTCGTTTGCAGTGGCTGGAGGCCTAGCACACTTGTTTTCCTTCTCTCTGTCTCTCATCTGCAAAGGTAGATGGATCACTGTGAGATCAAGGACACCCTGAGACTACATAGCAAATTCCAGGTCAGCCTGGGCTAGAGCAAGACCCTACCTTGAAAAACAAAACAAAAACAAATCAACAACAACAGCAACAACAACAAAAAAAAACAATCACAACAAAAAATGGAAATGACCACGTGGAATTAGTGCACTGCAAAATGTTTGCTGGGCTGTGATCCAACTACAAAAAAACCCACTCTTTGAGACACTGTTTCTGTCATGTAAGGCATCTCTTCTGACTGAGCCACCCCAGCGCTGAGGAAGCATAATAAGTCATTCCCAACTTAAAAAAAAACAAAAAACTTTCTAGGGCTGGAGAGATGGCTTAGAGGTTGTCTCACCTGTGAAGCCTAAGGACCTCAGTTCCAGGCTCGATTCCCCAGGAGCCACGTTAGCCAGATGCACAAGGGGGCACACGCGTCTGGAGTTCATCTGCAGTGGCTGGAGGCCCTGGTGCGCCCATTCTCTCCCTCTCTCTTTTTTTCTCTCTATCGCTCTCAAATGAACAAAATTAAAAAATAAAACTTTCTAGAGTCAGAAAGAAAAAGGAAAACGGTTGCAGGGCTCTGGCTTGTGCCTGATCCTGCCCTGCCCCAGGGCCTGGAGACTAGGAGAAACTAGCCTAGAGGAGGCAAGAGCAGCTCAAAGCAAGAATCGAAGCCATGGCACCCAACCCTCCTGCCTCCTTCACGCTCCCCACTGTTGCCAAGGAAGGCGATGGACCCTAATCTGCCTGCATTTACATTGTAAGCCAGCCACCAGCTGCCTGTCAACTCTCTCCACTTGCCCCTTCTTTCACTTTTGTTCTCTCCCTCTCTCTGTCTCATACAGTGGCACCATCGGGTATGATGTATGTACATATGTGCACATGCACATGACATACCCTGTGAGCTCACATGTAGTGGAGTGTGTTCACCAGTGGGACATTGGGTGGGTCTATCCATCACTCTTCCGCCCTTTAATACTTGAGGTAGAGTCTCTTACTGATCCCAAGCTTGCCATTTATTCTTATTTTTATTTTTTTACTTTTGAGAGAGAGAGAGAGAGAGAGAGAGAGAGAAAATGGGCCTTTCAACCACTGTAAACGAACTCCAGTTGTGTGCGCCCCCTTGTGTGCATGTGTGATATTGCATGCTTGTGTCACTATGCCCCTGGCTACGTGGGATCTGGAAATTGGAATATGCATTCTTAGGCTTCACAGGCAAGCGCTTAACTGCTAAGCCATCTCTCTAGCCCCCCCTTTTTTTCTCATGACTTTTATTTCACTGCTTCCCAAGAACTAAGGTACTGACATGCATGGCCATGCACAGTTGTTTATGTGGGCCCTATGGATGGAATTCTAGTAGTATTTTGGGCCTACTTTGGGTTTATGCTTGCACAGGAAGTACTCTTTACTACTACTTAACTACAGGCCATGTCGTGTCTTATACTGAGGATCTGGAGACAAGTAATGCTTCCTCTCACCTTATCCACAAATCTGGATCTTTGAGAACTTGTGGTGGAGTTCCCCTCTCCCCACAGTGCAAAGGAGATCCTGGGGCATGGCTCTCCCCTGTGAATAGAGGGATGTGTGAAATCTTCCTGATTTATTGCTAGATTCATATCCTCTGCTATGGAATGCAAGCTACCTTTACTACAGAAAAGGAATAACTCATACAATTTGCATATAACAAAATGCTGAAGCATTTTTGGTTTATTAAACCAAACTTTCCACAGCTGTTTAGGCATGCAGCATGTGCCGAGGGGTTTGCTGCGATATGAAAGTGGGTGGGGGGAGGGGGGACCTGAAGTCAGGGAATAGTGGCATTTAGTGTCGGCTACTGCCAATAACCCAGATAAACATAACTCATATTTCTCCTGGGAATTAAGAATTGAGTGATGAGCGCTTACAAAATGGAGGAAATTTTCTTGTGTGTAAATGCAGAAACTTCCAGCAATGCTGTCTGAGTCACTGCATAAGTCACGGAGACATGTGACATGAAGCTTAGAGATGTGTTTCCTGATGTCCAAGAAGGACAGTCTAGTATTAATTCCAATGCTGGCTTGTCCACCAACCACAGGAATAACAAGCCATCTGTTTAGCAAAATCAACACTTGGGATAGAGTGTGAGTTTCTATGCAGAAAAGAGAAAGACTAGAGAAGATAATGTAAAATCACACAACACAAGTAGTTTCTTTGCAACTCGATGTAGCTTCCAGGCAAGTTTCTCTGCTACTTGTGGAGCAATGCTTTCAGATGTTGGAATTCTATGATAGATGGTTTTCTCTTTTAAAATGTTTACAGAATTATTTTAAATCAAGAATTGTGGACTTACAAAGAGATATTATTTCAATAATGCACTATTCATTCTTGAAGTGTGTTTGTGTGACATAAAATTATTAGGTTGGGCTAGAGAGATGGCTTAATGGTTAAGCACTTGCCTGTGAAGCCTAAGGACCCCCACTTGAGGCTCGATTCCTCAGGACCCACGTTAGCCAGATGCACAAGGGGGTGCACACATCTGGAGTTCGTTTGCAGTGGCTGGAGGCCCTGGAGTGATCATTCTCTCTCTCTCTCTCTCTCTGCCTCTTTCTCTCTGCCTGTCACTCTCAAATAAATAAATAAAAATCAACAAAAAAATTACTAGGTTATATGGGTGAGTGTAAATATGACTGCACATAGGTGTGTGAGCACATAGATACATATGTGTGCATGTCATGTCCGTGCATGTAGAGACCAGAGGTCATCAAAGGGAATCTTCCTCCATCTTAGTATTTGAGTCAGGGAACATGGAGCTCACTGATCCACCTAGACCAGCTAGCTAGCAACAAGTACCAGGGAATCCCCCTGTGTTTCCCTCCCATCGTTGAATTATAGGCATATGGGGGCACACCCAGATTTTACTTGTGTGTTGTGAACTCAGGTCCTCATGCTTGCAACTGAGCCATTTCTTTAGCACCTGAAATTTTTAATCTTAAAATTCAATTTAAGGGAAATTTGTTTATGAATTTTGGATAAAATTATAACTCAAGAATTTTCTATGCTTTGCTAAACACTCATTTTGTGCTTTACATATTACATCTAAAATAAATATACATGGAATTGGGTGATGGCCCCACAGTTAAAGACACTTAATTGCAAAGCCTGCCTGCCATGGTTCTAATCCCCAGCCACCCATGTAAAACCAGACTGGCATTTATTTGCAGTGGCAAGAGATGTAGCATGCCCACACACACATGCAAATAAATAAATAAATAAAAGCTATCCTTAAAATTTATAATTTAATTAAATGATCATTTCTCTTTCAGAAACATTAACAAAATGCAAGACTGTTCCACTTTTTAGCACAATTCATGAATTTACTTTTTTATTTTCAATTTAATGTTCCCTCTTTTGTTTGTTTTTAAAAAAATATTTTATCTTTATTTATTTGACAAAGAAAGAAGGAGAGAGAGAGAAGGAGAGAGAATGGGCACGCCAGGGCCTCCAGCTACTGCAAACACACTCCAGATGCATGCATCCCCTTGTGCCTTTGGCTAACGTGGGTCCTGGGGGATAGAACCTGGGTCCTTTGGCTTTGCAGGCAAATGCCTTAACCACGAAGCCATCCCTCCAGCCCTTGTTTGGTTTTTGAGGTAGGGTCTTACTCTAGCCCAAGCTAACTTGGAATTCACTTTGTAGTCCCAGGTTGGCCTTGAACTCATAGCGATCCTCCTACCTCTCTTTCTTGAGCGCTGGGACTAAACTCATGTTCCACCATGTGTGGTCTGTTGTCCCCTTTTTAATAGTCCCTGTGAAGTGACTGTGCTCTATTTCTTTCATCCAAGTAACACTGCTTTAACATTTAATTTCCTGTCTTATTTCTTCTATAGGAAAGAGGTTAATTATCAAAGAAATATATCATACTTTATAATGCCAGATGCTTAAAAGTAATAGTGTATTTTTAAGTGACTTTCAAGTATTCATAAATTAATTTAATTTTTTAATTCATTGTCTCAAGCTGGTGTTTTTGTTGTTGTTGTTTGTTTGTTTTGTTTTGTTTTTTAAGGTAAGGTCTTGCTCTAGCCCAGGCTGACCTGGAATTCACTATCTAGTGTCAGGGTGGCCTCGAACTCACAACGATCTTCCTACCTCTCTCTCCCAAGTGCTGGGATTAAAGGCATGTGAAACCACACCCAGCTGTTCAAGCTGTCTTTTAAAATATTTTTTAGTTATTTACGAGCAGAGAGAGATAGAGAAGAGAGAGGCAGAGAAAATGGGCACACTAGGACCTCTAGGCATTGCAAATGAACTCCAGATGCATGTGCCACTTTGTGCATCTGGCTTTATGTGGGTCCTGGGGAATCAAACTTAGGCCCTTTAGGCTTTTCAGGCCAGTGCCGTTACGACGTCTCTCCAACCCTCAGCCTCCTTTTCAATCCTTTGTCCACCTGCCTGTGTCACATGAGTCCCTGGATCAGAGGAGTTTGAAACTATGTCTGACTTTTAGTGAAGTGATTTTTATTTTTATTTGCATGTAGTGTGTATATGTGTGTGTGTGTGTGTGTGTGTGCATGCATGTGTGCATGCTCATTACAGCATCTTGCCAGTGTATAAAAACCACCCGATTTGCCAGTTTTTGCATCCCCTTTATATGGGTGGCTAGGGCATTTACCCTGGGATGGCAGACTTTGCAAACAAGAACATGTTTTTTAAAAAAGCATTTACTTATTTATTCATGTTCACCTTGTGCATTTGGCTTATGTGGGTACTAGGGAAATGAACCTGGGATCCTTAGCCTTCAAAGGCAAGCACTTAACCATTAAGCCATCTCTGTAGCCTCCAAGTAAGCACCTTTAACTGCAGAACCCTCTTCTCAGCCCATGAAGGACTTCTTTTTGCTTAAAAAAAAATGTGGAAAGGGGCTGGAGAAATGGCTCAGTTGTTAAGGTGCTTTCCTGCAAAGCCTAACAACCCAGGTTTGATTTCCATGTGAAACCAGGTCCACAGGGTGGCACATGCATCTGAAGTTTGTTTTCAGTGGCACTATGCCCTGGCATACCCATTCTCCCTGTCTGTCTTTCTTCTCTCCCTCTCTCTCTTCCTCCCTCCTGGCAAAGAAATAAATAAATAAAAATAACATGGAAAGAAAAATAAGAAGAAAATGTATTTTTTCTTTTAGGAGTTGTCTAGACCTTTTAAACCTAAGTAGCCCTGAGGGAAGAACAAGGCATGAGAGTGAGAGGCGCTTGGGATTTCTGACAGAATAGTCCTGAGATCAGGAGAACAGTCCAGGGAAGGCAAGGAGTCAAGTTGCGGCGTCTTGAAAGAACTTACTAACAGATGAACAGAAGAGGGCCGAGCAAAGGAGAAGCGGGTATGTGCCGTATTCACACAGGGCTCATAGTGGCTGCCATAGGGTGGTGGACAGAAGAGACAGTAGGCAAAAGTGGCTGGCCAAGATTCGAGTGGACATTTTCAGATGAAGTCACTGCAGACCTAAACCAACTGGGAGTGAAAATTTCCTGGAAGTGTGTGTGTGTGTGTGTGTGTGTGTGTGTGTGTGTAATCTCCATATAATCTGTTTAGTGGAGTATGATTATTTTTTAATTATTTTTGTAGTACTAGTGATGAAACACAAGGTCATCTGCATAGCAGACCAGCTTTCTGCCAGTGAGGCCCAGGTCATTAATGTTTCATACATTTATTTTGTTGTATTTTTCATATTGTAATTTATTTGTTTGGAAGGTGAGAGAGATTGGGCATGCCAGGACCTCCTGCCACTGCAAAGGAACTCCACATACATGCACTACTTTGTGCATCTGGCTTTAGGTGGGTGCTGGGGAGTTGATCCAAGGTTGTTAGGTGAGCTTTGCAAGCAAGCACCAGTAACTGATAAGCAATCTCTCCAGCACCTTTTGTTGGATTTGCGTTTTTGCTTTTAGGGTTCAGAGATTCATGTAGCTCAGGCTAGCCTCAGATTTGTTTGCATGGAAGGATGGCCTTGAGCTTCTGATCTTCCTGCTTCCCCCCGCACGTGCTGGCATTACGGGTCTGCACAACCACTCCGTGCCTCACTTTGCTGCTTCATGTAAGGAAGCTGAAGACTTGGTATCCTGGGTGGGGTATTGGGTGGTCCAGAAACAAATCTCCTGAGGGTATCCAGGGATCACAGATTGCTCAAGGTTGTAAGATGTACAGTGTGCTCTGTGTAGACAGCATCAGGTAGCAGAGTCATTCTACGTGGTCTAGAAGTTTGCCTTGCAAGACGTAGCTCCAGTGGACTTTCCCATTGCCTCAGCTAGGTTCCTCTGGCCTTCAGTCCTCTTCCATGGAGTGGGATTACTTCTTTCTGAAACTGTTTTTGGTGTGTGTGTCACATGAGGATGTATGCACTGGTACGTGTGCATCTTGAACACACGTGCACAGCCCAGAGAATGATGTGGCGTGCCCTCCTGTGCCACTCTTGTACTTCACTTCTTGAAACAGTCTCTTGCTGAATCAGAAAAACTTGCTGTTCATCTGGATACACTGGCTAACCAGTGAGCCCCAGAAATGTCTGTATCTTTGCCCACTTCATAGTCTGGGTTACAGGTGTGCATACACTCAATCCTCATGCTTGCACAGCAAGCTCTCTTGCTCACCAAGCCACGCCCCATTCTTAAACTTTTAACAGCATTGGAAGATCACATGCAGACTATAGAACTCTCCCCTCACTCCTGCCTCCTTGACCCTACCTTTCATTCTCCATTCAGCATTCTTTTTTTTTTTAATTTTTTTTTTTTTTTAATTTGAGAGCGACAGACACAGAGAGAAAGACAGATAGAGGGAGAGAGAGAGAATGGGCACGCCAGGGCTTCCAGCCTCTGCAAACGAACTCCAGATGCGTGTGCCCCCTTGTGCATCTGGCTAACGTGGGACCTGGGGAACTGAGCCTCGAACCGGGGTCCTTAGGCTTCACAGGCAAGCGCTTAACTGCTAAGCCATCTCTCCAGCCCCATTCAGCATTCTTGATGAAGTCTCAGCCCTTTCCCACTACCGCGCCTACCCCCCTCACAATACAGAGCCTGGGAGAAGAGAAGATTCACAGTGACCCTGTTCATGTAGTAAATATTTCTGTGTCTACTCTTTCCAATGCAGAAATCTAGTGTTCAATTCAAAATGTTGTACAATGCTATTACATGTTATATGCTTGTAAATATTGGGCTGGGCTTTGGTGATACATTCCTGTAACCCCACTAAACCGAGGCAGAGGATCACTTGAGCCATGACCTCAAGTACTGGTTAAGGAACATATTGGGACTCCATCTCACAACAAGTTGGAACAGAGTCATGGGCATTTGTTGAGTGATCTTGTCAAAGACCATAGCCAGGTGTGGTGGCACATGCCTTTAATCCCAACACTCAGGAGGCAGAGGTAAGAGGCTCGCCATGAGTTCAAGGCCACCCTGAGACTACATAGTTAATTCCAGGTCAACCTGGACCAGAGTGAGAACCTACCTCAAAAAACAAAAAAAAAGGTCACATGCTCTCACCTGACTGAGCTGAAGGTTCATAGCTCAGCCTACACTGGCCTGCAATGCTCAAGTCTAACACCCCTAGTTTTAGAGCGGTAAAGGAAAGGTGCCAGACTTCCTGCTCATGAGCTCCCATGTCCAGATGCTGTACTGCCTTCATTGTTCATATTTCTTGTGCTTCCCAGCTGGGACTTGCACGTCTGAGCTGAGGACTAGTCTCCTATCACGTGCTCAGTCTGTTCTCCCACCTCCGCAGGCCCTCTCCTTGTAGCTTTGTTGGTTTTTTATTTCTGGACCAGTCTTCTTCCAGAGATCCTATCAGCATTTTCATCAAATCCCACAGTCCTTGTGCAAACTTGTTTCGCAAAGAAAACTATCCTAACCACCTATTAAAATGGTCAGTTTTGTGGGGCGTGGTGGCGCACGCCTTTAATCCCAGCACTCGGGAGGCAGAGGTAGGAGGATCGCAGTGAGTTCAGGGCCACCCTGAGACTATTGATGAATTCCAGGTCAGCCTGCGCTAGAGTGAGACCTACCTCGAAAAACCAAAATAAATAAATAAGTAAAAAGGTCAGTTTCCTCGTCCTAGATTCTCCTGTGTCCCTTCCTTCTCTTTATTTTTTTCCCAAGGTGGTCACACTTTCTAATGGAGTAGATAATTACTAGTCATGAAGTGGTTTGTTCTTTTTGGGTCACTGTTAATCCACAGAAAGAAGAGGATGGACTGTAGACCACAAACCATGAACAAATGAGAATTTATTTCCTTGGAACTTGAAAGAGAGCTGGACTCTAGGCGGCAGCAGGTTGACAGGAACAAGGGCACAAAACGTCATAACTCGTTCCTGGCGAAAGTGGGCTGCTGCTGTTTAATAGAACCTGAAAGAGTTGCCGTTCTGAATCCCTGACAGGTTTATGAAGGCCAATTGGGGGCACTGAAGCAGGACCTGGGCCACCAGATCGATAGCACGTCCCACAGATTAGGAGCCAGAGCAGCAGTGTCGCCACCGGAGCGGGAGCCAGAGGAAGCTAACGGGCAAGTTCTGCTGGGTCTCTTTCCAAGGCAGAAAGAGTCCATTTAAAGTTAGCATGGGGGCTGGAGAGAGGGCTTAGCGGTTAAGCGCTTGCCTGTGACGCCTAAGGACCCCGGCTCGAGGGTGGACTCCCCAGCGCCCATGTTAGCCACATGCACAAGGGGGCGCACGCGTCTAGAGTTTGATCGCAGTGGCTGGAGGCCCTTGCGCACCCATTCTCCCTCTCTCCCTTTTTCTCTCTCTCCCTTTTTCTCTCTCTGTCGCTCTCAACTAAATCAATAAAAGTGAACAATAACAACAAAAAAAATCTTAAGTTAGCATGGGTATCCAGTAGAAACAAGTCATGGCAGAGAGCTGCTCCCACTCTGTAAAGGCAGGAACAAGTCAGGGCCCAGAGAATGAGAGGCTTCAGGGGCACGTGAGTCCAGCACCCCAAGATCAAGCAGTACTGAGAGCTCTCAGAGGCCTCAGCTCCGGCTGCTCGAGCCCAAGCAGTTTACTGTGCCAGGCCCACGAGGGAGGCAGTCTCCTTTGTTCTTCTCCAAGTGTGTTCTGTCTTCAGAGTTCAAGGCTTCCCATGCCAGGGCACTGCTTGCGGGAGCTCACATAGACACAGGTGGCCCTGACTGTGCATGCACGTAAGAGGAAATCATGGGGAGCAATTATAGACCCAGTGAACACATCTATTGCAGCTACCTTTGTGCTGCTGGGATTAAGCAACTGACCAAAAGTTGATGATGGTAGGAAACTTAGTCTTGCTTACAATTTTGAGGGGAAGCTCCATAATGCCAGTGAAAAAATTGGAGAGCAGAAGCTGGATATTACCTTCTTGCCAACCTCAGGTGGACAACAAGAGCAGGGGAGTGAGCCAAACTGGTACAGGGGAGCTGGCTATGACCACCCTCAGCCCACCCACAACAAAACAACTCTTCCAGCAAGCCTCCACCTCCCAACTTACAATCAGCTGAGAAGCAAGCGTTCAGAACTCATGAGTGCATGGGTAACCTCTAATTTTAAATCGATGCATTCTACCTTGATCCCAATTAACATAATGTGAATGCAATGTATTCAGTCCAACTTTGAAAGTCCTCTTAGTTTTTTATTAATCCTAATATTCTTCAAACACCTCCATAGTCCAAGGTCTCTGAACTGTGAGCTGTAAAACCAACACAGCATAACGCCACAGAATAAGAATTTACATGGAATATTATTGTATTGCAAAGAAAGATTGAACAAATGCGTGATCTACAACGAACAGGGTGCAGCAGTCAGCCACATGTCGCTGGGATGAGCTTCCAGACCAGGTTCAGTGATGGCAGGAAGGGATTCGTTGAAGCAGAGGAAGTACCATAATAGCAGTAGAAGCTGGCCTGCTTTCACAGGTCCAAGCAGAGAGTGAAGAAGCCACAAACTGTCCCAGCATCATAAGCAAGCACACTTCAGGAACCCCAGGCTAAGCTTAAGCACTTTGCATATCTTTAGACTGGGATTCTAAACCCACCCCCACCTCTTAGGGCTGGACCCTAGGATCCACCTGGAGTGACACCTCCTCCAGCCAAGTGGCTACAGATCTAAATTACAAGCTTTAATAAAATCCTGAATATGAGCTAGAGAAATGGCTTAGCACATAAGGCACTTGCCTGTGAAGCCCAAAGACCCTTGTTTGACTCTCCAGATTCTACATAAGCCAGTCACACAAGGTGACGCAAATGCACAAGGTCCAACATGTACACAAGGAGGCACACATGTCTGGAGTCTGACTGCAGTGGTTGAAGGCCCTAGCATGCCAATTCTCTCTCTCTCATACAAACATATAAGAAAAAAAAAAATCCTGAATATATTGAGGGCCATCCATTCAAACTACCACACAGGGCAAAAATATCGGAGTTCCAAGTCCAACATTTGTAACCAGTGATTCATTCTTTGGTGTTCCAATTCTACCCCTCCAGCTGGGCAATCACAGCTCATGGAACAGTCTACCTTGCACCAGTAGCTCTCCTTGGCAGCTGTCTACAGTCCTGGCCGGGGGTCACTGCCACTCACAGTTCATCCTCATCGCTCATTGTCCCCACACAGGGACCCCCAGCCATCCTGCTTCACACGGGCCATGGCAATTTCCAAAAATCAAACCCCATGGCAAATCCAATGACTCCATCTTCTTGCATTTGTTATACTCATGTAAGGCCAGCTAGGCTACCACAGTCATTAATTTAGGGGCAACTCTAGTTACTCTGGTCAGGCTAACTTTGAAGAGCAGCGCACTCCCTCAGCATTCAGGACCTCTACTTTCAAAACAGCATGCTTTCTGCTGTCCGGTTGCACAACAGCTTGTCCAATCTCAGTGGGGGTAATCTCTCCAGCAATTGAACTTCTAGCTCCAGCCTGAAATTTTCACTTCTTCCCATGCCGTATCCTTAGGCTCACATCCGTTCATTTATGCGCTACGGGCCTGCCCACGTTTTCAAGACATAGGGAGACTGCAGCAAGCCTCCCACACAAACGTTTCCTGCTCACTCTGGACAAGACTCTTCCTATCATAAGCCAAACTTCAAGGTTCTTTCTGTATTTTCGTCTATCAAACTCTGACCAGAATGGCTCATCAAACTCTACTTAGAGTACCACAAGGTGTTTCTTAGACCAAGCATTCAAATATTTCCACATTCCTCCTGCAAATCAGTTCCAAAATATCAATTACCTTTCTATTATAGAAAATACCAAGCCTATTCCCTTAATATCCTTATCTTTGGTTTCTGAATATTGTGCAGATATGTCAAAGATTCACCAGTGTATTCCATTCTAAAAGTTTCTGAAACAGGGCCAGATAATGTCTGTGCCTAGAGATCCATGACAGCCCTGAATTACTTCTAGGTTAAGTACTTATGAGGCCTTTTTCTATTTATTTATTTATTTATTTATTTTATTTTTTGTTTTTTCGAGGTAGGGTCTCACTCTAGCCCAGGCTGACCTGGAATTCACTGTGGAGTCTCAGGGTGGCCTCGAACTCACGCGATCCTCCTACCTCTGCCTCCCGAGTGCTGGGATTAAAGGCGTGAGCCACCACGCCCGGCGAGGCCTTTTTCTATAAGTCTTACTATCTCCCACCAGCACATTAAATAGTCCCATACAAATTTTTTTCTTCATACAAATCCTAAGAACTTCATTTTAGTTTGGGTTTCAGCAGAAATTTTAGATAATAGGACTAAAGGAGAAAGAGAACAAATATTTTTCTCATGCTACTTATTTCCTTATTCCTGTTGGGTCTGGTGCTTGCCTGGGAACAAGGTCATAAGAAGTTCATCATTCAAAAAATAGCAGTGGCCACTGCTGTCAGAGGGACATTTTTTTTTTCCCCTACTTTTTTAAATTGATTTTTTATTTATTTATCAGAGAAAGAGGAGAAGAGAGAGAGAAAGAAAGAGGGAGAGAATGGGCACGCCAGGGCCTCCTGCCACTGCAAACAAACTCCAGACGCATGTGCCCCCTTGTGTATCTGGCTAACATTAGTCCTGGGGAATTGAACCTGGGTCCTTTGGCTTGCAGGCAAATGCCTGAACTGCTAAGACATCCCTCCAGCCCCAGAGAGACATTTTTCAAAGCTTGCGCTTTACAAGCTTGTGTGTTGCCCAGCTCAATGGGAAGCTGCGGTACTGCCCACATGGTTCAGTTCACAGCAAGGTGGTCAGAGACATCTCTAGAGGTGAAAGGTCCTGACACCCCACCTTGATTTGTACCTGATGTTGTTGCCCCATGACCTCCATAAAAGCCCATATACAGAGGTGAATTTTTTTGAACTATTTTTATATGTGGGCACACCAGGGCCTCTCGCCACTGCAAACAAACTCCAGATGCATGTGACACTGTTCATGTGGCTTTACATGAGTATTAGGGAATCAAACCCAGGTTGTTAGACTTTGCAGCCAAGTGCCCTAACTGCTGAGCCATCTCTCCAGTTCCCAGAGATGGATTCTTAAGGACTGAAGATAAGCCATATCCTGGGAAGAATAAGATAAAATGAATACTATATTTTTTATAAGGTATCTGGGCTGATCAAATAGCTCAGCCATTAAGAATGCTGACTGCTTTTTAGCATGAGGGCCTGAGACTACTTGAATTGGATTCCCCAGAACTCCCACACACACACAAAAAAAAAACCTGGGTATGACCATATGCTTCTGAAACTAAAGTCCATGGGGTGGAAGGCCTGAGAATTCTTAGGGCTCACTAACCAAAAACAGCAGTTCCAGGTGAAAAGAGAGATACTGTTTCATGGAAGTACAAACATGAGTGATAGAGAAGGGTATCTATAGTTCTCTTCTGGCTACCCATGCAGGCACATGATGTGAGTGCATGTACATAAACGCACATGCATTGTACTCTGCCTAATGCAAGACACCACATACACTCTACACACACTTACCAAAACACTATCTAAAATTATGTAATGTCACTTTGCTTACTCAGAATACATGATGTCATATTGTTACATTTGGATGATATAGTAAGGCAAAAACTGGAAATAGGGAAAGTTCATAAACAGCCTTCTGTATGCTAATAAACACCATTAGTTCATTTCATCTGAACTAACAAAGCTACTCCACAAACTAGGTTAAAAGTCTCTCAGATACCTTCTGATGAATGTCTTGGTTTTGAACAGAGCAGTGGGATTTGAGAGGTGCTAGCATGTCACTGCCTTATACACACACTCACACTCACACACACACACACACACTCACACTTACACACACACACTCACACACACACACACACTCACACACACTCACACTCACACACACACACTCACACTTACACACACACACACTCACACACACACTCACACACACACACACACTCACACTCACACACACACTCACACACACACTCACACTTACACACACACACTCACACACACACACTCACACTCACACACACACACTCACACTCACACACACACACACTCACACTCACACACTCACACTTACACACACACACTCACACACACACACTCACACACACACACTCACACTCACACACACACTCACACACACACACATGCGCGCACCTCCTAATTCAATACATCAAAAATTTTGAAATTATTTCATGTGACACTCATCCTGAGTTGAAAACCCTACATAGGCTATGAGCTAGAACTCCTTTAAACAATGGTGTCTCTTACTTGGAGGACAAAAGGGTAATGAGGCTATTTATTAGGGGCTTGAAGGACAGGGAAGAAGGACTAATAAAACTTAAGAGCCAGAAACAAAATTTGCCAGTTGTGTGTTTATCTGCTTTGACATTCAGAATGGCTCAGGTCAGAAGTAGATGGAAACAAGGAGTTTATTTATTTATTTGTTTTTTGCAGTGCTTTAGGAATGGAACTCATGCTATGTAAATTATTGAGCCAAAACCCCAACCCAGGAATCCAGTGTGAGCAACAAATAATATCCCTTACATACCTGTATTCCTATATGAGCCAATTCCTTGTGTAGAGAGGCCACTTTCTGAGGCTGAGTCTCAGCATAGCCCGGGCTGACCTGGAACTCCCTGGGATCGTCATTCCGCAGGCTTCCAAGTGCTGGAACTGAAAATATGATCCACCATCATCTGGCTCTTAACTGTTGATCACAATTTCTTTCTATAATTATGCAAGTTTTTATTAGTTACTGTTGTTAATTTCTCATGGCATCAATTTATCAATCAAGTTAACCTTACATAGGGATTTATTGGAAAAAGAAGTATAAATTGTTAGGCACCAGCTATGGCTTCAGGCATCTGCAGAACATTATGGAACATGTCTTCCTGAATTACGAAAGGACTGCTATGTTTTATACTTCCTAATCTAGAAAACAATGCTTTGGTTTTTGTGGTGCTGGGATGGAAACCAGGCCCGAATACAAGCCCAGCAAGTGCTCTAATGCAGATCTGTTCCACAGCCCTAACTCACCGACACACAAAGAAGGAGAAACTTTAGGGAACCCTGGCCATCCAACCTTCTCAATTTTAGGCTTAGAAAAGCCTTCTTAGCTCTCTTGTTGGCCATGCCCATGCTTCCCTCTGGCCATGCTCCATGCTCACCATTCACATTCATTCCCTAGATCTGCTATTCGAACGTGTCAGCCAGGCTGGAGGCGTAGCTCAGGGGTGGATTCCTAGTCTACCTACAATGTGCTCGAGTTCTCAGAAAAAAAAGTCACGCCAGTGTTAGACATCCTACATAGCTGGTTGAAAGATTAGAAATCCTGTGGTTTTGAAAAGATGGAATGTTGGGCTGGAGAGATGGCTTAGCAGTTAAGCGCTTGCCTGTGAAGCCTAAGGACCCTGGTTAGAGGTTCAATTCCCCAGGACCTACCTTAGCCAGATGCACAAGGGGGCGCACGCGTCTGGAGTTTGTTAGCAGTGGCTGGTCCCTGGCGCACCCATTCTTTCTCTCTCTATCTGCCTCTTTCTCTCTCTGTCATTTTCAAATAAATAAAAATAAACAAAAAAAAACTTAAAAAAAAAACAGCAAAGATGGAATGTTACAGGCTTAAACCAAATTATCTTGAGTCTACTTTAGTACCATACATAGACATCAATGGCCCACCTCTATGATCTAACCTTCTGCTATCTGGTAAAATTCTTATGGAAATGTTCAAATGGAGCCCTTAGGTTCCATCAACCCTTAGGCGAATGACGGCATCACAAAACATCTGATGCCTATAGAATAGACTTCTCTGCTTTGCACACACTTACTTGATGTCCATGAATGTACTTAAAATAACTTTATTTATAATTTTCTTGGTTTTACTTTGAAAAAATTTCCATGAGCCAGGTAGGGTGCTTCACATATTTAATCCCAACACACAGAAGATTGTAGTAGGGATCCCAATCATTGTGAGTTCAAGGCCAGTTTGGTCTGCAGATCGAGTTCTGGATCAGTCTGG
Source organism: Jaculus jaculus (assembly GCF_020740685.1). Taxonomy (NCBI): domain Eukaryota; kingdom Metazoa; phylum Chordata; class Mammalia; order Rodentia; family Dipodidae; genus Jaculus; species Jaculus jaculus. The sequence continues at coordinate 37,669,137 of NC_059119.1, read as the reverse complement.
GCTCAAGTAAGAGCTGCCTTACGAAACCAAACAAAACAAGAACACATTTTGTAAATTTTACTCCTTGAAGCATCCTATTTGCCATAACCTAAATCCGTGTTTCCAGACCATCATCACTCATAGTTGGCTGCAGGATAACCAGCCTCTTTCTTTTCTTTGTTCTAGTTAAAGGATATTACTTGAATGAAACAGAAGGTGAATTGGGGCTGTGTGTATGTGCTCAATGCCTTTCCACTCAGCCCCACAGGGCTGCATTCGGGGAGCATGGCAGCTCTGCAGGAGGGCACCGGAGGCCCCCAGCGCAGCCACTGATGCCAGACTTTTGCCCCACCCTTCCGCTGACCACTGGCTGTTCGTTGTCCTGCATTTGCTACAAGGTCCCAACCCAGCTCTCTAGTTCAGGCTGCGCTGGGAAATGGCCACAGACCCTCCCTCCACTGCTGGCCCAGGGTCCAGGGTGCAGAGGGCAGGAAGCAAGCAGCTGCTCTGTGCCCCGGGACTGAGCTCTTCTTTCCTTCAAGGCTCACTAACTTGCAGGGAAGAGCCCCGTCAAGCTCTCCCCCTCCCCTCCCCACGCCTCAGTTTCCTTGCCTGAGAGTGAAGAGAGGGTGACGAAGAGTCAAGCCCCATCCGCGCCCGAAAGGCTCACTGCACTGGAGGGGAACACCAGGTCGGGGGGGGGGGTAGTGCACAGAAGTATCTAGGGAGGAGCTAATGCCACAGATCTCTCATTTGTGGGCTTGGGTGGGGGGGTGCCGTGGACTGTGATGTGGTGGCCAGCAGCAGCGCCCACACACAGGAGCGCAGAGCTGAGAGCAGTTCACTGGTTGCGTGACATCGGGCATGCTGCTTGACCTCCCTGGACCTTGGTGTCCCAGAGAGCCTCATGCCTCACCTTGGAAAGGGCTGCTGCCTGCCAGCCTCGAAGCTGTCAGCTGTCAGTCCTCTTATGCAGAGCAGGGCCTCCCGTGGGGACCTTCTGTCAGGCTGACCCTCCCTCCCGGACACTGTTCTCTAGGGACCCAGTCTTGACCCTGCTGCTGGATGAGGCCTGCTGGCTGAGGACACTGCCCCAGGTTCTGACGGCCCACACTGAACCGCGTGTGCCAGTCACTTCCAAACACCCATGCGTGTGTGTACCCCCAAGAGCCTCCCAGGACCACGCTCATGCCAGCTGTCACACACTTCCGCCAGCATTTATTCATGCTCCCAGCAGGTATGCCAAGGCCAGGAGTCTCCTCACAGGGCCCACTATTGGAAGGGGATCTGGGGCCTGGCACTGACCTGGGGGAGTCACTCAGAGGCCACATTTCTTCTGAGCCTCGGCCATGTGCAAGCCCATCAAAAGGGGAGCCAGGGGCCAGAGAGGTGCCTTAGTGGTTAAGATGCTTGCTGGCGAAGTCTGAGGACCCAGGTTCAATTTTCCAGGTCCCACATAAGCCAGATGCACATGGTGGTGCCTGTGTCTGGAGTTCGTTTGCCGTGCACTCATTCTCTCTCTCACCCCTGTCTCTAATAAATAAATAAAAGATAAAATGTCTTTAAAACGGAGGGGGAGCCACATTTCTGTAGGCCAATCAGGGAGAAGTGACAGCTGCAGGGACAGGCAGAACCTCCGTTCAGGGTCCATTGGCCCTCACTTAGCAGAGCGCCCAGGGTAATGCCAGCTACCAAGCATGTCCACCCTGAATCCTGCCTCCCATCCCCCAGAAGATGTGTTCCCCTCAAGGACTGCGGCGTCTGGTACTGCAGTGAGCGGAAACTGCAGGCCCACCTGCTGTATTACTGCACCAGCCACCAGCTAGTGGGCTCCCCTGCCCCAGCCTCTGAGGAGAAGCCCAAGGAGGCCTGTCCCAGAGAGCGCGTCTGTCCCTTCACCCAGTGCCACGAGAGTGGTCCCTGCAGATCCACATGCGCAGCCAGAGCGGTGAGTCTACACTGTTCCCAGACCCCTCCATCCTCAGCATGCCGCAGAATGGACAGACACTCGGGAAAGCACATGCCACCACCATGCAGCCCTCCAGTCATTCCCAGTCCAGCACGGGACCCCTGTGGCTTTGTGCGTGGTCGCTGCAGGGCTGAATCTGTGCCAGGGCCCTGAAAGGAGGCATGGGGCTGACGAGGAGCTTAAGAGATCCCATGCCCTTTCCTGGCCAGCTCCTCACCCGTGTTCCAAAGGAGTGCCCCTCTGTGTCCCTAACCTGCCAGTCTGCCTTCACCACCAAGGCCATCTGTGAGCGCACCTCAAGGTGCACAAGGACACACTTAGCGGTTATAAGCGGGCTGGAAAGGAGGGGGCTGGTGGGGATCTAGGGCCCAGGGCTTGGACAAAAGCAGTGGTCTGCAGGTGTCAGTCACAACTGTGGCTTTATCTCTGCCACAAGGGACATCATCTACAGCCACTTGGTGGCCAACCACATATACTCACCAGGCGCAGAGCAGCCAGCAGCTAAGCTCCCCCCAGGTAAGCCTCATGCAGACATGAGGAGTGAAAGGGAAGGGGGCTTGTCCACAGGCAGGTGGGCTTTCTTATCAGCCTTGGCTCCAAACCCCCTCTGCCAACCCCGCCCCAGCCAGGGACTGACATGCAGCCCTGTGGTCTCCTTGCAGACAGCCTGGCTAGTTTCCAGCAACACTCAGTAACACAAGGTCCCCTGGCCCTTGAAGAAAGGCACCCACACCATCCCAGGACTGGACAAGAAGGCCCCAGAAGGACAAGAAGGCTACCAACGGAGCGGCCAAAGGGGCCCCGATGTCCCCAAGAGTATCAAGGTGGAGGCGGCAGGACAGCCTGAGGCAGCTCATGCCCCGGGCTCCGGGGATGCAGGAGGATCACCGGCCCATCACTGACAACGTCACAGCCCAGCCCAGCTCCTGTCAGGGTGAAGACCCAATGATCCAGCCCACACGGGCTTCAACCCGGGCCTTGGGGGGCTGGCTCCAACTGGGGCGCTCTCCTGGCCATAGTACGTTGGGACCAGACACTCACAAGCTCGTTCCCCGTGGCCCCAGGCTGGGGTGGGGGTGGAGGTCTGGCCACAACGGCTGAGCTGCTGCACAGGTGCACCCACGCCCACCGACCTGTTGTCAAGAGCCAAGGGTGCCATGGGCACGAAGGGAGTTTCTAGGGTGAGATCATCTTCAAGCACGTGCAGGACTTCTACATGCACAAGAGCCTACACGTGCCGCCAATCTCAGGCCCAGCGCATCCCACACCATGCACGAGCGCTACTTCACCCCCACATGCACGAGCGGTACTTCACCCCAACATGCACAAGTGCTATTTCACCTCCACATGCACACGCGCTTCTTCACCTCCACATGAATGTGTGCTACTTCACCTCCACCTGCACGCCCGCTCCTTCAATGCACCTGCATGCACGCTACTTCACCTCCATCTACACCAGCGCTACTTCAACTCCACAGGCACCCGCGCTACTGCTAGACCTACACCATGGAGGAGCACCACTGCTGCACCTACACCATGGAGGAGCACCACTGCTGCACCTGCACCATGGAGGAGCAACACTACTGCAAATGCACCATGGAGGAGCACCACTACTGCACCTACACCATGAAGGAGCACCACTACTGCACCTGCACCATGGAGGAGCACCACTACTGCACCTGCACCATGGAGGAGCACCACTGCTGCACCTACACCATGGAGGAGCACCACTACTGCACCTGCACCATGGAGGAGCACCACTGCTGCACCTACACCATGGAGGAGCACCACTGCTGCACCTGCACCATGGAGGAGCACCACTGCTGCACCTGCACCGTGGAGGAACACCACTGCTGCACCTGCACCATGGAGGAGCACCACTGCTGCACCTGCACCATGGAGGAGCACCACTGCTGCACCTGCACCATGGAGGAGCACCACTGCTGCACCTACACCATGGAGGAGCACCACTGCTGCACCTGCACCATGGAGGAGCACCACTGCTGCACCTGCACCATGGAGGAGCACCACTGCTGCACCTACACCATGGAGGAGCACCACTGCTGCACCTGCACCATGGAGGAGCAACACTGCTGCACCTACACCATGGAGGAGCACCACTGCTGCACCTGCACCATGGAGGAGCACCACTGCTGCACCTACACCATGGAGGAGCACCACTACTGCACCTACACTGTGGAGGAGCACCACTACTGCACCTACACCATGGAGGAGCACCACTGCTGCACCTGCACCATGGAGGAGCACCACTACTGCACCTACACTGTGGAGGAGCACCACTACTGCACCTACACCATGGAGGAGCACCACTGCTGCACCTGCACCATGGAGGAGCACCACTACTGCACCTACACTGTGGAGGAGCACCACTACTGCACCTACACCATGGAGGAGCACCACTGCTGCACCTACACCATGGAGGAGCACCACTGCTGCACCTGCACCATGGAGGAGCACCACTACTGCACCTACACCATGGAGGAGCACCACTGCTGCACCTACACCATGGAGGAGCACCACTACTGCACCTACACCATAGAGGAGCACCACTACTGCACCTACACCATGGAGGAGCACCACTGCTGCACCTACACCATGGAGGAGCACCACTACTGCACCTACACTGTGGAGGAGCACCACTACTGCACCTACACCATGGAGGAGCACCACTGCTGCACCTGCACCATGGAGGAGCACCACTACTGCACCTACACTGTGGAGGAGCACCACTACTGCACCTACACCATGGAGGAGCACCACTGCTGCACCTGCACCATGGAGGAGCACCACTACTGCACCTACACCATGGAGGAGCACCACTGCTGCACGTACACCATGGAGGAGCACCACTACTGCACCTACACCATGGAGGAGCACCACTGCTGCACCTACACCATGGAGGAGCACCACTGCTGCACCTGCACCATGGAGGAGCACCACTGCTGCACCTACACCGTGCGTGAGTGCTACTACTGCTCCAGGACCTTTCCTGCCCTAGGCCCGCGGCCCGTCTACTGACTGCACGGCCTGTGCACCGCCAGGGCTGTAGGGCGTATGGAATAAGCTACTTCTTACTTTGAGGAGAGAGCTGTGGTTTGATATCCACGGGTTCCATCCCCAGAAGCCCAATATAAAAAATGTAAATGAAAACCCAGTACATATTCTCCCCAGTATCAGATTGCCTCCCACTTCCATGTCATTTCACGTGGCATTCTGTCCTCCCTGTTGACAATTTGAGCCAGATCAAATGGTTTGGCCTGCACATTGTGGGATGCTCCACAGCCCCCCTGTCCTCACCCACAAAGTCAGGTGCAGCCCTGTATGTCCCATGCACAATGAGAGAACGAAGGATGATCCCTTGCAAATATCCACTGGATGGCAAAATCACTGTGCTTGAAAAACAATGGTTTGGAGAAAGGAAACTCATCGCGCCTGGGTTCAGACAAAACAACATACTTGGTGCCATTTTTCTAGGAAGACCAGACCAATTCAGGGAAAAGTGTCAGTTGGAAATGAGATGTACACTGGGACTTTGGCTTTGAGTAAGACAGGGCAGGAGCTTATCTATTGTAAGTGTCCATCAAGGGAGCTACCTTAAGACAGGTTGGGAGGTCCTAGCCTCAGTCTAATGGAACATGCAGGAGAACCCAGGCTGGCGTGGGGACAGAGGTCAGGGATTAGCATGGGCTGAGCTCCTCATCACCTCACATGATGCTGGTAGGAGCCATAGGAGAAAGATAGACGTGTTTTATAGAAAGAGATCTGCACATACGCATGATAAACAGACCAGCATGTACATACTGGTAATGGTTTGTCCTTTGTCAACTTTAGATCTAGATATAATCAAAACAGAGAATCAGAGAAATTCAAGACTCACTGGCCATGGTGTATGTGAAATTTTCACTACATGGAGAGAAGAAACCATAGGAGAAAATGAACCAGCCAACATCATAAATCTCAAGAGGCACAAATGAGGAAACTATGGAATCTGGAGAATGGGCTGAGGGCATTCTGAAAGTCCAGTTTTTTTTTCTTTTTAAAATTTTTTTATTGACAATTTCCATAATTGTAAACAATATCCCATGGTAATGCCCTCCTCCCCCCCACTTTCCCCTTTGAAACTCCATTCTCCATAATATCCCCTCCCCCTCTCAATCAGTCTCTCTTATTTTGATGTCATGATCTTTTCCTCCTATTATGATGGTTTTGTGTAGGTGGTATCAGGCACTGTGAGGTCATGGATACCCAGAGCATTTTGTATCTGGAGGAGCATGTTGTAAGGAGTCCTACCCTTCCTTTGGCTCTTACATTCTTTCTGCCACCTCTTCTGCAATGGACCCTGAGCCTTGGAAGGTGTGATAGAGATACTGCAGTGCTGAATGCTCTTGTCACTTCTTCCCAGCACCATGATGTCTTCTGAGTCAGCCCAAGGTCATTGTCATACAAAAAGAAAAGGTTCTCTACCAAAAGTGAAAGTAGCATTAATATATAGGTATGAACATTAAGAGAAGGGCTTACTGAGCAGTTTGATGAGCATAGTATATACATTTAGCCAAACAGCAGCAGACATTACACCCCTAGGGCTCATGACTACGCCTATTTTAGGTTTTCAATATTAGATGTATTCCCTCACATGGAGCAGACCTCCAGTCCAATTAGAGGGCAGCTGGTTTCCACCATGACAGATATGCCACTATTGCACCCTTGGCTCATTTGACCTAGCTGGCAATATAAAAGGCTTGCAGTGTCCATGTTGAGTATCTTCGATGTTGATTTCTCTCTCTTCCATTGAACTGCATGCAGAATGGCTTCTTTTAGCTTTCTGTCAGCTGGTCTACATGAAGGAGGTTATCAGCTCAGTTCCAGCAGGATCTCTCAGTGGCCTTGCAGCCAAAGTATGTGGAGTCTTCATCAGTAGGGTCTTACCCTGTATTACTGGTGAGAAACCAAGGCCCTTGCCAATGGCCTATAATGTTTTGAGAGCATCAGGGACCTTCCTGGCCAACAACTCACTGGAAGGTATCTATCCCATCACTGGCACTGAAAATTTTCTAGTAAGAATCTATGGCTCCTGAGTGTTCAATGTCCAAAACAGTCGGCTTTTATATGATTTATTTATATCCTCTTAGATTTTGATTAGCCCTCCCTCCACCTTTCCTTTACTCACTTTCTTCCCCTGACCTCACTTTGGGCCTTTTCACCCCTATTAATCTATTCTTCTAGAAAGACCAGTTTTATACCTGCACATGGAACGGAAACACATTAAGTTGAAAGAGATTGCCATTTGCAGTATGAGACAAAGAGAACATTATTCCTCTAGGAAGACGACCTGGGTCAGAGAGCAGAAGTAACAGAGAGGGAAGAGATCAGAGGTCGAAAAATGACAGAATATAGAGGACTTCTTGCTATTTGCTGTTATGGTTTATGCAATCAACAAGTTCTTTAAGAATTTGGAAGTCAAATGTGCATTTTCAGGCCAGTGTGAATCATTGTCTATTTCCTCTTGTGGCCAGATGTATTGCAATAAAAAGCAAGGTGTTTGACTTTGTCTCCTTTTAAGCTGACGGTATTAAGATTGGCCAGGAAACAGTCCAAATTAGGAACACATGGAGGCTGAGAAGTGCTGGGGCATCTGTCAGAGGATCAGGCATCCCTGGTCTGAGGATACAGGTTGGAGATCTCCTGGAGAAGGACATGGGGTTCAGAAGCAAAGGAGGCATCGATGGGCATTAGCTTCTGACTGAGGCTCTCATGGTTGTCCTCTGAAGACAACTCAAGGGAGCTGGGTCTGTCTCTCCCAGACACCACCCCTTGGGCTAAAAATGGTCTGGCATCGTATGATCCAGTGGGTAGGGTGAATTGCCTTTCTAAGGTAGGCACCAAGAAGAGGGGAGAGGAAAAAGCTTTAAGTCAGGGCAATTCCCCTATTGTTGCAGCCACCTGAAGGTTTTGAGAGCCACCAAAGAGTAGCCTTGGCCTTGCAGTCCTGCCCAGGTGCAAGAAAAAGAGAGAGGGTGGCATCTGAGCCCAACTCAGGTTCCGGGCTAACTGCCACTGCTCATTGCTCCCTGGGGAGCAAGAGGGTCCCTCCTCTGAGTACCTCACTTATGTTTTGACACAAAATGTTAGAAAAAGTGCAGGAATTGGAAGAGGAGGAAGACTTGGCTCAGCAGCTGAGACAGTCTTGATTTGGGGAAGCCTGAGCAGGGCTCTGACCAGGCATGTCCCAAGCAACTTCTCTTACAGACTAGGTGGTGCTTGTGGGGTGGTGGGGCCATGGAACTCTTTCATTGCAGAGTGGTCCACCTTGCCTCAGGCTGGGGCCACAACAGGTATGTGATAATTGGATGGGCGATTTTGGCCATTTCAGGGAAGTGAGAATTGGGGATGAATGATCTGAGTCATTTCAAGAAAGTGACAACTGGAATGGGTGGCCTGGATCACTCTTGGGAAACAAGAGAGAGTTATGACTGTAAAATGGCAATCAGAGTTAAATAATGGAGACATTCTGGTTCTAACAGGTGGCTTCTTGGTGTTATCTCTGGCCTGCTGCCTCAAGGCACCTGCACTTCCTCACTCAGCTCAAAGCCACAAACTGGCTTTGACTTGGTTCCAACATTTTTAAAATTGTAAAACATTGACATCTTCAGGGTAAATTGTATTATTTGATACATGTAACATACTTTCATTTGTTTAACCCTTGTTTCTGTGCTTTTTTATTTCTTTTCTTTCTTCCTGTCCTCTCTCTCTCTTTTTGAAGAAGCGGATATAAAGAGAGAATTGTAAGTTTCAGGAGTGACCAAGGGCCACGAAGATCACTCTGAGGCAAAGATGGATGGTTTTATTCCAGGCGGGGGGGGGGGACATGAGCTGCCAGGACTGACTCTCAAGAGTGGAGCAGTCAGCTTGGGGTTACAGAAAGTGGGCTTTATAGGCTCTTCAGTTGGGGGAAGGCAAGGAAGGGAAGGATTTTCTTTGTTGGGGCAGCAATTCTCTGTTCTTTACATTAGCCATAGGGTGAGACCAGAAGTGACCTGGTGAGAAATAGGGGGCCAGTGAATTTAGACTTTGGCCTTGTTAGGCAAGGGAGGGAGCCTGGCTGGACAATTTCTTGAGGAATATGGATGATTCACTTCACCCTCCTGCTGCAACTCCATTTTGTCCTGACCTGACATTCCAGCCTTTTGTTAACAAGAGATAAGGGCGATGAGTTCTTATGGGGCAAGGGCTGGATAATGTGGTTGATGGGTGTCTCTTCAGGGCAGGTGATGAGGAGGCAGTTTTATGGTGGCTAGAGGTGGCATAAGGAAGGAGGGCTACCCAGTCACCACCAGTTTCTAGGGTTAATTTAGTTAAGGTCTCCTTTAAGGTCTGATTCATTCTCTCTATCTGTTCTGAACTCTGGGGATGGTAGGCACAATGAAGCTTTCAATCTGTCTCCACAATTTTAACAAGCAACTGTGTTACTTGAGATATGAAGCCAGGTTTGTTATCAGATCCCAACAATGAGACAGTCCATACCTGGGGATAATTTCTCCTAGCAGCTTCTTAGCCACTATGGTGGTGGTCTCTTTCTTGGTGGGGAATGTCTCCACCCAGTCTGAAAAGGTGTCTACAAGAACTAACAGTTACTTGTATCCATATAAACCTGGTTTGACTTTGGTGTAATCTATTTTCCAGTTTGTGCCTGGTCTCTGTCCGCATAGCCGGTTTCCCAGGACTTTTGTCCTACAGCCAAGGGTAGGGCAGTGGGAAATGATCTCATTCATTAAGGGCCCTGGGTAAAAATTTTTGTAATTAGCATTTCTCAGCAGCTCCTTAAGTTTCCTAAGACCTAGATGGGTATCTTGATGAATCCGATGAGTGAACTGTTTAGCAAATTCTGAAGGGAGAATTATTTGGCCCTCATCTGTATGGAGCCTCCTTTTTTTCAAGAGTCTTTGGCATTTGGTTAGGTCCTCCTTATCTTTTGAGCTGTAAAGGGGGTGTTCCAGGGAGCCCTGGTGGAACCATGGCCACCAAGGCCGTGGCTGTGGAGTCTAGTGTAGTCTCTTTTGTGGTCTTATCAGCCAGTCTGTTTCCTTTTGTTTTTTCATCTTCCCCTTTTGATGGCCCAGGCAATGGACGATGGCTATCTTGAGGGGCAGCCATATCACCTCTAATAGGGCTAGGATCTCATCTTTATTTTTGATGTTTTTTTCTTCCTCCGTGAGCAGCCCTCTTTTCTTATAGATGAGCCCATGGACATGAGCCATGGCAAAGGCATATCAGCTGTCCATGAGGATGTTTGCAATTTTGTCTTTGGCCATTTTAAAGGCCTGAGTCAGGGCAATTAGTTCGGCCCTCTGGACAAAGGCCCAGGTGGCAGGGTGGAGGCCCGTACTACAGAGTCAAGAGTTGCGACTGCAGCGCCCGCAAACCCGACTCCCTCGTGCACGTGACCGCTCCCGTCTGTGAAGTAGTCCACCTCTGCCCTCAGTCAGGGGATGGCTGTCAGGTCCGGCCTTACGTTTTGGACTTGGTTCAACACTACTGAGCAGTCACGTGTAATCCTGGTCTGGGACTGGCAGTAAAGTGGCTGGATTGAGGGCAGAGGTAGGTGGTATTGGATGCAGGGCCAGTTCAGAAGCAGAGACTGGTAATGAACCAGTTGGTTATTAGAGGTCCATCGATCTGGGGAATTCTTGAGAATCCCTTTGATGGCATGTGGGGTAATTATGATCAATTTCTGTCCCATAGTAATCTTATCTGTGTCCTTAACCAGGAATGTGGTGGCCACCATGATGTGCAGGCAGGATGGCCATCTTTGTGTTACTGGGACCAGCTTTTTGGACAGATAGGCTACTGGTCTTTCCCAAGGATCTACAGTTTGACTCAGCACCCTCTTAGCTATGCCTTCACAGACGGGAGCAGATACCTCCCTTTGGCAGAGCTGTGTCTTTTTCTTAGACACTCAATATCCCATCCAGTCCAATTCTCTGAGCAAGGCGCTAGTCGCCAAATGTCAGGTTTTTTCATCTGGGGCAGCTATGAGGAGGTCATCCATATATTGTAGGAGGGTTATTTGGGGGTGTGCCTGCCAGTCCTCACCCAGGTCTTCATGGAGTGCCTCGTCAAAGATGGTGGGCGAGTTCTTAAACCCTTGTGGTGCTAGTCCAGGTCAGCTGTCCATTGAAATCATGCTCCGGGTCACTCCATCTAAAGGCGAACAAAGGGTTGGCTAGCTGGAGCCAGTGGCCGGCTGAAGAATGGGTCTTTAAGATCCAACACCATATAGACATCCCGCCCAGGCGGCAAGCTGCTCAGCAGGGTGTATGGATTGGGCACCATGAATCCATCCAGTCATTGGAGGTTTTTGCGGATGTCTGGCACTGCCTGGTTGACAAAAGCCATGCTCACAGTGGACTGATTTCCCTTCACTTCAGGGTCGAGGGGTGTGTAAGTCCTGTAGTCGCTCTAGGAAGCCTCCTGGGCTTTTTTCCTTACCTTGTATAACCTAGCCTACTTTAGACAAATTTGTAGGCCTTCTGGTGGCCTCCTGGAGACCATCCATTAGAATCTGGTGGTAGACCTTCAGCCTCTCCTTACCTACAGGGTCGTTAGGGTCCCAGTTCTGGTGAATCAAGGAAAAAGCCACGTCGTTGTCGGCCAGGACCGCCATGGGCTGGCTGTTTGGCCCTGGAACCGACTTTCAGGCTGCGGCTTGCACCTGTTCCCTTTCCTCAATTGTGAAGAGCACCTGCAAAAGCTTTAACTTGGTAAATGGTGGGAATGTGGAAGGTGCCTCCCTCTGGCCATTCCACATTGAAAGTCGGCCATTCATTCCTGCAAAAGATCGTTATTTTCCTGGCTGTATTGGTAAACCCAGATTGTCCACCAGGTGTCAGAAATCCTGGAAGTGTGACTGGACTAGGTCCAGTGGGGTGGAACTCACCGCTTGTCCCATGGTGTCTCACAACAAAGAAGAAAAGGACAAACGACAAACACACAGACCCGGAAACAAACCTCCCGGGGAGTGAAAAAGAAAGCAAAATGATGCTGATAGCAGCCTATCCTGTAAATGGGCTCTGTCAGTATCTATCAAATCCAGAGTCAGACTGCAGCTCCCTGGGTTCAACAGATGGGGGTCTGGAGCCTCCTTGGAACCCCCAGACCCAGAGGTAATAATTGGTGCATCCATCTGACCTTTGTGGGCCCCCAGACTGTGTCTGGACACCAGATCTATGGGAAAAACAAGGAACAGAGCAGAGCAAATACACACAGTACAGAGGGTCACCCCAACTCGCCAATCAGCGGAGAACCAAATGCTCCACTATCATGTCTGGAGTGGAGAGGTGTCTCCAGCAATCTTGGACAAGCCCACAAATGTAAAGGTCTGAGAATCGCTGAAGAAAGACCCTGAACTCAGATAGTATGTAAAAACAAAGAACATTGATTCTGCAGAATCAGCCAGCATGCAGGGGTCCACTGTTCATACAAAATGGTGACCCTGAGAGGAGCATGCAGCCCCTTTTAAGCACAGCTAGGGGAATTTTAGGAGGGTTCTTCTAGTGTGATTGGCTAAGCAAGCAGCAGTTACATTTGTACACCTTTGGTTGGCTGTGGCCCAGATTTTGCCATCCTTGGGCATGTCTAGACATGTTTTAGAGACTTTGCAGGAACTGACTCAGGCCCCTGGGTGGCTATCTTCCCTGGCTACATGTCAGGGTTGCAGTTGATTAACAGCCCTTTGTTCATTGCTTTTCCCAGAAGTCTTGTCTGCCTCTCTGGGAAACTGAAACTTAGGCCTAGCTGTAAACTGGAGCAAATTTTTTTTTTAAGTTTTGTTATTGTTTATTCTTATTTATTTGAGTGCGACAGAGAGAGAAAGAGGCAGATAGAGAAAGAGAGAGAATGGGCGCACCAGGGCCTCCAGCCACTGCAAACGAACTCCAGACGCATGCGCCCCCTTGTGCATCTGGCTAACGTGGGTCCTGGGGAAATGAGCCTCGAACCGGGGTTCTTAGGCTTCACAGGCAAGCACTGCACCGCTAAGCCATCTCTCCAGCCCAAACTGGAACAAATTTGATCCTCTCACTTGTTTAAACTTACTCATATCTTCATCTACATACTTTATTCATACCTTCACCTACATACTTTTATTTTACAATCCATGTAACCACTCTGCAGCAATCGTTTTCATCAAACATTTAACATTTAAAGTTTTCTCTGCAGTTTATCTTCTTTAGTCACACTCATAACTATCAACAAATACGTTTAAATCTGTCTCAGGAAAGTTATGAGAAACAAAGTTCCATTAAGTCAAATTTGATCTTCAAAAAAATCTTTCTTTAAAAAAGTTATTTCAAAAGGTCTTTTGAGGGGAAAAATGGTCATATTAAAAGTTTTATGGATGTGGTCAAGCAGAGTTGCAGAGAAAGATAAGACATCGTCCGAGAGTCATAGAGGCCTTAAGTTCTTAAGGAGACAGGGAAAGAGCAAAACAAAGGTGAGAGAAAAATAAACCAGAGCTTAACCTGGGTTTACACAGAACACCTGGACCATTAGGGTGAACTGGCCTGGACCCGGACCTTCCATGTGGGCAGAGACCCTACAGGTCGCAACTGTGGGCTGTTTAGCCTGCTAGTGGGCGAGGAGGGAGACTGTGCTCCCCATGGTGAAAGCCCTGGCTGTGGAAGATGAGAGCTCAAGGGGGAGAGGGAGAGGAGGGAGGGAGAGGGGTGTCCAGAGATGGTGGCAACGGAACCAAAAGGCACCCCTTAGGGTACAGTAGACCAGAGAGTGAGAGACCCAAGGTGTCCAGAGTGCGTCTTTCTGGAGACCTGGGGTTGGGCCTGGCAGCTGAGGGGTGTTGCCTGGCGCGCCGGCATGGCTTCCGGGAAGAGGAGTGAACCCCGAGACAGGCCGGGGTGGGGGGGGGACTTACCAAGAAGGAGGAGGGAGGAGGTGATGGAGAAAAGAACAGTGAGGCTGTCGGGGTGGCAGGAGAGCCCATCAGGCAGGGGCGGTCCGAGGCCTTCAGAGGGTCCGACGGCAGCTCGGTGGTCTGGTCAGGGAAGGAGGTCTGCTGCCTAAGAGCGATGAGAAGCCCTCTGCCCCAGTCAGGGCACCGCATGGAAGGTTCGGGAGTGACCAAGGACCCTGGAGCCCACTCTGAGGAAAAGATGGGAGTTTTTATTCAGGGGGAAAAGCATGGCAGCCAGGACTGACTCTCAAGAACTGAGCAGTCAGTTAGGGTTACAGGTAGTGGGCTTTATAGGCTTTTCCATTGGGGGAAGCTGAGAAAAGGAAGGAATTTCTTTGTTGGGGCAGCAACTCTCTGTCCTTTACATTAGCCATAGGGTGAGGCCAGTGTAAAACCCATGGAAAAATACCAGGAGCCAAAAACAGCCCCCAGATGCAGACAGGCAAACAACCTTGTGACCATAGCATGACCATTAACCCCGCCTAATGTACTATAGATAACCCTGTCAGGATGTTTCCGAGAAGAAAACAAAAAAAGGATCCCCACCGACCCCAAGTCTATTAATAAGTAACCAGTGCTGGGACTGAAATCATGCTTCTGCTTCTGTAAACCTGCTTCTGCTCTCCCTAACCCTATAAAAAGAGACCCTTCCCCTTGCCCGGCGCGCTCAGCCTCTCGAAGGACTGGAGTGCCCGCAGGCGCCTGTGCGAACAATAAAGCTGCCTCTTGCCTTTGCATCCAGTGGCTCGGTCTTGGTTCTTGGGCGCGGGTCTCCCACCACGGAAGATTCCCCCTCCCCCGGGAATCTTACAGCTGGGGGCTCGCCCGGGATTGGGGACCCCCGCCCAACCCAATTACTGCCCACCAGAAGGTAAGCATTTGATTTGGTGCACCATTCTGTCTGTCTACGTCTGGTTCCGTTTTTTTTTTTTTTGCGCTGCGTTAGAAAATCGGCTCGGATCCGTGTCGTTTTGTATCTGGGCGGCTTGAGAAGGAGCTGACGGGCTCGGACTTCTCCCCCGCCACCCTGGAGGACGCTTCAGGGAATTTGGGAGCCCGATTTTTCGGAGCTCAACAAGTATCCGAGGGATACGTTAGTCTGTTGGGTGGACGAACAGTCTTCCCGTCTGAATCTGCATTTTCAGTCTGTTACTGAAGCCGCGCTGCACGTCTCTGTGCCGGCTGTCTCTCTGTTGTCTTAGTCCTTGGTGTTTGTTTAGTGTTGTCTCTTGACAAAATGGGTCAAAAAAATGGTGACCCCCCCCCCCTGAGTTTAACCCTAGATCATTGGAAAGACGTTCGAAAGATTGCTTCCAACCAGTCAGTAGACGTCAAAAAGGAAAAATGGCAAACTTTCTGTTCCGCGGAATGGCCCACCTTTAATGTGGGCTGGCCAAGGGATGAGACCTTTAACCTCTCTACTATTTTACAGGTGAAAGCAAAGGTGTTCGATCACGGTCCACATGGACAACCGGACCAAGTCCCCTATATAGTCACCTGGGAGTGCTTTGGGTTGCCCCTTTTATCCCCCCCCAACCTGCCCCGCCGCTGCCTCTCCCTGCCCCTACTTCCTCCTCTTGTTGTCCGGTTGATACCAAGAAGCAGCCCCTGAAACCGGTACTTCCCCCAGACCCCAATACCCCCCCTTATAGATCTCCTCTCGGAAGGACCCCCTCCCTATGGATCCCAAACCCAGGCACCAGCCGCGCCGCCACGCCCTCCCCCCCTTGCACTCCCTTCCCCAGTGGCTGGACGCCTACGGAGCCACCGAGAGCAGCCACCACAGGGGGAGACTTCACAAGCCTTTCCCTTGAGGCTCTTCTCACGACAGAAGAAAAGCAGAGAGTCTTTCTGGAAACCAGAAAGAATGTTCCAGGTGATAACGGGAGACCCACCCAGATACTAGATGAGATTAATGATGCTTTTCCTTTGACCCGCCCCGACTGGGACCACACCTCAGCAGACGGTAGGGGACACCTACGCCTTTGTCGCCAGTTGCTCATAGCGGGCCTCCGTGGTGCTGGGCACCACCCTACTAATTTGGCCAAGGTAAAGCAAGTAATACAAAAACCAGATGAATCCCCTGCTGCCTTTCTAGAGAGAATCAAGGAAGCCTATCGCATGTACACCCCCTATGATCCGGAGGATCCTAATCAGGGGGTAAATGTGTCCATGACTTTTATCTGGCAGTCTGCCCCAGATATTAGAAATAAACTTCAAAGATTAGACAATTTACAGGGACAGACTCTCCAGGATTTATTAAAGGAAGCAGAGAGGATTTTTAATAAACGAGAGACAACAGAAAAGAGAGAGGACCGCCTACGCAGGGAGGCAGAGAATAGAGAAGAAAAAAACAAAAAAAGCATAAAAAAAAAAGTGCTAGGAAACACACGAGAAGCAGAGAATTGAGCCGCCTCTTGGCCACTGTAGTACAGAACAATGATAGGACTAATAGGTTGGGAGACCAAAGGAGACCCAGACCCAGAGTGGACCAGGGACTATCGCCCTGACCAAAACCTTAGGGAAGTTAACAAAAGGGTGGAAGATATCCACCCCACTGTGCCTAATCCTTATAACCTGCTGAGTTCTTTACCTCCCTCTCATCAGTGGAATTCAATCTTGGATTTAAAGGATGCCTTTTTCTGCCTGAGACTGGCTCCCCAGAGTCAGCCACTGTTTGCATTCGAATGGAAGGACCCTGACTGTGGAATCTCAGGGCAATTAACAAGACTTCCCCAGGGATTTAAAAACAGTCCCACCCTCTTTGATGAAGCCTTACATCGGGACCTGGCTGACTTTCGAATCCAGCACACTTCCTTAATTCTGCTCCAATATGTGAATGACCTCCTGCTTGCGGCCTCCTCACATCAGGACTGTCATACAGGTACCAGGGCCCTGCTTGAGACTCTGGGACGCTTGGGCTATAGAGCTTCTGCTAAGAAGGCCCAAATCTGTCAACGAGAGGTCACCTACTTGGGGTACAAATTAAGAAATGGCCAACGCTGGTTAACACCGGCCCGCATAGACACTGTAGCTCGCATTCCTGTCCCCCAGAACCATAGACAGCTCAGAGAGTTCTTGGGGACTGCCGGGTTCTGTCGCCTATGGATACCAGGGTTTGCTGAAATGGCAGCCCCCCTTTACCCCTTGACTAAACAAGGAACCCCCTTCAATTGGACTGAGCCACAACAAGAGGCTTTTGACAAAATTAAACACTCTCTCCTCTCTCCTCCGGC
Organism: Jaculus jaculus; assembly: GCF_020740685.1. NCBI lineage: Eukaryota > Metazoa > Chordata > Mammalia > Rodentia > Dipodidae > Jaculus > Jaculus jaculus. Next base: position 37,651,967 of record NC_059119.1, on the reverse strand, counting down.
TTTGGGCTTGCCTGACATCACCAAGCCCTTCGAGCTATTCATAGATGAAAGACAGGGGTTTGCGAAGGGAGTGCTAACTCAGAGGCTTGGACCATGGAGGCGCCCGGTTGCATATCTCTCAAAAAAAGTTAGATCAAGTGGCCTCAGGCTGGCCACCATGCCTAAGAATGATCGCTGCAGTTGCAGTCTTGACCAAGGATGCAAGTAAACTAACCCTGAGGCAACCTCTGACTGTGCTAACGCCACATGCCATTGAGTCTATCGTGAGACAGCCCCCAGATCGCTGGCTGTCTAATACACGTATGACTCATTACCAATCCTTGCTTCTCGACAAAGACCGTGTGCAATTTGGTCCGGTAGTGGCCCTAAACCCGGCCACCCTGTTGCCCCTCCCTGAGGAGCCAGAGACTCATAACTGCTAGCAGATTCTTGCAGAGGTACACGGAACCAGAAAGGATCTCACTGACCAGCCGCTGCAGGATGCAGATTTCACCTGGTACACGGACGGTAGCAGCTTCCTACTAAATGATGAGAGGCGAGCCGGGGCCGCAGTGACCACCAGAGACCAGGTAGTCTGGGCTAGCGCCCTGCCCGGAGGGACCTCGGCACAAAAAGCAGAACTCATTGCCTTGACTCAAGCCCTCCAGCAGGGTAAAGGTAAAAGACTCAATGTGTACACTGATAGCCGGTATGCGTTCGCCACCGCCCACATACATGGGGAAATTTACAAAAGAAGGGGCCTGCTGACTTCAGAGGGAAAAGAAATCAAAAATAAGACTGAAATATTGGCCCTCCTCAAGGCTCTGTACCTACCCCAGAAGCTCAGCATTATACACTGTCCAGGTCATCAGAAAGGAAACAGCCCCGAGGCCATAGGGAACAGGTTCGCTGATAAAGCCGCCCGTGAGGCAGCTCTGGGACCCCAACTCTTGATTTTGATGGCCACTGAGGAGGGGACTCCTAAAGCAGCATCTCCAACTCCGGGATGGGAATACACGAATGAGGACTTGGACTTGATTCAGAAACTGGGGGCATCATATGATGCTGCCCACGACAAATGGACTAACCTAGAAAAGACTATTGTACCTCAAAAGATTACAGCCCTCCTCATTAAGCAACTTCACAGGCTAACCCACATGAGTGCTCAGAAGATGAATACTCTACCAGAACAAAAGGAAACAGGACATCTTTTTCTAAACAAAGGTTCAATCCTAAAAGAAGTTGCAAACACTTGCAAAGTGTGTGCTCAGGTAAATGCTGGATGAGCCCAGATGGCCCTTGGGTCTCACCTGAGGGGACACCAACCCGGGGCTTGTTGGGAGCTCGACTTCACTGAGGTAAAACCGGGTGTGTATGGTTACAAATATCTCCTAGTTTTTGTAGACACTTTTTCAGGATGGGTAGAAGCATTTCCCACCAAGCATGAAACCGCCAGAGTGGTAACCAAGAAATTGCTAGATGATATCTTTCCTCGGTATGGAATGCCACAGGCACTCGGGTCAGACAATGGGCCCGCCTTTGTCTCCCAGGTAAGTCAGTCAGTGGCCAAGGCATTGGGGATCAATTGGAAGTTACATTGTGCATACAGACCCCAAAGTTCAGGTCAGGTAGAAAGGATAAATAGAACAATTAAGGAGGCTTTATCTAAATTAACGCTTGCAACTGGCTCAAAGGATTGGGTACAACTCCTACCCCTGACCCTTTACAAGGCCCGAAACACCCCAGGCCCTCATGGCCTAACCCCCTTTGAAATCCTCTATGGCAGCCCCCCGCCAGCTGTCACTTTCATGCTTACAGAAATTTCTAATTTTACTGATACCCCCACCCTACAGGCTCACTTGAAGGCCCTACAGTTGGTACACCAGGAAGTTTGGAAACCTCTAGCAGCTGCCTATAAAGAGGCAACTAATAAACCGCTAATCCCCCATTCATTCCAGATAGGGGACTCGGTTTGGGTCCGTCGACATCAGACCAAGAATCTGGAACCTCGCTGGAAAGGACCTTACACCGTGCTCCTGACAACTCCCACGGCCTTAAAAGTAGACGGAATCGCCACTTGGATCCACGCCTCCCACGTCAAGGCTGCCCTGACAGAGTACCCAGACAGCACACCACCAAACCTCGCACCATGGAAAGCACATCGCACTCCAAATCCCCTAAAGATAAGACTCTCGATCTTAACATGCCTCTTCTTAACTTTCAGTTTTGTGAGTAACGTCTCTGCTAGTCCTCACCTTCCCTTATCTTTGACTTGGCTAGTCATTTCTGAGGGAGGACAAATTATTTGGTCTAATATCTCCCCTGCCCCATTATGGACATGGTGGCCCTCCTTAACCCCCAATCTGTGCGCCTTGACTGCCCATAGAAAACCTTTTAAAGAGACTTTAAAAAGGACTCACCGGAAGAGACACAACCCTCCTGTTAGCCCAGGATGTTACTCCAAACCTGCCAGACAGTTGTTAAACTCCACTCTATATGTTTGACCCCAACATGCCCAGGCATCAGACTGTGGAACTAGAGTGGACTATTATTGTAAAAACTGGGGATGTGAAACCACTGGAAATGTACTGGCAACCCAAATCCTCCTGGAATTTTATTACTGTAACTTGCCTAAATCAGGGTAACAAGATGCTTCTAAACATTACTTTCACTTCTCCCGGCAAGGCAGATAGGACATGGCTCAAAGGCCATACTTGGGGGGTCCGTCTTTACATAGATGGGCCAGACCCAGGTTTCCTCCTTACCATTAAGCTCCAATTATCGACTGACATAAGTCCAATAGGCCCCAACCCAGTTCTACCAGATCAAAAACCTATCCCCCGACTCCCACTTTCCTTGGCCCTGCCTTCTAAACCTACCAATGTTATAATTCCCCCTCCTAAAAGACCAACCACTCATCCCTATAAACCCCAAGGAACAGGTAATCGACTCTTTAGTCTAATACAGGGGGCTTATCTCTCCCTAAATGCCTCTAACAGTAATTATACCCAAGACTGCTGGCTCTGTTTAACTGCTAACCCTCCTTACTATGAAGGCATAGCCTTACCAGGAAATTTTACCAATTCCACTAACATTCCTACTCGATGTCTTGCTGTTGCGTCTCATAAATTAACTCTTGCAGAAGTAACTGGCCAGGGCTCCTGTACTCGGACCATACCCACTACTCTTCAACATTTATGTAACACAACTACTCCTGTGTCCCCTGGAGCTTATTACTTAGAATCTCCAGATGGAACCTATTGGGCCTGTAATACAGGACTAACTCCTTGCGTTTCTGCTACTGTCCTTAATTCTACTGCTGATTACTGTGTCCTAGTCCAGTTATGGCCACGCATTACCTACCATAGATCAGAATCCATTCTTCAGGTATTTGAAAACAGACCTAGGCGGGAGCCCATAACCCTTACCATCGCCCTCCTTTTGGGAGCAGGAGGAATCTCAGCGGGGATAGGAACTGGAACAACTGCCCTGGTACACTCTGAGCAGACCCGAGCCCTACAAGAAGCGATAACCACAGACTTACAGGCCATAGAAAAATCTATTTCTGCTCTAGAAACTTCCCTTACTTCCCTTTCAGAGGTAGTATTGCAAAATAGAAGAGGCCTAGACTTGTTGTTTCTAAAAGAAGGGGGCCTCTGTGCTGCCCTTAAGGAAGAATGCTGTTTTTATGCTGACCACACGGGCATAGTCCGGGAATCTATGGAAATGCTCAGGGAAAGACTAGCCCAGAGGCAGAGATTGCTAGAGTCACGACAGGGCTGGTTCGAAAGTTGGTTTCATAAATCCCCTTGGTTCACCACCCTCTTATCCACTCTCCTGGGTCCTTTGCTCATTCTTGTGCTCCTATTAACCTTTGGTCCATGTATTCTCAATAGGCTGGTACAGTTTATACGGGACAGGCTCTCAGTTATCCAGGCGTTCGTCCTCACTAGTCAGTATCAGCCATTAAGCCAAAATGACATAGGATTATAAGTAAAAGATTTTACTCAGTTCCAAGAGAAATGGGGGAATGTAAAACCCATGGAAAAATACCAGGAGCCAAAAACAGCCCCCAGATGCAGACAGGCAAACAGCCTTGTGACCCCCAGATGCAGACAGGCAAACAACCTTGTGACCATAGCATGACCATGAACCCCGCCTAATGTACTATAGATAACCCTGTCAGGATGTTTCCGAGAAGAAAAAAAAAAAAAAAAAAAAAAAAGGATCCCCACCGACCCCAAGTCTATTAATAAGTAACCAGTAACCAGTGCTGGGACTGAAATCATGCTTCTGCTTCTGACCCTTCCCCTTGCCTGGCGCACTCAGCCTCTCGAAGGACTGGAGTGCCCGCAGGCGCCTGTGTAAACAATAAAGCTGCCTCTTGCCTTTGCATCCAGTAGCTCAGTCTTGGTTCTTGGGCGCGGGTCTCCCACCACAGAAGATTCCCCCTCCCCCGGGAATCTTACAGCCAGAAGTGACCCAGTGAGAGATAAGGGGGCAGTAAATCTAGACCTGGAGCCTTGTTAGGCAGGGACGGGACAATGGCTGAACAGTTTCTGGAGGAATGTGGATGACTCCTCTGTTGCCCTCCTGCTGTCATGGGCGACTCCATTTTGTCCTGACATAACAGAAATGGGCACACCAGGGCCTCCAGCCACTGCAAATGAACTTCGACTACATGTGCCACCATGTGCATCTAGCTTATGTGGGCACTGGGGAAATGAACCTGGCTCTTTAGGTTTCACAGGCCAGCACTATACTGCAAAGCCACCTCTCCAGCACCTCTCTGTGCTCTTTCTTGGAAATATTTTATTTTTTAATTTTTATTTATTTATTTGAGAAAGAGAAAGAAAGGAAGAGGCATAGAGGGACAGAGAGAGAATAGGTGCGCCAGGGTCTCCAGCCACTGCAAATGAACTCCAGACGTATGTGCCCCCTTGTGCATCTGGCTAACGTGGGTCCTGGGGAATCAGATTATGTCCTTTGGCTTTGCAGGCAAATGCCTTAAACACTAAGCCACCTCTCCAGTCCTCCTCTGTGGTTTTTGTAAAAGAAAAAAAAAATTGTTTTTACTTGTTTATTTGATTATTTGTTATTTGTTTCCTTGTTTATTTTGTTTTATTTGTTTATTTGGCAAGCTACGGCATCTTGCCACAACCAACATACTCCATATGCATGCACTATTTTTTGCACCTGGCTTTATTTAGTGACTGGGGAGTCAAATCTAAATTGGCAGGCTTTACAAGCAAGTGTCTTTAACTACTAAGTAATCTCTATAACTCCCACTTTCAGTGTTTTGATCATTTTCTCGTATTTATTTTTATGATTCCTGCTGTTTTCCCAGATGCATGTTCTTACATCATATATTAAATGCAATCTTGTGTTCAATGTTGTCATGATTTTTCTATTTGTATAAAAGTCTGTGTACTAATTCAGATATAATAATTCATATGCAACCACCTTGTAGTGTCCCTTAATGGTGACACTATCTCAATGGCTGTCTTAGACTTATATGTTATTACAATCTATTATCTGTAAACAGAAACAATTTACTGTCTGAACAATTTACTGACTGAAGCTTTCAATATAATATTAAAACACCTGAATCTTTGACCTTGGGACGACTCAGAAGGTATCATCGTGATAGAAAGAAATGACCACAGTGCTTAGTACTGTAATATCTGTATCACACCTTCCAAGGCTCAGGGTCTAATGTGGAAGAGGTGGCAGAAAGAATGTAAGAGCCAAAGGAAGGCAGGACTCCATACAACAAGCTCCCCCTCCAGACACAAAATGGCCTGGATATCCATGACCTCACAGTGCCTGACACTACCTGCATAAAACCACCATAAGAGGAGGAAAAGATCAAGACATCAAAACTAAAAGAGAGACTGAGATGGGGAGGGGGTATGATGGAGAGTGGAGTTTCAAAGGGGTAAGTGGGGGGAGGGAGGGCATTACCATGGGGTATTTTTTATAATCATGTAAGTTGTTAATAAAAAAATTAAAAAAAAAAACAACACCTGAATCTTGTGCTGGAGAGAGAGCTCAGAGTTTAAGGTGCTCACTGCTAAGTCTAACGGCCCAAGTTGGATTCCCCAATACCCATATAAAGCCAGATGCAGTGTAGGCATCTGCAGTTTGCAGCAGCTGCAGTGCAAGGCCTCTCCCTCTCCCTCTCTCTCTCTCTCTCTCTCTCTCTCTCTCTCTCTCTCTCTCTCCCTTTTGTCTCTCTCACTTTCATATAAATAAAAATGTTTTTGTAAAAAAAACAAAATCCCGAATAGGGTGCTGACATGTGACAAAATGCAGGATCATGCCACCCGCTAAGCTGTGCCCACTCAGGAGGCTTCAAAAGGTTACCTTGCTCCATCCTTAGTACAGCGTGGCTGAGATGGGTCTCACTACACAGATGGAGAAATTAAGGGTGGCATGTGCAGCGGCCACAGCTGAGGTCTGTGAGACTGGGCCTCAACATACCAGAGCCACGTCCTACATCAGTCCATGTCTCACTTCATGACTGGTTGAGTCCCTGTCTCTGAGCTGGGTTGCCTCCTCTGGAGGTGACTAGTAGGCCTGCATCGCCACCTGGTGGAGGTTAGAGTAAGCGCACCTGAACAGTGTCAGCACTTGGAATTCCAAAGCGTTAGGGTTGATAGTCCTTGTCGCCCAACCACAGGAATTTCACCAGCTCAGTACCGCACAGTGAAAAATAGCTGGGAGAGACGAAACTCAAATTGAGGGAAAGGTACCTATCCTCACTCTCTTGCCTGGAAAATTTTCACTCAATTATATCTCTCACAAACTGCAGGTGGATAAAACAAGACCTTAAAATGCCAAGTTTTATAAGAGTTAAGAGGGCCTGGCGTGGTGGCACACACCTTTAATCCCAGCACTCGGGAGGCAGAGGTAGGAGGATCTCTGTGAGTTTGAGGCCACCCTGAGACTACAGAGTGAATTCCAGGTCAGCGTGGACCAGAGTGAGACCCTGCCTCGAAAATAAAAATTAAAGAAACAAAAGAATTAAGAGAACTCTTTTTTCTATGCAATATTCCAAAAATCTTTTACTTGAATGTTTAGTATTTACATCCAATGGGAGAGGGGGAGACTCTCATGTACAGCTCTCCTTTGAAAGTGTGTGCATGTACATTCCAATATTCTCTAAGAGGCAGGCGAGGTAAATTCTCAAGGAAGGAATGTAGAGACAGTTTATCACTGTTCTACTTAATAACCATTGTGGATAAAGGAAATCAGGTTGAAACTTCTGCCATAAACCCAGGTATGCTGTAGAAACATGACTTTGCTTTCTCTTACCACTTTAACGACAGAACAGTCCTAAAACTGCAGACATACCTAGGGCTGTGAATTTGTCCCATTCCATTTCTTTCATTTTTATCATCATCGTGTTGCTGCACTAGACAGGTAAAAAGCAAGAGAAAGCAGCCAGGCCATCTGTCCAGCTGATGTGGAACATAAGGCTTTGGGGAACATTTACATTTAAACCACACTGCCCTTGCTCAGCGAGCACCAGGGAGCAGCTCTCTCCTATAGTCTGGAGGGTCTGCACTTGCGAAGCACGGCGACAGGGCGTTCCGGGCGCTTCCCGGGGTCCTCGTGCTGATCTCCAGCCCACTCTGTGTATCCGGGTCGCTGTCGTTTTAATCTTCTGTCAGGGGTTCAGGCTCGCATGCTGGCCCCTCATCTCCCCTACTCCCTCTATTTTTCTCCTTGAGCCTGCAGCACTCCCACCGTTAAGGCCTTCTTGATGAGATCTCAGGCTGCACTTGACTTTACAGAGCCTAGGAGAAGGACAGACTTAGAGAAACCCTGGAAAGGCAAGAAAAAAAAAAAAAAGCATATCCACTCACTTCAATGTCTCCATACAAAATCCAGTTTGAAAATTGAAATGTTCTAAACTGCTTTGTCTCATATCAGTTTGAAAATCCTGGGACAGGCTGTGGTGTCACATGCCTTTAATCCTGGGTACTCCGGCAACAGAGGCCGAAGATTACTTGAGTCAAGGGTGCCTGAGGACACGTTAAGGCTCCATTTTAAAACATGCTGCCCTGGTTTTTCATGTTTTCTTGTGTTTCTGCATTGAGACTTGTGCATCTGGCATGAAGACATTGGTTGAATTCTTTTTAATTTATCCTAGTCCTTTGAGTTTAATATTTTCAGTGTTCACATGGAGCTATGTTGAAGTAGGGTAGCGATGTGTTTCATTCCTACCAGGTGAGGTGGGGAATAACCCAGTTCCTAAGCTGTCAGCCCACATGCTCATTTCAAAGACTAGAACAAACTGCAGAAGCATCCACAACTGACAGATGAGCCCACCTTGAAAATGAGGTGCTGGCTGACTAAGAGCAATTCACCCCTCTACCTACCAACTTGGGGAACAAAGGATCAACCCACTTAGCCACTGCAAATGAAGCCTACACTGATGTTCCAGCTCACTCTAGTCAGTATGGCCTTCAGTAGTGACAGAAGTTAGTGAGACACTGGCAGACAGGGTGAGGGTCGGAAGGGTTAGGAGAACCTTCCTGTGGCATGACTGCTCTCCCATGCCAGTCCTCCAGCTTTGTTTGCTGCGCAGGGCAGGGCCATGGGCAGGACAGACTGTTCCCAGGTGTCTGGGCAGGTTGCAATGTCAGGCCTTGCATTATCAGGCCTAGGGGAATCCTGCACCTTACTACAGGGCAAAGTTGATTGCATGGACCATCAGTGAAGGGGGGGGACACTCTACAAATGGTGACCACTAACACAGCCATTATAAAGGCCAACTTACTAAGGTAAACAAGTGCCAGAGAAGGAACTGCCCTAAGGTGCCCTTAAAAGGCCAGAAGTTCTATAAATCCCAAAGAACAAATGAGAAGAGTTGTGCATGGATCCCTCGTGGACATGCTGGGGAAGGATGCAATGCTGACCAGACTCTCTAGGACCCAGTCACAGAGGCTCTTCACATGGATTCCCAGTTCTTTGTGCCCCTCCCATCCTGAAGGGAGCTTTCCTCTTGCAATGAAGCCTGCTGCTTCTGCTTTCACTGTCCTTTTACCCTGCCTGGAACGGACCCACCATGTTCAGAGGACCGGACTCTGGTCTCTGCTCTCCTGTTTCATTAAGAAAAAAAGTATCAGCAAATGGCCTGAAAACTAGGATGAGAAATAGGGAAGCTCCTTATACAGTCCTGCTAGGAATGTCACTTACTCTGGGCACTCTGGAAGTTCCTCAGAAATGAAATAGAGGTGTGCCACTCCTGGGAATAGATCCAAAGAATCTAAGCATTCTACAGAGATCGCTACATACCCATGTTTATTGCAGCCTCATTTATAATACCCAAGGTATCCAAGGTATGTATGTATGTATGTATGTATGTATGTATGTATGTATGTATTTTATGTATATGAAGATACAACTGAGACTCAGAAAATGAATGAGACTATGCAGAGGGGGAAAATAGAGAAAGAAAAATTTATAAGCGGTAAATATGGTCAACTTCATGAAATACTTGAATAAAAATGAACCCATCACTGTGTCCAGTGAATCTATACAAATACATTAAAAAAAAAACAACAACTTGCCAGGTTAAAAAAAAACAAAAAAACAATGCCCAAGGCAGTGGAAGTGTGTAACAAAGTGCTATTTCTATTTCCTCTAGGCGTGAAGTGACAAGATTGCAAAGTAAGAAGCATCAACCAGCGGCCCAACCGCTCTCTCCCCAAAGCTCCCAGGACCTCAGGCTCCTTCTTGCCACTTTTGTAATGTCTTTCCCACTCATTTTTTTTTTAAATTTCTGGAAGTCTTCATACAGTGATCTTCTTGGCCTTTTCCTCAAAATCCCCAGATTTTTCTGGAAAACCTGCTTCTCAATGAAGCCCTGTTGAAAATGAGCAATTTCCTTATCCTAAATTCTCCAGGATTCTTTGTTCTTCTGGTTTTTTGTTTGCTTTGTTTTTCTAATGTTTGCCCACAGTTCTCTACTTTCCTAATAGAGTAGGTAATTACTAGTATGGACTGCTGGGCTGGAGTGAACTAGGTGTTCCTATAAACTCATATATTCTGAATGCTAGGTTCCCAACTGGTGACAAAGTGGGGAACTGAAGAGGGTGTGTTGTTGGGGGGCAGTTTATTGGTGTTATAGCCAGCCTCCTGCTCAAGAGTTTGGCTCACTCTCATGCTGCCGTGTTCTGCCTGCTGGGGAAGAGGTGACGTCCAGCTTTGCTCATGTCACCCTTTCCCCTGCCACCACGGAGCTTCCCCATTGGGTCTGTAAGATAAAGTGAACCATTTCCTCCCACAAGATACTCCTCTTTCTTTCCTTCTTTCTTTCCTTCCTCCCTCCCTCCCTCCCTCTTTCTCTCTTTCTCTCTTTCTTTCTTTCTCTCTTTCTTTCATTCTTTCTTTCTTTCTGTCTTTCTTTCTTTCTTTCTTTCGTTCTTTCTTTCTTTCTTTCTTTTTATTCCCGAGTTAGGGTCTTGCTCTAGCCCAGGCTGACCTGGAATTCACTATGTAGTCTCAGGGTGACCTCGAACTCCTGGTGACCCTCCTATCTCTGTGTGGTGGTTTGATTCAGGTGCCCGCCCATAAACTCAGGTGTTCTAAATACTAGGCTTCCAGCTGATGGGTATTTGGGATTAATGCCTCTTGGAGGCAGTGTATTGTTGGGGGTGGGCTTATGGGTATTATAGCCAGTTTCCTCTCACCAGTGTTTGGCACACTCTCCTGTTCCTGTTGTCCACCTGATGTTGTCCAGGAGGTGATGTCCACCCTCTGCTCAAGCTATCAATTTCCCCTGCCATCATGGAGCTTCCTCTCGAGTCTATAAGCCCAAATAAACCTTTTTTTCCATAAGCTGCTCATAGGCGATTTCTGCCAGCAATGTGAACCTGACTGCAACACTCTGCCTCCCAAGTGCCGGGATTACAGGTGTGCACCACCATGCCCCGCTCCACAATATGCTTTTTATAAAGTGCTTTGTGCCAGGAAAGAAAAGGTAACTACAACAGACATTGTGATTGAATCATAAATTTGTTTATAATGGAAAAATGATGGGTGTTAGGTTGGGACAGGCTCCCAAAATGGAGTCACTAAGGTCAGCAGAAGGGCGACAGAGACATAAGGAAGTAGGTTATCCACGCTCCTCAGAAAACACTCAGCCATTACCCCTCCTGTGTCTAACAATGCCCCAGGTCAAGGTTTCCTGTCCCCTTATCATGTAAGTCACATGCTCACTGTTCTGGTCTCACACCCTGGCTATTTGAGATGGCTAATGTAAAGAACAAAGGAGTTCTTTTCCCTTCCTCACCTTCCCCAAACTGAAGAGCTCTATATAGTCCACTATCTGTGATCTCAAAGTTGACTGTGCTCTGCTCTTGAGAGTCAGTCTTAGGAGCTCATATTTTTCCCAAATAAAAGCTTTCATCTTTGCTTCAGAGTGGTCTGCATGGCCTTGGTCACACCCAAACCTTACATAGGACCAGGGAGATTGCTCAATGGTCAAGGCACTTGCCTGCAAAGGCTAAAGACCCAAGTTCGATTCCTCAGTACTCACATAAAGCCAGATGCACAAAGTGGTACATGCATCTGGAGTTTGCAGTGGCTAGAGACCCATTCTTGCTCTCTTGGAAAATGGAATGTGAAAGGAATGGGATAATCCTCTGTGCAATGCAGGTGTTTACTGCTACCTAAGGAGTGGGATGATTCCTCTGTGCAATGTACCATGACCTTCCTGTATCTCTTTGTGTCTAAATATCTTTGTGCTTACATAGCATAGAATGTTTTTTGCCTCAGTTTCTTCTATGTGACCTTATGTAACCTTGTGACTTCTTGTAATAGCCCCCCCTTGTTTAACAGTATGTAATTTTGTGGTTTAACTCCGATCTTTTTTTTACTATAAACTTCATGTGGTTATTTCCAATAAAAGCTGACACTCTGAACAGATCAGAGCTGCATCTTGAGATCCCGGACTCTGGGATGCAGACCTTATGCACCAGCTTTCTTCTTTTTCTCTCTTTTTACCCAATAAAATTTTGCTTTACATTCGTGAGTCAATGGTCTTCCTTGTGTGACACCAGACCCCATAACACACACACTCTCTCTCTGTGCCTCTTTACTTCTCTCAAATTAATAAAACAGTTGACAAAGAAATGATAACTATAAAATAAGTAGATATTCACTTTCTGTTTCAGTTATAAAGTTTAGATTTTACTTTTCTATTTTTTCTTTTTAAAAAAATATTTAATTTTCTTATTTGAGAGAGAAAGAGGGGGAGAGAGAGAGAAAGAGAGAGAGAGAGAGAGAGAGAGAGAGTGTGTGTGTGTGTGTGTGTGTGTGTGTGTGTGTGTGTATGGGCATGCCAGGGACTCCAGCCACTGCAAACCAACTCCAATGCATCACCACCTTGTGCATCTGGCTTATGTGGATCCTGGGAACTTGAACCTGGGTCCTTTTGCTTTGCAGGAAAGCACCTTAACCACTAAGCAATCTCTCCAGCCATATATTATTTTTCTTAGTCAAGCATGACCTAGTGAGTCAATATTACTATGTCCATATAAGATTGGATATATTTCTGTTAGGAAATGATAGTCTTTTAAAAATATTTTATTTATTTGAGAAAGAGATAGACACAAACACAGAGAGACTAGTATAGATGTACCAGTGACTGCTGTTGCTGCAAAGGAACTTCAGAAGCATGGGCCACTTTTTTCATCTGGCTTTATGTGGGTACTGGGAAATCAAATCTGGGCCATCAGGCTTAGCAAGCAAGTGCTTTTAACTGATGAGCCACCTCTCCAAATCCAGGAAATAACATTCTTATAGGAAAGGAGAAAAGATGACGCTTGATTTAAAAATGTTATCTGTGTATGTATGTGTGAGTGTGTAAAAATATTGAATACTTAGCTGGGCATGATGGCGCATGCCTTTAATCCTAGTACTTGGGAGGCAGAGCTAGGAGGATCATCATGAGTTTGAGGCCACCCTGAGACTACACAGTGAGTTCCAGGTCAGCCTGGGCTAGAGTGACATGCTACCTCACAAAACATATATATATGTATGTATGTATGTATACACACACACACACACACACACACACACACACACAGAATACTTCATAGATTTTCCTGTCATTTTTGGACAGAAGCAATTCTAACCTTTTCTGTATCATTCCAATTTTACTCTATGTGCTGCTGAAGTGAGCACTCCTGCTTTCTCTTAGAGTAAACTTATGAAATAGTAACCTGGTTCTTACCTTATCTATCACCCATGTGGAACAGTGAAGCTTAGGAAGATTGCTCCCAGCCCAGCAGGTATGTTTGCTAAAATTTGAACACAGGGATCCAAAGGGAAACTTTCCCCAAAAGTGTAATGAGTGAAGATGAGCCCTTGGATCGTGCTGACCATTTTATGCCAGGATGCACCACCACTGAAGTCTCTTAACTGAGACCTTAGGGGTCTGGAGAGATGGCTCAAAGGTTAAGGGCACTTGCTTACAAGACCTGATGGCTCGAGGTTCATTTCCCCATTACCCATGTAAAGACAGGTGCACAAAGTGGCCCATGCATCAGCAGCTTGTGTGCAGTGGCAGGAGTCCCTGGCCCCACACACTCTCAGTCTGGCTCTTTGACTGTCTCTCAAATGAATAAATTCAGTTAAAAATATGAACTGGGGCATTTGCCTTATGAGAAACAAATGCCTGATTTGAATAAAAGAAGGTGGTTTTACATGTAAGGGTAGACTGGTTAACTATAGAGATAATTACAGCATAGGCCGGCAATTTTGTAGGCACTAGACAGGTTGTATTACCTCTAAAGACATTAGGGAGTTGTGATTACAATTTGAGTTGTTTTAGGGGATTGTTACCCATCTCAAAGCTCAGGGTGCTTGCTCAAAACAGTAGTTGAAATTAGAAAAGGAAGATTGTTGTCATCATTTTCCCATTTGTGAATAAGACTATACACACACACATACATACACACACACACACACACACACACACACACATTCCTGCAGGATATACCGTAGGATATTCCACAGGAATAAATAAAGGAAGAATTTGTTATTTTATTTTTTGTTCATTTTTATTTATTTATTTGAGAGCGACAGAGAGACAGAGAGAGAGAATGGTCTTACCAGGGCCTCTAGTCACTGCAAACGAACTCCAGATGCATGCACCACCTTGTGCATCTGGCTTACCTGGGTCCTGGGGAATCGAGCCTCAAACTGGGGTCCTTAGGCTTCACAGGCAAGCGCTTAACAGCTAAGCCATGTCCCCATCCCCCTTTATTTTTATTTTTATTTTTTTAGTGGTTATTTTTTTCAAGGTAGGGTCTCACTCTAGTCCCAGGCTGGCCTCAAACTCACCTTGATCCTCTTAGTTCTGTCTCCTGACTGCTAGGATTGAAGGCATATGCCACCATGCCCGGCAAATTTGTTATTTATTTTTATATTGTTTTCTTTCTTTCTTTCCTTTCTTCCCTTCCCTTCCTTTCCTCCCCTTCTCTCCCTCCCTCTGACTCTCTCTCGCTCTCTCTCTCTCTCTCTGTCTCTCTCTCTTTCTCTCTTTCTTCCTTTCTTTCTTTCTGCCAAAATTTTGCATAGCCCAGCCTTCCAAATGCTAAAACCCGGTCTGGAGACATGGGCCGATGGTTAAATGTACTCATTTGAGGTTAGCTTCAGCAATTGTGGAAAGTACAGCCCCGGTGGCTGTGAGGTGTTCGCGGCCTCACCGGCCCGCGGTTTCCTGCTACCTGTCGGGGCCTGAGTGGGTGGAACTTGGGGTGCCGTCCAATGACACACCAGGCCAGCAGATGGAGCGGGGCGGTGGCAGGGGTCCCCCAGTCTCTGGCGTGGTCTCTTTGAGGGTCCCGCAGGTTGGATCGGCCTGGGAGCTGGTTCCTTTCCAGGAGTCCGGGGACGATGAGCCCAGGACTCTGTGTCCGGTGCCGCCACGCCGCAGGGAGAGCGCGGGGGGGGGCGGGGGAGACGCCGGTGCTGGGGAAGCTGGAGTGGTGCGTGAGGCGTCCGGGTCCGGAGCCGGGCACCTTGGGCGCAGACGGCCTTCCTTCCCCGAGTGCCCGGGCTCCGCTCCCTGCGCGGGCGCCTCCGGATGCGCGCCGAGCCGGGGCCAGGGGGCTGCAGCGCTCTCCCGCGTCTCCGTGCCGAGGGCGCGGTCGCCGGAGCCGAGGGGTGCAAGCTCTGGCCCGTGCGGGCACCGCGCGCGCCGAGGCCGGCGGGCCGAGCCGTGGGGACCCTGAGCGGCGGGCGGGCGGCGGCTCGGGGACACTTCCGTGCACCCCGCGGGGCGTTGGGGCGACCACCACCGTTCGCGGCTGGGAAGGGCGTTGTAAGCCATCCTGAACCGATGGGACTTGTGAGCCAGGGCCATGGTGGCCCCTGTAGCCGAACCTCTCTTGGGAGGGTCCCCCGGGTACACACCCGGTTTTCTGTCGCGTCCCCAGGGATTCCGCCCCGAGGCTGGTGGTGGCACCACGCCTCGTGTTCTTCCTGAGCCCCTGGCTCTGTGGGTCTAGTTGTCTGGCAATCACTGATTGCTTTTTGAGTGGGTATGTCGGGTTATCTGTTTCTGGAACTCCAGGCACGTGAACGACACCCCCTTGGTCGCTGTAGTCACTGGTTCCTACTTTCCCTAGTGTATTTGGTGTCTCACCACCACCTGCTCCCCAGGTTGCATTTCTTTGAAGCCCTAGGGTCACTAACACGTGTACCAGTATGCAGAAAACATGTGTCCACTTGCTGAATGACTTCATTTAGGCACCGCCCGTCTCCGCCAAGCCCCTTCCGTTATCTTGGGACTCACGTTGTCGAGGCCAGGCAGTGGTGGGGTGCTGAATACATCTCTCCCACCCAGAGCCCTCGGAGCACAAGGCGGGTCCTGTGAAATCAGACATTCACGCAGGAAAAGAGCACTGGTGACAGCCGCGGCGATCATGAGGCCCATGGGGACGCAGTAAGATAGCGCAGTAGGCCACAGTTGGAGCTCAAAGCCAGGCACTGGGGTTTGGGACTGGACTGACTCCCTGGGCCCTCTCCCTGCGCTCCCACACCTGGGAGGGCCTCGCTGCGGGAGAGCAGTTCCGCCGGGCTGGGGCCAGGACTGGAAGCACAGGAGCTGGGGGGCGCAGGGCAGAAGCAGTCTCTTCCAGCCTGCTCCCTGACGCACAGGCCTCAAACTTGAAGCTTTCCTAGTTTTCCCTATGGGCAGGCTACTGCTGGGGTTGAATCCTTTTTCCTGAGTGACAGAAGTCAGACGGGAAGGCTTTGGATACGCCGGGCAGGTAAATGGGCACCCAAACCTCTCTATGGGACATAGGAGCTCCCCTGGTTCGCTGTGTGTCCTTATATCTCTGGAAATTTGTCCTTCCATACTTTCCCTATTTCCTTTTTTTTTTTTCTTCTAAATTTATTTATTTATTTGAGAGAAGACCAAGAGAGAGAGAGAGAGAAAACATGCACACCAGGGCCTCCAGCCCCTGCAAATGAACTCCAGATGCATGCTCCATCTTGTGCTTCTGGCTTAAATGGGTCCTGGGGAATCAAACCTGGGTCCTTTGACTTTTCAGGCAAGTGCTTTGATGGCTAAGCCATTTCTCCATCCCTGCCTATTTCCTTTTTTTTTTTTTTTTCCAGGCAAAGTCTCACTCTATAGCCAAGGTTGACCTGGAACCCATAGCCCAGGCTTCCCTTAAGCTTGCAGCAATCCTCTGACCCCTGCTTTCCAAGTACTGAGGTTTTACACATGAGCCACCAACCTCCAGCTGTCTGACCCTTTTAGTTCCTCATATCTGTCTGGGTGGCCTCTGTGGCCTATCAGTAAGCAATGAAAATCAGTGTGGAGCCCTGGTTTGGGAGGGTACTTTTGCGGGTTGAGACCTCACCCAGGTGGATGGTTAACACTGCATGCAGGATACTAGGAGCATCTGTGCTCAGAGGCCTCCCTTCCCCCAGCCCCTGGTGCATTCTTCTTCTCTATCTGGATGCCCTCCTCGGTGACGTGTTAAGGAGAAAGAGGCATGGAGGTGCAGGCCTGTATTCCCAGTCACTCAGGAGTCCAAGGCAAGAGGATGGGCCACAAGTTCCAGACCAGCTTAGTCTACAGAGAGACCTCAAGGCTACCTTGCAGTGCACTTAGTGAAACTCTTGAGTAAACAAAAACCAGTTGTATACATGTCAGTGATAGAGCACATGCCTGGCATGGCCTGGGCCTTGGGTTCCTTCCCATTCACATTTCTCTGTGACACCTAGGTAAGTCAGTTCCCTCTGTTGACTCAATTTCTTTACTTCTGGCGAATGGAGCCATGTTTTCCACTGCTGGCCAGTGTGAGGTGGTCACATGGCAAGAGTAAGGAATTGCTTTGGCGAGGCCAGGGCTGTAATAAAGGGCACCTGCCTTCCCTCTGGGATGCCGGAGCTTGGCTCGCTGTACAGTAAGAGAAGCTAATGCGGGAGACTGGGGATTTGGTGAGTGAGTACTCCATTGCCAGTGTTGGGCAAATAGGCAAGGTAGGGCCTTGGTCTAGCTCAGGCTGACCTGGGATTCACACTGTAGCCTCAGGGTGCCCTCGAACTCACAATAGTCCCTCTACCTCTTCCTCCTGAGTTCTGGGACTAAAAGTGTGGGCCTTTAAAATAGAGAAACTATTTTACTGTCCTTGGACCTCTCATATGTCTTTTATGATTTCATGCTGACCATAAAAGAGAGTCATTCTAAGCTAGGTGTGAAGGTGCACAGCTTTAATCCCAGCACTTGAGAGGCAGAGGTAGGAGGATTGCCATGAGTTCAAGGCCAGCTTTAGGCTACAGAGTGAATTCCAGGTCAGCCTTGGCTAGCACAAGACCCTGCCTCAAAAGACCAAACAACAACAACAAAGTGAATAATTTTCCTTGCGCAGACCTGAGTCATTATAGGACACAGGTCATGTGGGAACTTGGCACCAATGCCAACAGGTAAATACTGAGAAGACATGAGGTTGTGTGACCAACGATGATTGGCCTCTGCCATGGGACTAACAGTGCAAAAAGCATCTTCAATTTGGAGTGTGGACAGACACTCTGTACCCTGAGCTTCAGAGGAAGACAGGAGAAGACCAACTCCATCATGATCAATTCCTGCTGGTGGACCTGGTGTTCAGTCTTGCTCATTCTATTGAGGTAACCACATTGGGTCTGTGGGTTCAGTACCACATTGGCCCTCGAGGTCCTTATTCATAAAACAGCCCTTCTGGTTTTCAAACATGTGTATAGTTGCATCAGATCTGTTTCTCGATGAAATAAGCTAAGATAAGAGAATACTAGCTCTGGAGCCAAGGAGTTGGGTGACCCAGGGCAGAGACGTTCTCAACCTCTCAATTTCAACTGTTTACAATATTTTTACTTATTTATATTTGCAAGGAGAGAGAGAGAGAGAATGGGTGCAGCAGACCTCTAGCCACTGTAAACAAATTCCAGATGCATATACAATATTGTGTATCATGTGGGTACTGGGGAATCGAACCCAGGTCCTCCCTAGGCTTTGCAGGCAAGCGTCTTAACCTCTGAGCCATCTCTCCAGCCCTCCTCACTTTTATTTCTAATTAATTTAAAAATTCTTATTTATTTTCTCAGAGAGAGAAAATGGGCACACCAGGGCCTCCAGACTCTAACCAGACTCCAGATGCATGTGCCACCTTGTGCGTCTGGATTACATGGGTACTGGGGAATTGAACCTGTGTTGTTAGGGTTTGCCTGAACTGGAGGTCCTGCCTCAAAAAAATAAAAATAAATTTATTATTTAATGTCTCACCACCTATCTGCAATCCTGCCCTGAGGAACTTGATCACAAGAAATGAACAACTCATGGGGGTGGGGTGGGGTGGGGGGGAAATGTGTGAAAGGAAGAAATGGTGGCTGAGGTCAGGGGCCTGACTAGTGTATGACAAACCAAAGACAACGGAGAGGGCTGGAGAGATGGCTCAGTGGTTAAGACATTTGCTTGCAAAGCCAAAGGATTCCAGTTCGATTCCCAAATACCTATACAAGCCAAATGCACAAAGTAGAGCATACACGTGGAATTTGTTTGCAGTGGCTGGAGGCCCTGACATGCCCATTCTCTCTCTGTGTCTTTTTTATTTATTTGAGAGCGACAGACAGAGGAAGAGGCAGATAGAGAGAATGGGCATGCCAGGGCCTCCGGCCACTGCAAACGAACTCCAGACACATGTGCCACCTTGTGCACCTGGCTTACGTGGGTGGGTCCTGGGGAATCAAACCCAGATCCTCAGACTTTGTCCTTAGGCTTCATAGGCAAGTGTCTCAACCAATAAATCATCTCTCTAGCCTGATGCTATATATTTTGTGGCGTGAAGGTGGAGAAAGCTGTTGTGCAGAGGCAGGAGGATCGCCGTAAGGTCAAGGCCAGCCTGGGACCACATAGTGACTTCCAGGTCAGCCTGGGCTAGAGCAGGACCCTACCTCAAAAAACAAAATACAAGTGAAATAAAATTATGTTCATTTACTCTGAGGATCCTAAAAGTATGTATCCTTGTACCCAAGGCCGTGGCCATTCCATCACACACTGATATGGTCACCGCCTCAACCAGGATTTCAACATTGAATTCAATGGACAGATTATTTCCATCTGTGAGGGCTGTTCATCTCTATGTCAAAATCTGTTTGCTTTTCATTATATTTATTTACTTAGTTATTTTTATTTCTGCTTCTTATTATCTTTAAGGCATGAGTTAAATAGTGAATTTAAAGATAGACTTTAGGGGCTGGAGAGATGGCTCAGCAATTAAGGCACTTGCCTGCAAAGCCTAAAGATCCAGGTTCTATTCCCATGTAATGATGTAAGACAGATGTACAATGGGACACCTGCATCTGGAGTTAATTTTCAACATCTGGAGACCCTGGTGCACCCCTTGATTTTCTGATGTGTTGTTCACTTGCGTCTGTAGATATGTGTCCTGAGTAAGAATGTGGCTGGAGTAAATAAAACCATAACCGATGAAAAACAGCCCTGATATTTGAACTAGAATTTATTCCATTAAAAAATCATGAAGTAGGGCTGGAGAGATGGCTTAGCGGTTAAGCGCTTGCCTGTGAAGCCTAAGGACCCCGGTTCGAGGCTCGGTTCCCCAGGTCCCACGTTAGCCAGATGCACAAGGGGGCGCACGCATCTGGAATTCGTCTGCAGTGGCTGGAGGCCCTGGCGTGCCCATTGTCTCTCTCTCTGCCTCTATCTCTGTCTGTCACTCTCAATAAGTAAATAAAAATAAACCAAAAAAAAAATTAAAAAAAAAAATCATGAAGTAAGCCAAATGTGGTGCTCACCTTTAATCCTAGCTCTGTGAGGCAGAGGTGGGAGGATTGGCCATGAGCCCAAGGCCAGCCTGCAGTAATTAACTGTTTCTTTTCTTTTTGTTTTGTTTTGTTTTTAGGTAGGGTTTCACTCTAGCCCAGGCTGACCTGGAATTCACTATGTAGTTTCAGGGTGACCTGAAACTCATGGCAATCCTCCTCTGTCTCCTGAGTGCTGGGATTAAAGGCATCTGACACCATGCCTGGCCCTAAATATTTAAATTTTCGGTGAGATTTCTGGAAGTCATGCTTGATATTGACATGGTGCCCACTGCAACACATATGTTGGGAATTTCAAACTGTTTCCTGGGAAGGGATCCTGTATTTTTCAAAAAATATTTTAAATTTATTTATTTAAAAACAGAGAGAGAGAGAACACACAACCAGGGCCGCCAGCACTGCAACCAAACTGCAGACACATGTTTCACCTTGTGCATCTGGATTATGTGGGTATTGTAGAATTGAACCTGGGTTACTAGGCTTCACAGTCAAGTGCCTTAACCACTGAGCAATCTCTCTCTCTCTCTCTCTCTCTCTCTCTCTCTCTCTCTCTCTCTCTCTTTCTCTGTATATGTATGTGTGTGTGTAAAAGTTTTACAACCTTGGGTTCCTTTATTGTAATTGCTTTCCTAAGATCAACAAATGATCTTAAGCAACAAATGACATTTCCCCATTTTTCTATAGCATCCATCGGACCACACATACAGACTCACACTGACACACACATATGTAGTTGTAGGAAGGGATTGTGACAAACCTTCCAGCATAATCTCTACCAGTGGTTGTCACTTTTTTTTTTTTTTTTCTTTTTTAAGCAGGGTCTCATTCTGGCCCAGGCCGACCTGATATTCCTAGGGTGGCCTCGACCTCATTGTGATCCTCCTGCCTCAGCCTCCTGAGTGCTGGAATTAAAGGCATGTGCCACCACACCCAGCTGAGGTTGTCACTTTTTTCTTCCAGTTTCAGCAACAGTGGGGTCTGGAATTCACTATGAAGTCTCAGGCTGGCCTTGAACTCACAGTAATCTTCCTACCTCTGCCTTCTAAGTGCTGGCATTAAAGGCGAGTGCCATCAGACCCAGTGGAAAATATTCTGGAACCTTACAGCACTCTTGGCAATGCTCTGTGAAAGCCTTGAACTTACTTTACCTCAGTGGGAAAGTGGGGAAATCTCATTTGTTGCCAGAAGTGTCATAAATGACTATGGTGGCTAACAGCGACAGACACCTCTGGACGTGAGAGGTGTGCATGGCACAGCTTACACTGCATCATCGAACGTCCCTCCTCCCAGAGCGCTGGCCCTGTTGTTATTTTTGTTGTTGTTGCTGTTGTAGTTGTTCATATTTTTATATTTTTATTTATTCATTTATTTTTACCACAGACCAAATCTGATGGTCATAGAGAAAAGATTGAAAGACAGAAGAATTAAAGATGGGCCTGGCATATCTTTAATCCCAGCACTTGGGAGGCAGAGGTAGGAGGATCACTGTGAGCTCGAGGCCAGCCTGAGACTACATAGTGGATTCCAGGTCAGCCTGGGCTAGAGTGAAACCCTACCTTGAAAAAAAGAAAAAAAAATAAAGAGAGAGAGAGAAAGAAGGGAGCTATAGAGATGGTTTTGTGGTTAAGGCTTTTGCCTACAAAGCCTAAGGACCCAGGTCCTATTCTCCAGTACCCATGTAAAGCCAGATACACAAGCTGGTACATGTGTCTGGAGTTCATTTGCAGTCAGTCTTTTATTTATTTATTTGCAAGCAGAGAGAGAGAGAGATAGAAGAGAGAAAATAGGCACACCAGGGCCTCTGACCACTGCAAATGAAGTTGAAAGCATGCACCCCCTTGTGCATCTGGCTTTATGTGGATCATGGGAAATCCAACCTGGATCCTTAGAGTTCACAGGCAAGCGCCTTAACCGCTAAGCAATCCTTCCAACCTACAATTTTTGTTTATCAAGCTAGTGTCTCAAGTAGCCCAGGCTGACTGGGAATTCACTATGTAGCTACAGGCTGCTCTCCAACTCACAGCGCTCCTCCTTCCTCCACTTCCGAGTGCTGGGACTAAAGGCATATACCACCTTGCCAGGCTTAGTTAACATATATTTAATGTCTAGTTGTTCTAAGTCCTATGGGTACTTACAACTCCACTGTAATTCTGCTCAATGACACAGTGAATCAGATGTTTTTGTAAGTCACTGAGAAAAGCAGGTTTTTTTAAAAAAAAATAAGTAAACTAGTTTTGTTCACTAATGTAAAGGGACAAGAAATTGTAAATTGAGGCTCTTATTTTTATTTTATTATTGACTTTTTTTTTTCAAGATAGGGTCTCACTCTAGCCCAGGCTGACCTAGAAGACACTGTGTACTCACAGGGTGATCTCAAACTCACAGCAATCCTCCTAGCTCTTACTCCTAAGTGATGATATTTGAGGGATTTTTTTCTTCTGACATATACTAAGGTTTTCCAACCCTTGAACCTCATCCCATGTGATATGAAATTTCTATCACATCACCCAACTCACTGCTGTGATTTTCTCTGTCCATCACATGTGTCTCTAACATGATGAGATTTTTTTTTTAATTTTTATTTATTTATTTGAGAGAGACAGACACAGAGAGAAAGACAGATAGAGCGAGAGAGAGAGAATGGGCGCGCCAGGGCTTCCAGCCTCTGCAAACGAACTCCAGACACGTGTGCCCCCTTGTGCATCTGGCTAACGTGGGACCTGGGGAACCGAGCCTCGAACCAGGGTCCTTAGGCTTCACAGGCAAGAGCTTAAGCGCTAAGCCATCTCTCCAGCCCGAGATTTTGACCCCTTATTTCACCTCTCCTATCACATGTGGTAGATAATGTCTATCACACCACATGACTCACTCCTGTGATGCTGTCTGTCACGTGTGTCTCTGCCAGGAAGGCATCCAGTTTTGTTCTATTCAGATACAATGACAAAGATTACACAGTGCTGGACTGTGGATGCGAAGGTTTCCATAGCTAAGCTGGCGCAGATGGGCATGGACAGAGGCTCATGGTACGCACAGAGGTTGCAAGATGCCAGTTTATTGCATTTTCCAGAGAAGCAGGGATGGCAAGTCAGCCTGCCATGGAGCTGGAGGGAGGGAGGCAGAGGCTGGAGTCTGGACTCAGGAGGAAGAGGAGGAGGAGGCGGGGTGACGGGATCAGAAGAAGTCTTCTTACACAGGATTTCCAGACCATGGGGGGAAAGGTGCCCAGAAAACTTCCAGTCCTGTATCTGCAGAGAACACAAGAGGGCAAGAGAAAGCAGGAGCTCACTTGAGGATGGACACACTCCACACTGGCCAGCAGTGACACAGAGCGTGGGCAGAGGGAGATTTTTGTTTTTAATATATATACGTGCAAGCAGAGAGAGAGAGTGGATGTGCCAGGTCATAGTGTCACTGCAAACGGACTCCAGATACATGTGCCACCTTGACCAGCTGGCTTACATGGGTTCTGGGAAATCGAACCTGGATCCTCAGGTTTGTCATCTCTCCAGCCCACTAGATGGTGACTGAATGAAGGCTTCTTGCAAACATTCCCTTCTCTGGACTCCATGTAGGCGGGCTCATGTGGATTCTATAGGGGGCATTTCCTCAGGACAGTCTTAAGACTGTACGGTCATGCCTCAGGACATATTTTGAGAATTTACAACAAACATGCTTATCTGCAGAAATAAAATATTGGGGCTGGAGAGATGGTTAAGGCCCTTTTCTCAGAAACCTAAGGACAGAGCTTCGATTCCCTGGTACCCACTTAAGCCAGATGCACAAGATGGTTCATGCTTCTGGAGTTTGTTTGACCCTGGTATGCCTATTCTGTCTCTGTCTCCTACTTTCTCTCTCAAAAAATTAAAGTATTTTTTTTAAATATAGAGCACTTAAGCCAGGTGTGGTGGAGAACGCCTTTAATCCCAGCACTCGGGAGGCAGAGGTAGGAGAATTGCCATGAGTTCAAGGCCACCAGTAGGCCTGCATAGGGAATTCAGGTCAGGCTGGGCTAGAGCAAGACCCTACCGTGAAAAAAACATAGCTATATCCTGTGCCTCGGGTCAGTGTGATAGTTGCAATGATTCATACAGGACGTGATATCTGATTTTACTTGCTTTACAGAGGTGGTGTACTGACATTGAAGCATTATCAGGAGGTTGCTGTGGAGTAAGTTCACAAAAAACATTCCAGCTGGACATGGGGGCACACGCCTTTGATCCCAGCACTGGAGGGGAGGGGCAGAGGTAGGGGATCACCATGAGTTCGAGGCCAACCTGAGACTAAATAGTGAATCCTAGGACAATCAGAACTAGAGTGAGTGCCTACCTTGAAAAACCCAGACAAACACATCAATAAAAGAAACTCACAATTCAAACATATGGTAGGTAAGGAGCCCATCTTGCTTTGACTCACCCAGCAATGGCCTTATTTCCTTATTTAGGACACACGTCTGTAAAGAGAAGTAGGGAGGGGAAAAGACACGGAGGATTAATACAGTTGCCAAATATTTGAAGTAATTATCAACAACCATTGCAATAAAGCATGGTGAACAGAAAATGCCAATGAAGACACCTTCTGGATTCATTTCATGTGTGTGTATAATGTATGTGTCATATATATATATCCTATAATATATAAACATATACATATATTAGTGCCCCAGGCAGCGCGGTGAATGTACCCGTATTGAGGACATATTTGATGTTCTCCTTGGGGATGCCCTTGTCCTCCACGACCTGCTCCAGCTTCTTCTTCTGTTCTTCATCCAGTTCTCTGGTCTTTCCTGAAGAAGGGAGAGAAGGGGCCAAGGGAAATTTTGGGGGACACTGCAGCAGTCACCTGCATCCTCATGTCACCATAGCTATCCAGTGGAAAATCCTGCCTTCTCTCTCCCACTATCCAACGTGGTACACAACTGCTCCACACAGGCCTGAGCTCATGACATGCAGGTACTCAAAGGAGTCTCAATGTCAGCATCCAACATGTTAAGCCCTTGGGGAGTTTGGGGACAGTGGAGAATTCAAGCTAGTCATCTAAAGGGTACTATAATCCTGGGCATGTTCTAAACCACATCTTGGGGCTGGACAGATGGCTCGGGGGTTAAGGAGATTGCCTGTGAAGCCTGAGGACACAGTTCAATTGTCCAGGACCCACATAAGCCAGATGCACAAGGTACTGCATGTGTGTGGAGCTCATTTATACAAGCTAGAAGCCCATTTCCTCTCTCTCCCTTTTTTTTTCTTAAACATTTAAGTAAAATCATTCTATACATTTAAGAGTTTTTTTTATGTATTTGAGACACAAGGAGAGAGAGAGAGAGGAAGAATAGGAAGAAGAGGCATGCCAGGGCCTCAAGCCACTGCACATGAACTCAACATGCATGCGCTACCATGTGCATCTGGCTTATGTGGGTCCTGGCGAATCAAACCTGGGCCCTTAGGCTTTGCAGGCATGCACCTTACCTGCTAAGCCATCTCTCCAGCCCTAAGTAAAATACATTTAAAATTAAAAAAAAAAAAAAAAGCAAAAACACATCCCCACTCACCAACCAAGAAGACCAGCTTGGTGAACTTGCCAAAAGGATCCTTGTTTATACTACCAAATGCAATGCAGTTTCCTGTGTGCTTCATCACTTCAAATTTGTTGTCACCCTCATCTATAGGTCAGAAGGGGGCATTTCAGAACTCAGTGGAAGCCATTTGTCCATGGAATTAGACAAAACATGTTTTCAACCAGGAGGGTGGATCCTGAATTTCATTATTATTTTTTCCTCATATTTATTCTTCCTAGCATGGATGGTGGCAGCTGTGAGGAAAGATTCCTCTCCCACACATCTTGGTGACACAGTCCACAAACGCTGCCTTTCTCAAAACTGAATCGAAGCGGGCTGGAGAGGTGGCTTAACGGTTAAGGCGCTTGCCTTTGAAGCCTAAGGACCAAAGTTTGATTCCCCAGAACCCATGTAATGCACAGGGTGGCACATGCATCTGGACTTGTTTGCAATAGCTGGAGAGCCTGGTGCGCTCTCATTCTCGTCTCCCCTCTGTCCCTCCCTAGTTCTCTCCATCAAGTAGATAAAAGCTGAATCCAGCTCAGAAGGAACTTTGTAATTTCTGGTAAGTAATGTCTTTCTGACAGAACAGCACACAGACGTCAGGGGGAGGGCTGTCACCTGACTATGTCTTCACTAACGACAATCTTCTCTTCTTTGGGAATTTTAACTTTGGGTTCCTAAACCCCCTGCGACATACTGGTAAGAGTATGTAGATGCACGGTGACATGTCGTAATAGGATTCTATGGTGAAAAGTGTTCGTGCTGATATGCAGCAGGTGATGAACGGGTAGTAAGGAAGAGTGTGGAGCTTCAGACGCGGATGGGACAGTCTCAGGCTGGAGTTTGTCCACTGGCTACACACTCACATGCAAATGTAATAATAAAATGTTAGGGTAAATGTAGAATAACATAGGGAAATCTATTTCATTCATCCTGATGGCTAAATTTGGAATTTTTTTTTTTTCTTGTCTTTGGTTTTCAAGGTAGCCCAGAATGACCTGGAATTCACCATGTAGTCTCAGGCTGGCCTCAAACTCATGGCAGTCGTCCTACCTCTGCCTCCCAAGTGCTTGATTAAATGTGGACACCACCACACCTGAATAAATTTTGGAATTTACTCATAATTATAAAAGCTTTGAACCTAGAAATATGTGATTGCTACTATCAGCTTTCTCTCCATATCAAACCATGTGAAATTTAGTTTAACATTTTGGCTATCATTTGAAAAATTTTCACATACATAATTTCAGTTAATGAGGCTTACACAGATCCTCCCGTGAGGAGACGGAGCCCAGGGCCTCAGGCTTCGCAGGCAAGAGCCTTAACCGCTGAGCGGTCCCTCCAGTCCCTAGCACTTCACCTCTGAAGTTTCAGAAACACAACTGAAGTGGACTCTGGGTGATGAGCTCAGCACTTGGAAGGACACCCATTCCCAGGTTGTCCTGGTCACTAGCTGAAGTCCTGGGACCTATGTGAGGGCTGTACGCTCACCACGGTGGCAGGGAGGATGCGGGCACACCCCGGGGTTGTGGTCACAGAGCCCCTCCATGACACACACTCACAATGGACCCGGTAGGTGCCATTCCCGATGTGCTTGGTAAAGGTGGTGATCTTCTGACAGAACCCGTTCAAGCTCGAGAGAGAACACAACAGGGATTATTTGTCATTGTGCAGAACAGCTGGACTAACAGACGGTCTCACCATGCGTCCAAGGGGCAGAAATATAAACAATGTCACTGCTGACCACAGAAATCCCTCCCATGTCCCTGGAACTCTTGTCTCGTTGAAGCTGTTCTTTGTTTGCTTTTAGAGTAGGGTCTCGCTGTAGCTCGGGCTGACCTAGAATTCACTCTAGTCTCGGGCTGGCCTCCAACTCATGGCCACGATCCTCCTACCTCTGTCGCTGTGGTGCTGGTATTAAAGATGTGTGCCACCATGCCCGGTTTAATCATGGGTTTGTATGTGAAACAATGTCCCATGGCCTTGAACTAAGAAATGAACCATTTCACTTGGAGAACTTGTTCCTGCTGCCTGTCACCTTTAATATGCTCCGTGTAATGCATATGTATTGTTATTATCTATAGTATTGTATCTACACAGTTATTTCATATATAATATGCAATTGTTACATTATAATATTACTAAATTATAAGATATATACTTATAAAATATATACACATATATATAGTGGTTAGCTTGTGACCCATCCATTCCTCCATCCCCGAAAAATACTAAGGGTTCTTCATCATTTTAACTGTCACTGCAGGCATGAGTCTTCTAAGTGTGATAGAAACTAGATAATCATTTTAGGGTTGTTCAGAGAATGTGAGGCTGTGGTTGTCGCTGGTAGACACGGATGCAAGATGCTGCCTGTTTTCAAACAGTCTCAGAGCTACCCAAAGCCCCACCCCAGGCTCTTTGAGCAAATTCTTCATGGACTCTCACCGGCAGACATTAGTATCCCAGCCAGGACTCACTCCTTAATTAAAGGGATTAAATTAAATCAATGTGGGGCTGGAGAGATGGCTCAGCTACTAAGGCGCTTGCCTGCAAAGCCTAAGGACCTGGGTTTGATTCCCTGGTACCCATGTAAAGCCAGATGCAGATGGTGGCACATGCACTTGGAGTACGTTTGCAGTGGCTAGAGGCCCTGGTGCATCCATTCTCTGTCTCTCTTCTCTCTCTCTGCTTGCTTGTAAATGAATAAAATTATTAAAAAATTAGATTGACAGACTAAAGTAGAGACTGTCAGTCTGCTTGCAGCCCCCCTGTGTACAATTTGCTGGGCTGTCTCATTAGACTCAGGACGAGTTTGCTTACTGGGTAAAGAAGGTGACAGCCAGCTCCTCGCATCCGTTGCTGCACTCCAGGTGACGCATGTACAGTCGCAGCGGCCCATCCACTTCGATCTTCTTCTCGTTGGAGGAGGCGATGGCTATGGTATGCCAGTCTCCTGAGAGCTACAGAGAGACATGAAGGGACCTTCTCTGTTCCCTCAGAGACTCTCCCCCAAGTGCTCACAGTACTGGAACTCAACAGATGGGTGCATACATCTGGCTTGTAGGCAGGTCAGGCCTATGTGGCCTGACATGTAGAACCACATCATGGAAGGGGATGACAGCGTTGACAGATCAACTTGGAAATGAGGCTTATGGAAGCTGCTGACATTGGGTCATCCAGCGCCCAGAAAACACAAATTGTATTCCCTGTGGTCTCGGCTGTACTGACCCAGGAGCCATTATGATGTTAAAAATATATAGATAGAGCTGGAGGAATGGCTTAGCCTTTAAGGTCTCTGTCTCTCTCTCTCTCTATTAAATTAAATAAATATTGAAAACATAAATAAACATTTAAAAATAATATAAGAGTTTTATTTATTTATGTGAGATAGAGACAGAAAGAGGGAGAGAGAGAATGTGTGCACCAGGCACTCCAGCTGTTGCAAGCAAATTCCAGATGAATGGGCCACATTGTACATCTGGCTTATGTGGGTACTGGGAAATCGAACTTGGGTACCTAGGCTTTGCAGGCAGGCACCTTAACCACTAAGCCATCTCTCCAGTCCATAAATATTTGAAGGAAGAATGACTTCCAGGGTGGTCCCTGATGCCCCCAAAACATTACAGGCCCATTGCCACCAGGAATAGATGGTAAGACCACCCTATTGCTGAAGACTCCACATACTTGGGCTGCAATGTCAGTGAGGAATCAAGCTGGAGCTGAGCTGAAAACCTCCTCCCTGTAGACCAGCTGACATAAAGCTGGCAAAAGCTATGCTGAATGCAGCTCCACGGGAGACAGAAGTCATCGGTGCAGAGTGAGAACAGTGTACACTGCAAGTCTTAAGTTTGGCCAGCCAGGTCAAATGAGCCAACAGCGCAGCAGTGCCATGTCCATCATGGGGGAACCACACCCTCTCTAATCGGACTGGAGGCCTAAGCCATGGGAGGGAACACATGCCTGATACTGAAAACCTGTGATGCTTGGCTAAATGCATGTGTCATGCTCACCAAACTGCCCAGTAAGCACTTCTCTTAATGTTCATGCCCATATATTAATGCTACTCTCACTTTTGGTTAGAGAAAGTTCTCTTTTCAGCTGGCAGTGACCTCTGGGATGACTCTAAAGGCACCATAATGCTGAGAAGAAATGCAGAGGAGTGTTCACCACTGAGACATCTCTATCATACCTTCCACGGCTCAGGTCCCTTACAGAAGAGGTGGCAGAAAGAATGTAAGAGGCAAAGGAAGGGCAGGAAGGCTTACAATGATCTCTTCCAAACGCACAGTGGCCTGGCTGCGCATGACCACGCGGTGCTGGCACTACCTACCCAAGACCATCATGAGAGTATGAAAAGATGATGGCATCAACATAAAAGAGCCTAAATGAGACAGGAAGGGGATATGATGGAGGATGGATTTGTGAAGGGGAAACTGGAGGTGGGTAGGGAATTATCATGGTTTATTGTCTATCATTTTGGAAGTTGTCAATGTAAAAAAGTTTGAGAACTCACATGTATATGGAAATGTGTGTCTGCAGTGGTTATTAATCCAACTCATCTGTAAGTGCTACAGAGTGGCACACACACTTTCACCCTCTCAAACATGTACACATTCATACATGTGCACACACTGACACTCACATACACAGACCAAACACAGTTACCTCGTCATCATGGGCCAGGGCCAGAGCACACCCCAGAGCAAGCAGCAGGACCTTGAGCATGGTGGTGTCTTCTCTGTCTTCCTCAGAAGCTCAGCGTGCACAAGTGTGGGTGAAGCCTCTGTGCTGAGGACACTTTTTATCCTGTGTGTCTGAGGACACACTGAGGAAGGGACCAATCATGGCTCCTCAGGGCGCCTGGCCCCTTGGTCAGGGCTTCCTGCTTGGCTCTGATGGGTGCCCACACACATTCCAGATTGTTCTTTACTTGTTACGACCTGGAACTAATCAGCTTAAGCCATGGTGATTAACTGTCCTTTCAGGGCAGAGTGAAAGCACAGTATCCCTGAGGAGGTTCAAGGACAGCGTGTTCTTTTCTTCTAGATCTCCATTAAGAAAATGGAGGTATACAAAATGCGTATATGAGCTAGGTGTGGTGACCAATGCCTTGAATCCCAGCACATGGGAGACAGAGGTAGGAGGATCCGCTGTGAGTTAGAGAGCAGCCTGAGACTACAGAGTGAGTTTCAGGTCAGCCAGGGACGGAACAAAACACAACTTAAAAGGAAACAATCATACAAAAAAACCTCAAAAAAAACAAAACAAAACAAAAACCCAAAATGAGAATGTGTGTGTGTGTGTGTATGTGTGTGTGTGAAACTTTCATTCAGAAGGTACTATAAATTTTCTTCAAAGACTAAAAAGAAGCTGGAGAGAAGGCTCAGCAGCTAAGGCACTTGCCTGTGATAGCTAAGGACCCAGGTTCGATTCCCCAGTACCCACATAAGCCAGATGCACAATGTGGCACATGCATGTGGAGTTTCTTTGCAGTGGCTGGATGCCCTGGTGTGCCCATCCTCTCTTTCTGCTTGCAAATAAATAAATAAATAAATAAATAAATAAATAAATAAATAAATAAATAAATAAATAAATAAAATTGTTTAGGGTCTGGAAAGCCAGAGGATCCAGGTTCAATTTACCAGGACCCATGTAAGGCAGATGCAGAATGGGATGCACACATCTGGAGTTCATTTGCAGGGGCTACAGGCCCTGGTGCACCCATTCTCTCTCTTTCCCTACCTGTTTCTGTATCTCACTTTCAAATAAATAAATAAAAATAAAGTTTAAAAATATTTTTAAATGACATCAAAATAGTACAGGTACTAGTTGGATTGAGAAAAGGTTTCTGTGGGGTTGAATGGGAAAAGGGCAGAAGAAACAGAAACAAGATGGGATTATGATCTAAGCACATTATACACAAATATTAAATGTCAAAAATTTATAGAAGCTGATAGTGTGGACTCACACATTTAATCCCAGAGCTCAAAGGCAGATGTAGGAGGATTGTGGCCATGAGTTCAAGGCCAGTCTGAGACTACATAGTGAGGTCCAGATCAACCTGGGCTAGAGCAAGACCCTACCTTAAAAAGCAAAGAAATAAACCGGGCATGATGACACGCGCCTTTAATCCCAGCGCTCAGGGCCAGAGGTAGGAGGATCGCCAAGAGTTTGGAGGCCACCCTGAGGCTACATAGTGAATTGCAGGTCAACCTGGGCTAGAGTGAGACCCTACTTTGGAAAGCAAACAAAAAACCTAATAATAATAATAATACTTTAAATACCAGGAGGAAACAAAACAAACTGAATGATTCATTTTAGAAGAAATAATTAATGATAATTATTCATGTATGTATAATGAAACCCCATAATCTAACTCAAGGATGAGTTTGTTTTTTTTTTTTCAGGTTGGGGGGGCTGGAGGTAGGGTTTCGCTCTAGCCCAGGCTGACCTAGAATTCACAATGTAGGTGCAGGGTGGCCTCAAACTCACGGTGCTCCTCCTACCTCTGCCTCCAGAGTGCTGGAATTAAAGGCGTGTGCCACCACACCCGGCGCAACGATGAGTTTTTAAGACTTACAGAGCATGAAAATCCACCCACTTTAACAGAGGGTTATTGCTGACTCTTGAATGGTGGTCTCATACTTATTTTCATGAACATAACCCTCCACTCTCCTTCTGCTTTTTTTCTTTTTAATTTTACTTATTTATCTGAGAAATAGAGAGAGTGTGTATGGATGCACCAGAGCCTCCAGCCACTGCAAACCAACTCCACACTCACGCGCTGCCTTGTGCCTATGGCTTTTGTGGGTGTGGGGAATCGAATCTGAGTCCTTAGACTTTGCGGGCAAGTGTCCTAACCAGCGCGCCATCTCTCTAGCCCTCCTTCTGGTAGCCAGGCCAGGTCCATCCATCTTTCCTCCCTGTCCTAAGGGTTAGTCTTCAAGTGATTGCTTGGAAGTGTGTGTTCCCCAGAATTCCAGAATCCTTCCGCCACACGAGCAAGGCCTGACTCGGCTCCAGAGAGGGGGTGTCCCGCTGCTGTGCTCTGAGCGCCTTGCACCCACCTCTCAGTGACAGTCACACAATCTCCACTTTCTTACCTGTGAAACTGGGGTGGATTTTTAAAAATATTTTATTCATTTATTTTTTATTGAAGAGACAGACAGAGAGAGAGAGATACAAAAATAGAGAGAGACAGAGAGAATGGGCATGCCAGGGCCTGCAGCCACTGCAAATGAACTCCAAATGCATGTGCCACCTTTGTGTATCTGACTTACGTGGGTCCTGGGGAGTTGAACCTGAGTCCTTTGCCTTTCCAGGCAATTGCCTTAACTACTAAGCCCTCTCTCCAGCCACGGATGTGTTTTTATAGTTCCTGTCCTTTTCCAACAAGATACAATTAACTATAATTGTAATTTTAGTTTGCATTTTCTGAATGAATGTATGGACATAATTTACATTTTTCTTTACTATCAGTTTATAATTGTTTTCTCGAGGTGCCTCTGGAAATTGTTTTCCCATTATGATGGGGTATTGTTTTTCTCATTATTGACACTAGGAATTTCATTACAGTTTCTTCTTTTGGTGTTTTTTGACGTAGTATCTCATTGGAATTTACTATGTAGTGTCAGGCTGGCTTCGAAATCAGGGCGATCCTCCTACATCTCCCTCCTAAATGCTGGGATTAAAGATGTGTGCCGTCATGCCCGGCTCTGTGTAGTTTCTTAACAAAGGTTCATTTCCCAAAAGATGTAGACTTCAAAGATCCAAGATCCATGCATATAGGCTGGAGAGATGACTTAGTGGTTAAGGCGCTTGCCTGCAAACCTAATGACCCAGGTTCAATTTCTCATTAGACGTGTAATTCAGAGGCACATGCATCTCGAGTGCTCAGTGCCTGGAGGCCCTGGCACATCCATTCTCTCCCCATGTATATCTGCCTCTTTCTCCCTTCTCAGATAAATAAATAAATATTTATTCAAAAAGACCCATGCAAGTAAATTAATAGTTTGAAATTTTCTCCTCTCTCTCTTTCCCTTGCTCCATGCTCATATCTGCTCTCGTGTCCAAATCGACATGGAGTTCCTCTGTATCCTGGTGGATGTGGTTCCAGCCTTACAGCTCACACACACTCACGCGCTTCTCTGTGAGGCTCTCCTACTCCGTTGTGCAAATATATAGTCTAAAATTCACTGGGTTTCCTTGACACATGTTCGCTTCCTCTGCAAAGTGTGTTTTGTTGTCGTTGTTATTTGATTGTAGGGGCTTGCCTTAGCCTAGGCTAACCACTATAATTCACTATGTAGTCTCAGGGTGGCCTCGAACTCTCAGCGATCTTACTACCTCTGCCTCCCAAGTGCTGGGATTAAAGGCATGCACCATCACACCAGACTTCATCATTATTATTATTTATTAAAATCTATGTTTTCTCGTTCACACTCTGCCACCTGCATTTTGGAGAACAATGCGTACAAGGGAAGTGATTCTCTTTAATAATAAAACAAGCATTGAGCAGAAGGAAGACTCCAACATGGCAATCCTCCAATGAACACTGTTCTCTGTTCCTTCAGAGAGCCTTCCCCTAAGGACAGCAGAGGTCCTTTCTATCTACAAATCCTCTTGCAGAAGCCCCGGCCAACTGTGCGGTGACTCGAGGTGAAGATGAAGCAGGGACGTCTTGTGTGCGCATGACTTCCTTGTTCTGGAATCGGCCTTTCTGTGCACCATGGGCATCCTCTGGGAGAGCAGCACAGACTCACCACAGAGAACTCGCGTGCGCAAGCCAGGCTCGTGGGTTCATCTTCCTGTCAGCTTTACTGGTCTCTGAGCTGTAACTGTGTCTTCAGTCACTGCCACGTCGCTGTTCTAAGTCATCGTGGAAGAGGATGGTAGTGCCTCGACCTGCACAGCTTTCAAAGTACAGACGACGTGTGTCCAGTGTGTCCACGTGTTTACTTAGAAGGACAGCACATCCCAAGAAGCTATGCTTTGGGCTTCTTTCCCACCTGGCATCTGATCATCTAACACTTTTACATTGAGGCATTTTATATTTTTTTTAAATTTTTTAAATTTAATTTATTATTTTTCTTTTCAGCAAATACAAGAAATTTGGTACCATTGTTTAGGCTCATCCATGATCTAACCCCTTCCAATGGCCCCTCCTTGTTGATGTAAACGGGTCGTGCATTGTGGATTTAGCCCACAGTTATTGGTACGATAAATGTCTCTGCATATCATGACCCAACATGTGACTCTGACATTCTTTCCACCCCCTCTTCCGCAAAATTTCCCTGAGCCATGTTGGGTTCATTTTTTTAAAAAATATTGGGGGCTGGAGAGATGGGTTAGTCGTTGTACTTGCCTGCAAAGGCCAATGTCCTGAGGCTAATGACAAAAGTGGCTCAGGTGTCCCCATTGTCTCTGCCTGTGTCTCTTCTTTTCTCTCTCTGCTTGTGAATAAGTAACAAATATTTTTAAAGGATTAGTCCCTTGAGGTTGTGCTGGTTCCTGATGAATGTAAAGGTGACATGTTCTTTGGAGAAGTGGCCCAAAGACATCTGGATTCAGCCAAGTTTTAGGAAAAGGTCAGGCACGCACACAGCCCAGGAACACACTGAGGTATGTGATGGATTACTGGATAGAAATCTCTTGTGTCAACATTCTCTATGTTTGCTCTCAGCGAACTTGGAATTCACAAGTTCTACACTTTTGGTTGACGACTACAACCTGTAATTAAAAATGCACTCAAGGGCTGGGGAAATGGCTCAGGGGTTAATGCACTTGCCTGAAAGGTCTAAGGACCCAGGTTTGATTCCCCAATACCCACTTAAACCACATGCACATGTGTTGGAGTTCATTTGCGTGGCTACAGGACCTGGCATGCCATTGTCTCTCATAAGTAAATAA
This sequence comes from Jaculus jaculus, assembly GCF_020740685.1. Classification (NCBI taxonomy): domain Eukaryota; kingdom Metazoa; phylum Chordata; class Mammalia; order Rodentia; family Dipodidae; genus Jaculus; species Jaculus jaculus. The sequence goes on along the minus strand of NC_059119.1, from coordinate 37,616,170 downwards.
AACATATTTTTTATATTTTATTTTTTTTATGTTTCTTTTGAGGTAGAGTCTCACTCTAGTCCAGGCAAACCTGGAATTAACTGTGTTCATTTTTTTGAAAGACAGTAGAGAAGCAAATAAAGACAGAAAGAGAATGGGTGTGCCAGGAGCTCCAGCCACTGCAAAGGAAATACAAATGCATGTGCCACCTTATGCACCTGGCTTACATGCCTTACACGGGTGGTGTGGAATAAAACTCAGGACATTAGCCTTTGCAGGCAAGCACCTCAACAACTGACCCATCTCGCCAGCCCCCAATACCTTTAAAAATATATATATAAAATGCCTCAATGTAAAAGTGTTAGATGATCAGATGCCAGGTGGGAAAGAAGCCCAAAGCATAGCTTCTTGGGATGTGCTGTCCTTCTAAGTAAACACGTGGACACACTGGAAACACGTCGTCTGTACTTTGAAAGCTGTGCAGGTCGAGGCACTACCATCCTCTTCCACGATGACTTAGAACAGCGACGTGGCAGTGACTGAAGACACAGTTACAGCTCAGAGACCAGTAAAGCTGACAGGAAGATGAACCCACGAGCCTGGCTTGCGCACGCGAGTTCTCTGTGGTGAGTCTGTGCTGCTCTCCCAGAGGATGCCCATGGTGCACAGAAAGGCCGATTCCAGAACAAGGAAGTCATGCGCACACAAGACGTCCCTGCTTCATCTTCACCTCGAGTCACCGCACAGTTGGCCGGGGCTTCTGCAAGAGGATTTGTAGATAGAAAGGACCTCTGCTGTCCTTAGGGGAAGGCTCTCTGAAGGAACAGAGAACAGTGTTCATTGGAGGATTGCCATGTTGGAGTCTTCCTTCTGCTCAATGCTTGTTTTATTATTAAAGAGAATCACTTCCCTTGTACGCATTGTTCTCCAAAATGCAGGTGGCAGAGTGTGAACGAGAAAACATAGATTTTAATAAATAATAATAATGATGAAGTCTGGTGTGATGGTGCATGCCTTTAATCCCAGCACTTGGGAGGCAGAGGTAGTAAGATCGCTGAGAGTTCGAGGCCACCCTGAGACTACATAGTGAATTATAGTGGTTAGCCTAGGCTAAGGCAAGCCCCTACAATCAAATAACAACGACAACAAAACACACTTTGCAGAGGAAGCGAACATGTGTCAAGGAAACCCAGTGAATTTTAGACTATATATTTGCACAACGGAGTAGGAGAGCCTCACAGAGAAGCGCGTGAGTGTGTGTGAGCTGTAAGGCTGGAACCACATCCACCAGGATACAGAGGAACTCCATGTCGATTTGGACACGAGAGCAGATATGAGCATGGAGCAAGGGAAAGAGAGAGAGGAGAAAATTTCAAACTATTAATTTACTTGCATGGGTCTTTTTGAATAAATATTTATTTATTTATCTGAGAAGGGAGAAAGAGGCAGATATATATGGGGAGAGAATGGATGTGCCAGGGCCTCCAGGCACTGAGCACTCGAGATGCATGTGCCTCTGAATTACACGTCTAATGAGAAATTGAACCTGGGTCATTAGGTTTGCAGGCAAGCGCCTTAACCACTAAGTCATCTCTCCAGCCTATATGCATGGATCTTGGATCTTTGAAGTCTACATCTTTTGGGAAATGAACCTTTGTTAAGAAACTACACAGAGCCGGGCATGACGGCACACATCTTTAATCCCAGCATTTAGGAGGGAGATGTAGGAGGATCGCCCTGATTTCGAAGCCAGCCTGACACTACATAGTAAATTCCAATGAGATACTACGTCAAAAAACACCAAAAGAAGAAACTGTAATGAAATTCCTAGTGTCAATAATGAGAAAAACAATACCCCATCATAATGGGCAAACAATTTCCAGAGGCACCTCGAGAAAACAATTATAAACTGATAGTAAAGAAAAATGTAAATTATGTCCATACATTCATTCAGAAAATGCAAACTAAAATTACAATTATAGTTAATTGTATCTTGTTGGAAAAGGACAGGAACTATAAAAACACATCCGTGGCTGGAGAGAGGGCTTAGTAGTTAAGGCAATTGCCTGGAAAGGCAAAGGACTCAGGTTCAACTCCCCAGGACCCACGTAAGTCAGATACACAAAGGTGGCACATGCATTTGGAGTTCATTTGCAGTGGCTGCAGGCCCTGGCATGCCCATTCTCTCTGTCTCTCTCTATTTTTGTATCTCTCTCTCTCTGTCTGTCTCTTCAATAAAAAATAAATGAATAAAATATTTTTAAAAATCCACCCCAGTTTCACAGGGAAGAAAGTGGAGATTGTGTGACTGTCACTGAGAGGTGGGTGCAAGGTGCTCAGAGCACAGCAGCGGGACACCCCCTCTCTGGAGCCGAGTCAGGCCTTGCTCGTGTGGCGGAAGGATTCTGGAATTCTGGGGAACACACACTTCCAAGCAATCACTTGAAGACTAACCCTTAGGACAGGGAGGAAAGATGGATGGACCTGGCCTGGCTACCAGAAGGAGGGCTAGAGAGATGGCGCGCTGGTTAGGACACTTGCCCGCAAAGTCTAAGGACTCAGATTCGATTCCCCACACCCACAAAAGCCATAGGCACAAGGCAGCGCGTGAGTGTGGAGTTGGTTTGCAGTGGCTGGAGGCTCTGGTGCATCCATACACACTCTCTCTATTTCTCAGATAAATAAGTAAAATTAAAAAGAAAAAAAGCAGAAGGAGAGTGGAGGGTTATGTTCATGAAAATAAGTATGAGACCACCATTCAAGAGTCAGCAATAACCCTCTGTTAAAGTGGGTGGATTTTCATGCTCTGTAAGTCTTAAAAACTCATCGTTGCGCCGGGTGTGGTGGCACACGCCTTTAATTCCAGCACTCTGGAGGCAGAGGTAGGAGGAGCACCGTGAGTTTGAGGCCACCCTGCACCTACATTGTGAATTCTAGGTCAGCCTGGGCTAGAGCGAAACCCTACCTCCAGCCCCCCCAACCTGAAAAAAAAAAAAACAAACTCATCCTTGAGTTAGATTATGGGGTTTCATTATACATACATGAATAATTATCATTAATTATTTCTTCTAAAATGAATCATTCAGTTTGTTTTGTTTCCTCCTGGTATTTAAAGTATTATTATTATTATTAGGTTTTTTGTTTGCTTTCCAAAGTAGGGTCTCACTCTAGCCCAGGTTGACCTGCAATTCACTATGTAGCCTCAGGGTGGCCTCCAAACTCTTGGCGATCCTCCTACCTCTGGCCCTGAGCGCTGGGATTAAAGGCGCGTGTCATCATGCCCGGTTTATTTCTTTGCTTTTTAAGGTAGGGTCTTGCTCTAGCCCAGGTTGATCTGGACCTCACTATGTAGTCTCAGACTGGCCTTGAACTCATGGCCACAATCCTCCTACATCTGCCTTTGAGCTCTGGGATTAAATGTGTGAGTCCACACTATCAGCTTCTATAAATTTTTGACATTTAATATTTGTGTATAATGTGCTTAGATCATAATCCCATCTTGTTTCTGTTTCTTCTGCCCTTTTCCCATTCAACCCCACAGAAACCTTTTCTCAATCCAACTAGTACCTGTACTATTTTGATGTCATTTAAAAATATTTTTAAACTTTATTTTTATTTATTTATTTGAAAGTGAGATACAGAAACAGGTAGGGAAAGAGAGAGAATGGGTGCACCAGGGCCTGTAGCCCCTGCAAATGAACTCCAGATGTGTGCATCCCATTCTGCATCTGCCTTACATGGGTCCTGGTAAATTGAACCTGGATCCTCTGGCTTTCCAGACCCTAAACAATTTTATTTATTTATTTATTTATTTATTTATTTATTTATTTATTTATTTATTTGCAAGCAGAAAGAGAGGATGGGCACACCAGGGCATCCAGCCACTGCAAAGAAACTCCACATGCATGTGCCACATTGTGCATCTGGCTTATGTGGGTACTGGGGAATCGAACCTGGGTCCTTAGCTATCACAGGCAAGTGCCTTAGCTGCTGAGCCTTCTCTCCAGCTTCTTTTTAGTCTTTGAAGAAAATTTATAGTACCTTCTGAATGAAAGTTTCACACACACACATACACACACACACACACATTCTCATTTTGGGTTTTTGTTTTGTTTTGTTTTTTTTGAGGTTTTTTTGTATGATTGTTTCCTTTTAAGTTGTGTTTTGTTCCGTCCCTGGCTGACCTGAAACTCACTCTGTAGTCTCAGGCTGCTCTCTAACTCACAGCGGATCCTCCTACCTCTGTCTCCCATGTGCTGGGATTCAAGGCATTGGTCACCACACCTAGCTCATATACGCATTTTGTATACCTCCATTTTCTTAATGGAGATCTAGAAGAAAAGAACACGCTGTCCTTGAACCTCCTCAGGGATACTGTGCTTTCACTCTGCCCTGAAAGGACAGTTAATCACCATGGCTTAAGCTGATTAGTTCCAGGTCGTAACAAGTAAAGAACAATCTGGAATGTGTGTGGGCACCCATCAGAGCCAAGCAGGAAGCCCTGACCAAGGGGCCAGGCGCCCTGAGGAGCCATGATTGGTCCCTTCCTCAGTGTGTCCTCAGACACACAGGATAAAAAGTGTCCTCAGCGCAGAGGCTTCACCCACACTTGTGCACGCTGAGCTTCTGAGGAAGACAGAGAAGACACCACCATGCTCAAGGTCCTGCTGCTTGCTCTGGGGTGTGCTCTGGCCCTGGCCCATGATGACGAGGTAACTGTGTTTGGTCTGTGTATGTGAGTGTCAGTGTGTGCACATGTATGAATGTGCACATGTTTGAGAGGGTGAAAGTGTGTGTGCCACTCTGTAGCACTTACAGATGAGTTGGATTAATAACCACTGCAGACACACATTTCCATATACATGTGAGTTCTCAAACTTTTTTACATTGACAACTTCCAAAATGATAGACAATAAACCATGATAATTCCCTACCCACCTCCAGTTTCCCCTTCACAAATCCATCCTCCATCATATCCCCTTCCTGTCTCATTTAGGCTCTTTTATGTTGATGCCATCATCTTTTCATACTCTCATGATGGTCTTGGGTAGGTAGTGCCAGCACCGCGTGGTCATGCGCAGCCAGGCCACTGTGCGTTTGGAAGAGATCATTGTAAGCCTTCCTGCCCTTCCTTTGCCTCTTACATTCTTTCTGCCACCTCTTCTGTAAGGGACCTGAGCCGTGGAAGGTATGATAGAGATGTCTCAGTGGTGAACACTCCTCTGCATTTCTTCTCAGCATTATGGTGCCTTTAGAGTCATCCCAGAGGTCACTGCCAGCTGAAAAGAGAACTTTCTCTAACCAAAAGTGAGAGTAGCATTAATATATGGGCATGAACATTAAGAGAAGTGCTTACTGGGCAGTTTGGTGAGCATGACACATGCATTTAGCCAAGCATCACAGGTTTTCAGTATCAGGCATGTGTTCCCTCCCATGGCTTAGGCCTCCAGTCCGATTAGAGAGGGTGTGGTTCCCCCATGATGGACATGGCACTGCTGCGCTGTTGGCTCATTTGACCTGGCTGGCCAAACTTAAGACTTGCAGTGTACACTGTTCTCACTCTGCACCGATGACTTCTGTCTCCCGTGGAGCTGCATTCAGCATAGCTTTTGCCAGCTTTATGTCAGCTGGTCTACAGGGAGGAGGTTTTCAGCTCAGCTCCAGCTTGATTCCTCACTGACATTGCAGCCCAAGTATGTGGAGTCTTCAGCAATAGGGTGGTCTTACCATCTATTCCTGGTGGCAATGGGCCTGTAATGTTTTGGGGGCATCAGGGACCACCCTGGAAGTCATTCTTCCTTCAAATATTTATGGACTGGAGAGATGGCTTAGTGGTTAAGGTGCCTGCCTGCAAAGCCTAGGTACCCAAGTTCGATTTCCCAGTACCCACATAAGCCAGATGTACAATGTGGCCCATTCATCTGGAATTTGCTTGCAACAGCTGGAGTGCCTGGTGCACACATTCTCTCTCTCCCTCTTTCTGTCTCTATCTCACATAAATAAATAAAACTCTTATATTATTTTTAAATGTTTATTTATGTTTTCAATATTTATTTAATTTAATAGAGAGAGAGAGAGACAGAGACCTTAAAGGCTAAGCCATTCCTCCAGCTCTATCTATATATTTTTAACATCATAATGGCTCCTGGGTCAGTACAGCCGAGACCACAGGGAATACAATTTGTGTTTTCTGGGCGCTGGATGACCCAATGTCAGCAGCTTCCATAAGCCTCATTTCCAAGTTGATCTGTCAACGCTGTCATCCCCTTCCATGATGTGGTTCTACATGTCAGGCCACATAGGCCTGACCTGCCTACAAGCCAGATGTATGCACCCATCTGTTGAGTTCCAGTACTGTGAGCACTTGGGGGAGAGTCTCTGAGGGAACAGAGAAGGTCCCTTCATGTCTCTCTGTAGCTCTCAGGAGACTGGCATACCATAGCCATCGCCTCCTCCAACGAGAAGAAGATCGAAGTGGATGGGCCGCTGCGACTGTACATGCGTCACCTGGAGTGCAGCAACGGATGCGAGGAGCTGGCTGTCACCTTCTTTACCCAGTAAGCAAACTCGTCCTGAGTCTAATGAGACAGCCCAGCAAATTGTACACAGGGGGGCTGCAAGCAGACTGACAGTCTCTACTTTAGTCTGTCAATCTAATTTTTTAATAATTTTATTCATTTACAAGCAAGCAGAGAGAGAGAAGAGAGACAGAGAATGGATGCACCAGGGCCTCTAGCCACTGCAAACGTACTCCAAGTGCATGTGCCACCATCTGCATCTGGCTTTACATGGGTACCAGGGAATCAAACCCAGGTCCTTAGGCTTTGCAGGCAAGCGCCTTAGTAGCTGAGCCATCTCTCCAGCCCCACATTGATTTAATTTAATCCCTTTAATTAAGGAGTGAGTCCTGGCTGGGATACTAATGTCTGCCGGTGAGAGTCCATGAAGAATTTGCTCAAAGAGCCTGGGGTGGGGCTTTGGGTAGCTCTGAGACTGTTTGAAAACAGGCAGCATCTTGCATCCGTGTCTACCAGCGACAACCACAGCCTCACATTCTCTGAACAACCCTAAAATGATTATCTAGTTTCTATCACACTTAGAAGACTCATGCCTGCAGTGACAGTTAAAATGATGAAGAACCCTTAGTATTTTTCGGGGATGGAGGAATGGATGGGTCACAAGCTAACCACTATATATATGTGTATATATTTTATAAGTATATATCTTATAATTTAGTAATATTATAATGTAACAATTGCATATTATATATGAAATAACTGTGTAGATACAATACTATAGATAATAACAATACATATGCATTACACGGAGCATATTAAAGGTGACAGGCAGCAGGAACAAGTTCTCCAAGTGAAATGGTTCATTTCTTAGTTCAAGGCCATGGGACATTGTTTCACATACAAACCCATGATTAAACCGGGCATGGTGGCACACATCTTTAATACCAGCACCACAGCGACAGAGGTAGGAGGATCGTGGCCATGAGTTGGAGGCCAGCCCGAGACTAGAGTGAATTCTAGGTCAGCCCGAGCTACAGCGAGACCCTACTCTAAAAGCAAACAAAGAACAGCTTCAACGAGACAAGAGTTCCAGGGACATGGGAGGGATTTCTGTGGTCAGCAGTGACATTGTTTATATTTCTGCCCCTTGGACGCATGGTGAGACCGTCTGTTAGTCCAGCTGTTCTGCACAATGACAAATAATCCCTGTTGTGTTCTCTCTCGAGCTTGAACGGGTTCTGTCAGAAGATCACCACCTTTACCAAGCACATCGGGAATGGCACCTACCGGGTCCATTGTGAGTGTGTGTCATGGAGGGGCTCTGTGACCACAACCCCGGGGTGTGCCCGCATCCTCCCTGCCACCGTGGTGAGCGTACAGCCCTCACATAGGTCCCAGGACTTCAGCTAGTGACCAGGACAACCTGGGAATGGGTGTCCTTCCAAGTGCTGAGCTCATCACCCAGAGTCCACTTCAGTTGTGTTTCTGAAACTTCAGAGGTGAAGTGCTAGGGACTGGAGGGACCGCTCAGCGGTTAAGGCTCTTGCCTGCGAAGCCTGAGGCCCTGGGCTCCGTCTCCTCACGGGAGGATCTGTGTAAGCCTCCTTAACTGAAATTATGTATGTGAAAATTTTTCAAATGATAGCCAAAATGTTAAACTAAATTTCACATGGTTTGATATGGAGAGAAAGCTGATAGTAGCAATCACATATTTCTAGGTTCAAAGCTTTTATAATTATGAGTAAATTCCAAAATTTATTCAGGTGTGGTGGTGTCCACATTTAATCAAGCACTTGGGAGGCAGAGGTAGGACGACTGCCATGAGTTTGAGGCCAGCCTGAGACTACATGGTGAATTCCAGGTCATTCTGGGCTACCTTGAAAACCAAAGACAAGAAAAAAAAAAAATTCCAAATTTAGCCATCAGGATGAATGAAATAGATTTCCCTATGTTATTCTACATTTACCCTAACATTTTATTATTACATTTGCATGTGAGTGTGTAGCCAGTGGACAAACTCCAGCCTGAGACTGTCCCATCCGCGTCTGAAGCTCCACACTCTTCCTTACTACCCGTTCATCACCTGCTGCATATCAGCACGAACACTTTTCACCATAGAATCCTATTACGACATGTCACCGTGCATCTACATACTCTTACCAGTATGTCGCAGGGGGTTTAGGAACCCAAAGTTAAAATTCCCAAAGAAGAGAAGATTGTCGTTAGTGAAGACATAGTCAGGTGACAGCCCTCCCCCTGACGTCTGTGTGCTGTTCTGTCAGAAAGACATTACTTACCAGAAATTACAAAGTTCCTTCTGAGCTGGATTCAGCTTTTATCTACTTGATGGAGAGAACTAGGGAGGGACAGAGGGGAGACGAGAATGAGAGCGCACCAGGCTCTCCAGCTATTGCAAACAAGTCCAGATGCATGTGCCACCCTGTGCATTACATGGGTTCTGGGGAATCAAACTTTGGTCCTTAGGCTTCAAAGGCAAGCGCCTTAACCGTTAAGCCACCTCTCCAGCCCGCTTCGATTCAGTTTTGAGAAAGGCAGCGTTTGTGGACTGTGTCACCAAGATGTGTGGGAGAGGAATCTTTCCTCACAGCTGCCACCATCCATGCTAGGAAGAATAAATATGAGGAAAAAATAATAATGAAATTCAGGATCCACCCTCCTGGTTGAAAACATGTTTTGTCTAATTCCATGGACAAATGGCTTCCACTGAGTTCTGAAATGCCCCCTTCTGACCTATAGATGAGGGTGACAACAAATTTGAAGTGATGAAGCACACAGGAAACTGCATTGCATTTGGTAGTATAAACAAGGATCCTTTTGGCAAGTTCACCAAGCTGGTCTTCTTGGTTGGTGAGTGGGGATGTGTTTTTGCTTTTTTTTTTTTTTTAATTTTAAATGTATTTTACTTAGGGCTGGAGAGATGGCTTAGCAGGTAAGGTGCATGCCTGCAAAGCCTAAGGGCCCAGGTTTGATTCGCCAGGACCCACATAAGCCAGATGCACATGGTAGCGCATGCATGTTGAGTTCATGTGCAGTGGCTTGAGGCCCTGGCATGCCTCTTCTTCCTATTCTTCCTCTCTCTCTCTCTCCTTGTGTCTCAAATACATAAAAAAAACTCTTAAATGTATAGAATGATTTTACTTAAATGTTTAAGAAAAAAAAAGGGAGAGAGAGGAAATGGGCTTCTAGCTTGTATAAATGAGCTCCACACACATGCAGTACCTTGTGCATCTGGCTTATGTGGGTCCTGGACAATTGAACTGTGTTCTCAGGCTTCACAGGCAATCTCCTTAACCCCCGAGCCATCTGTCCAGCCCCAAGATGTGGTTTAGAACATGCCCAGGATTATAGTACCCTTGAGATGACTAGCTTGAATTCTCCACTGTCCCCATATTCCCCAAGGGCTTAACATGTTGGATGCTGACATTGAGACTCCTTTGAGTACCTGCATGTCATGAGCTCAGGCCTGTGTGGAGCAGTTGTGTACCATGTTGGATAGTGGGAGAGAGAAGGCAGAATTGTCCACTGGATAGCTATGGTGACATGAGGATGCAGGTGACTGCTGCAGTGTCCCCCAAAATTTCCCTTGGCCCCTTCTCTCCCTTCTTCAGGAAAGACCAGAGAACTGGATGAAGAACAGAAGAAGAAGCTGGAGCAGGTCGTGGAGGACAAGGGCATCCCCAAGGAGAACATCAAATATGTCCTCAACACGGGTACATTCACCGCGCTGCCTGGGGCACTAATATATGTATATGTTTATATATTATAGGATATATATATATGACATATACATTATACACACACATGAAATGAATCCAGAAGGTGTCTTCATTGGCATTTTCTGTTCACCATGCTTTATTGCAATGGTTGTTGATAATTACTTCAAATATTTGGCAACCGTATTAATCCTCCGTGTCTTTTCCCCTCCCTACTTCTCTTTACAGACGTGTGTCCTAAATAAGGAAATAAGGCCATTGCTGGGTGAGTCAAAGCAAGATGGGCTCCTTACCTACCATATGTTTGAATTGTGAGTTTCTTTTATTGATGTGTTTGTCTTGGTTTTTCGAGGTAGGCTCTCACTCTAGCTCTGATTGTCCTAGGATTCACTATTTAGTCTCAGGTTGGCTCGAACTCATGGTGATCCCCTACCTCTGCCCCCATCCTCCCCAGTGCTGGGATCAAAGGCGTGTGCCGCCATGAACAGCTGGAATGTTTTTTGTGAACTTACTCCACAGCAACCTCCTGATAATGCTTCAATGTCAGTACACCACCTCTCTAAAGCAAGTAAAGTCAGATATCACGTCCTGTATGAATCATTGCAACTATCACACTGACCCGAGGCACAGGATATAGCTATGTTTTTTTCACGGTAGGGTCTTGCTCTAGCCCAGCCTGACCTGAATTCCCTACGCAGGCCTACTGGTGGCCTTGAACTCATGGCAATTCTCCTACCTCTGCCTCCCGAGTGCTGGGATTAAAGGCGTTCACCACCACACCTGGCTTAAGTGCTCTATATTTAAAAAAAATACTTTATTCTTTTGAGAGAGAAAGAAGGAGACAGAGACAGAATAGGCATACCAGGGTCAAACAAACTCCAGAAGCATGAACCATCTTGTGCATCTGGCTTAAGTGGGTACCAGGGAATCGAAGCTCTGTCCTTAGGTTTCTGAGAAAAGGGCCTTAACCATCTCTCCAGCCCCAATATTTTATTTCTGCAGATTAGCATGTTTGTTGTAAATTCTCAAAATATGTCCTGAGGCATGACCGTACAGTCTTAAGACTGTCCTGAGGAAATGCCCCCTATAGAATCCACATGAGCCCGCCTACATGGAGTCCAGAGAAGGGAATGTTTGCAAGAAGCCTTCATTCAGTCACCATCTAGTGGGCTGGAGAGATGACAAACCTGAGGATCCAGGTTCGATTTCCCAGAACCCATGTAAGCCAGCTGGTCAAGGTGGCACATGTATCTGGAGTCCGTTTGCAGTGACACTATGACCTGGCACACCCACTCTCTCTCTCTGCTTGCACGTATATATATTAAAAACAAAAATCTCCCTCTGCCCACGCCCTGTGTCACTGCTGGCCAGTGTGGAGTGTGTCCATCCTCAAGTGAGCTCTGGCTTTCTCTTGCCCTCTTGTGTTCTCTGCCGATACAGGACTGGAAGTTTTCTGGGCACCTTTTCCCCCCATGGTCTGGAAATCCTGTGTAAGAAGACTTCTTCTGATCCCGTCACCCCGCCTCCTCCTCCTCTTCCTCCTGAGTCCAGACTCCAGCCTCTGCCTCCCTCCCTCCAGCTCCATGGCAGGCTGACTTGCCATCCCTGCTTCTCTGGAAGATGCAATAAACTGGCATCTTGCAACCTCTGTGCGTACCATGAGCCTCTGTCCATGCCCATCTGCGCCAGCTTAGCTATGGAAACCTTCGCATCCACAGTCCAGCACTGTGTAATCTTTGTCATTGTATCTGAATAGAACAAAACTGGATGCCTTCCTGGCAGAGACACAGGTGACGGACAGTGTCACAGGAGTGAGTCACGTGGTGTGATAGACATTATCTACCACATGTGATAGGAGAGGTGAAGTTGAAGGGGTCAAAATCTCAAACAGGGCTGGGCAAATGGCTTAGCACTTAAGTCCCTTGTTTAGGAGTTAAGGAGTTTGTTTGCAGTGGCTAGAGGTCCTGGCATGCCCATACACCACACACACTCTCTGTCTCTCTGTATGTCTCTCTCTCTTTCTTCTTTCTTTCTTCTTTCCTTCCTTCCTTCCTTTCTTTCTTTTTTTCTTTCTTTCTTTCTATACCTATCTATCTATCTTCATTATCATCATCTAATCTATCTATATCTCTGTCATCTATCTGTCTTCTCTTTCCTCCATGTTCATCTTTCTCTCTCTCTCTCAAATAAATAAAATAGTTTTTAAAAATAGGCATATAAGAGCTGGAGAGATGGCTTAGTGGTTATGGCATTTACCTGCAAAGCCAAAGGATCCCAGTTCAACTCTCCAGGATCCACGTAAGCCAGATGCACAAGAGGGTATATGCATCTGGAATTCATGTGCAGTGGCTAGAGGTCCTGGAACACCCATTTTCTCTCTCTGTGTCTCTCTCTCTCTCTCTCAAATAAATAAAATATATATATATTTTTAAAATAGGCCAAGCCAGGCGTGGCGGCACATGCCTTTAATCCCATCACTCAAGAGGCAGAGCTAGGAGGATCCTCATTAGTTCTAGGCCACCCTGAGAATACAGAGAGAATTCCAGGTCAGCCTGAAATAGAGTGAAACCCTACCTCAAAAAGCCAAAAACTAGGCCAATTAAAAAATATTCAGTGAATATGTTTAGGTCTGTCTGCCCCCACCACACTGGTCATTTAAGCACAGCTCTTCCCCAGGGAATAATGCCCACAATTATTAAGAATATAGTCACAGCTGAGCCTAGTGGCGCACAACTTTGATCCCAGTACTCAAGAGGCACAGGTAGGAGGATTAGCCATGAGTTTGAGGCCACCTTGAGACTACAGAGTGAATTCCAGGTCAGCCTGGGCTAGAGCAAGACCCTACCTTGAAAACACAAACAAGAGTGTGGATACATGCTGAAGTCGAGCAGTGAATGAATCTGTCATGAGCAAATATGTCAGTTTAGCAATGAAGACCCCATAGTCAGCTGCGTCCCGGCACTCTGTCCCATACAGACCACCTAGACAGGCTAGGAGATGGTGTTGTTATGGGCAACTGAGTCACACACACATGGCATCAGAGATAAAGTAGAGAATCATAAAATGTATTCATGTCAACATGGACTCAGGGGAACATCTCCCAAAGCCTGAAAACTGAGCTCTGATCTCTCAAGAGTTTTGTTTCTCTTTTTTAAAAAGTATTTTATTCTTATTTATTTATTTGACAGAGAAAGAGAGAGAGAGAGAGAGAGAGAGAGAATGGGCATGCCAGGGCCTCCAGCCTCTGCAAATGAACTCCAGATGAGGGCACCCCCTTGTGCATTTGGCTAACATGGTCCTGGAGAATCGAACCTGGGGCCTTTAGCTTTGCAGGCAAACGGCTTAACAACTAAGCTGTACTTCCAGCCCTGTTTCTCAGTTTTAATGTTTATTTATTTATTTAAGAGTTAGAGGAAGAGAAAGAAAGAGAGAGAGAGAGAATGGGCACACCAAGACTCCCAGCCACTGCAAATGAACTCCAGATGCATCTGGCTTTATTTGGGTCTCGGGGCATTGAACCTGGGTCCTTGGGTTCACGGGCAAACACCTTAACCACTGAGCCAACTGTCCAGCCCTCAGTTTTTTTAATAATTAATTAATTTTTATTAACAACTTCCATGATTGTAAACAATATCCTATGGTTATGCCCTCCCTCCCCCCACTTTCCCTATGAAACTGCATTCTCCATCAATCCCCTCCCCTTCTCAATCAGTCTCTTATTTTGATGTCATCATCTTTTCCTCCTATTATGATGGTCTTGTGCAGGTAGTGTCAGGGACTGTGAGGTCATGGATATCCAGGCCATTTTGTGTCAGGAGGAGCATACTGTAAGGAGTCCTACCTTTCCTTTGGCTCTTACACTCTTTCCACCATCTCTTCCGCCAATGGAACCTAAGCCTTGGAAGGTGTGATAGAGATATTTCAGTGCTGAGCACTCCTGTCACTTCTTTCCAGCACCATGATGCCTTCTGAGTCATCGCAAGGTCACTGCCATCTAAAAAGAGAAGATTCTCTACCAAAAGTGAGAATAGCATTAATATATAGGTATGAACATTAACAGAAGTGCTTACTGGGCAGTTTGATGAGCATAGTATATACATTTAGCAAGACAGCAGCAGACGTTACACCCCTAGGGCTCATGAATACCCCAGTTTTAGGTTTTTAGTATCAGGGATGTATTCCCTCCCATGGAGCGGGCCTCCAGTCCAATTAGAGGCTAGTTGGTTTCCACCACGACAGACATACCATTATTGCACCCATTGGCTCATTTGGCCTGGTTGGCAAAATATAAGCCTTGCAGCGTCCACTGTTGAGTATCTTCACTAGCGATTTCTCTCTCTCCCACTGAACTGCATGCAGAATGGCTTCTTCCAGCTTTCTGTCAGCTGGTCTACATGGAGGAGGTTGTCAGCTCAGTTCTAGCAGGATTTCTCAGTGGCCTTGCAGCCCATATATGTGGAATCTTCAGTAATAGGGTCTTGCCATCTATTCCTGGTAGGAAACCAAGGGCCTTGGCAATGGCCTCTAATGTTTAGGGGCATCAGGGACCTCCCTGGCCAACAACTCACTGGAAGATATCCCATCCGTGGCACTGAAAATTTTCTAGTAACAATCTACGGTTCCTGAGTGTTTGTTCCATTGCCCAAAAAAGTAGGTTTCCATATGATTTATTTATTTCTCCTTAGATTTTTTTTTTTTTGAGGTAGGATCTCACTCTAGCTCAGACTGACCTGGAATTCACTATATACTCTCAGGGTGGCCTCAAACTCATGACTATCCTCCTACCTCTGCCAAGTGCCAGGATTAAAGGCGTGCACCACCATGCCCAGAATCCTCTTAGATTTTGATTAGCTCTCCCTCCACCTTTCCGTTACTCAGTCTTTTCCCCTGACCTAAAGTGGGCCTTTTCACCACCATTATTATATTCTTCTACTTACATATATACAACACCATCCTATTAAGTACCCCCCATCCCGTCCTTTCTCTTCCCTTTATATCTCTTTTCTAGCTTACTGGCCTTTGCTACTGAGTTTTCTCACACAGAAGTCCAATCATCCATAGCTAGAATCCACATATGAGAGAGAACATGTGACATTTGGCTTGCTGGACCTGGGTTACCTCACTTAGTATAATCCTTTCCAGATCCATCATTTTCCTGCACATTTCATAACTTCATTTTTCTTTACTGCTGAGTAGAACTCCATTGTTAAATGTGCCATGTCTACATTATGCACTCATCAGTTGAGGGACATCTAGGCTGGTTCCATTTCCCAGGTATTATGAATTGAGCAGCAATAAACATGGTAGAACATGTACTTCTAAGGAAATGAGATGAGTCCTTAGGATATATGCCTAGGAGTGCTATAGCTGGGTCATATGGTAAATCAATCTTTAGCTGTTTTAGGAACCTCCACACTGATTTCCACAATGGCTGGACCAGATTGCATTCCCACCAACAGTGTAGAAGGGTTCCTCTTTTTCCACATCCCCTCCAACATTCATGATCATTTGTTTTCATGATGGTGGCCAATCTGACAGGAGTGAGATGGAATCTCAATGTAGTTTTAATCTGCATTTCCCTGATGACTAGTGATGTAGAACATTTTTTTAGATGCTTATATGCTTATATGTCATTTGTACTTCTTCCTTTGAGAACTCTCATACTTTCCTATTAGTTTGTCTTTCTTTTTGTTGGACTGTATTAGATCTGCCACCTGGTCTTCTAGCTTAGATATTCTGTCCTCTCCTTCATCCATTCTACTGGTGAGATTTTCTACAGAGTTTTTATTTCATTGACTGTGTTCTTCATTGCTACTAATTCTGACTGGTTTTGTCTTTATTATTTCTATTTCATTACTTATGTCTTGTATTGATCTCTTTATTTCATTAAATTGGTGTCCTGTGCCTTCTTTGATTCCTTTGATTTCCTCTTTCATTCCTTTTATTTCCTCTTTGAACATATTTAAAAAAATTCTTTTAAAGTCTTTCTCAGGCATCTCCTCTAATTCTCATGGAGGTCATTTCTGATGCATTAATAGTTTTTGGTGGATTTATATTGCCTTGAGTTTTGGTGTTTCTTGTTATAATGTACATAATTTTGCATCTTGGATTAATTTAATGATTGGATTTTCTGGTAAGCTACAGTCTTATTAGATGTATCAATCAATCTGATGTTATATGCCTTCAGGGTAGGAGCTTAAGGTGATAGGTGTGGCTCTTTAGATTCTCAGAGTATCTACAAAAGTGACCCTTGATGTTGGGTTTGCCTGCTATGAGAGTATTTAAGTAGGCTGAGTGGAACAAAATACAGACATATTCTAAAATTTAACTAAACAATGTACACATTCAATGTAAAACAGCACAGAGTATTTATGCAAGAGTAGGTACTATAACATCAAGATCCTCTAACAAAGTCACAGCCCCTTAGGGTGTGTGTTGCCCCACACCCTTAATCCTGTCAACTAGGAGGTTAAGATTTCCAGTCTGTTGAGGTTTACAAGTCAGCTTGTGACCAAGTGAGACCCTTCCCCAATGAACAGCAGAAGAGGAAACAAAGCCACTATCAATCTGGAAGCAATGAATAACAAGCCCAAAACATAGCTTATTTAAGAATGGCAAATCTGACCATCCATCAGATTTAACATATAATTTATACTGATATGGAAGGTGCAATTAGCACTTCTAATTCAAGCCTATATACCAGGTTTATTTGGTGGGTACTGACCTGGTGTAATCTCAGTTACCTTTTGGGATGACTTTGGTCTCAGTTAAGCTGCACTCCTGCTTGGGTCTCTCCTTGGTGTGCTGTGGGCTCAAGTAGGTTAGCTGGGTCACTGGATCACTGCTCTGATCACCAGTGTTGGGTACCCTGATCTCCCTTCCCCAGGTCTCTGGCGCTTGCGCTGGTGGTGGGGGAGGGGAGGCTGTGCATGGTGCCTCTAGTTCTCCCGCTGGTCCACGTGATCCTCTACCTCATGGTCTGCTCCTCTGTTGTTCGCTGTGGTCCTCCCTTCACATTTCTTGAGTTTGTGAGGAGCTCTGGTATCAGTGGAGAAACCCCTCACCTGGCTTTTCCTGTGGCTCAGGCAGAGCCTTGTGGGTGTGGCCCTGCAGACCTGCTACTGCCATGGACTGGTACTGCGCTGCTGGAGCCGCTCTGCCTGCCTGTGTGGGCTCTGGATGCTCTGGATCTCTCCTACTTCTCTGCTACAGATGGTAATTTCTTGTACTCACTTTTCAGTGTTAGAGTGTGTTTTGCTGGCTTTTTCTTTTTCTTTCTTTTCTTTTTTTTTTTTTTTTTTTTTTTTTTTTTTTGGCTTTTTCTCCCCTAGGTTGCTTTGGCACCATTCCTACACCACCCTCTTAAGTGGAAGCCCCAGCGCTCAGTTTTTATAGACAGTACGGCAGCAGGCTGACATCACCTTTTATTCTTTTACTATGGGTATATGCATACACACACATATGCCTGAGAGAGAGAGAGATCTTTTCTGTCAAAGTATGCCAACCTCGACTAAGGTGAGAGTCCGGCTCAGGCTGGCCTGAATCCCAGGATGATTTTCCTCCTTCTAGATCCACATGAGGTCTGGAAAATCTCAGTAAGGACACACAACCAGGAAATATAGTTCCTTCCTTGACAAAAAAAAAAAAAAATTCCTCTCAACTCCATGCAACCACACTCAGGAGGAGTCCTGTGAGTGAAGCTGCTTGTGCAAACCCTTCACAACAGTCTCAGCACAGCGGGTGTTCAACATTGACTTCTGTAGCACTCTTTTAGATTTATTTATTTATGAGAGGTAGAGAATGGGCTCCCTAAGGCCTCCACTCCAGACACACATGCTACCTTGTGCATGTGGCTTTACGTGCACACTGGGGAGTCAAACCCAGGTCCTTAGATTTTCCAGGCAAGTGCCTTAACCACTGAGCCATCTCTCCAGCCTCTTCTTACTCTATGTTTTGCATCTCATCATAGAAGACTGGAAGAAGTCACAGCCTGTTCTGCCCTAGCCTCAGGATCATCTGCATGAAGACACCTTCTCCTGATCTTTCCAGTGGCTTCTCTGCTTCCTGTGGGCTGGGTTCCTAACTTCCTGCATTTCCTTCCCATCACTCTTGCACCACCTAGGAGCACTTTTTGCTCGTCTGAATGATCAAATAAACTCATTTCCATGCAAACCCTCCTGCGTGGGGACAAAGGCCTCATGTCTGAGGATGAATAGCATCGATTCCATTCTCATTGTAGAAGAAACAGCATCTACAATCCAATAATAGTCTTTCCCCTGAAGAACATCATCTAACCATGGGTCCTGATTTTGTAGTGATATGTATTCTCTACCTCATCACAGAAGTGGGTTGTTTTCCGCCCAAGGTAGGGTCTCGCTCTAGCCCAGGCTGAAAGAGGCCTTGAGCCTCCTACCTCAGCCTCCCAAATGCTGGGATTAAAGGTGTATGCCACTACACATGGCTCAGGAGTGAGATCTATGATGGGATACACATATTGTATCAGATATGAGTTGAGAGGTAAGGCTGAGTGAACACAGTATCTTTGTAAAAAGTGATAGAAAAGGGGATGTTAAGATGCAACTCAATTGTCTTGCCTAATATAAAATAGGGGACAATTCCAGATGACATCCCCAAATTACTGTGTTTTCCTACATATTTCCTGAAAAATTTTTCATCCTTCTGTTTAGTTAAGCCACATGCATGTTAGGCTCTGGCGTGTGCATAGGATTTAGAACAAGATAGTCAAGTCGGGCGAACAACAAAATTCTGAGACATGGATCCCTACACCCCTCCTCCAGCAAGGCTCCACCTCCCAAGTTGCCACCAGTTGGGAACCAGGCATCCAAAACCCATGAGGTCTTGAGGAACCCTTAATGCACAGCAGCTCTGATCTGTTGGCCTGCTGGGGTCTCTGCTGACCTGTGGGGGAGGCAGGAGGTGTAAACTGTCTGTAGCTGCTGGGCTACCTGGACCTCTCCCCATGGGATTATTTTGATTTTATAGGGCTGATGTGAGTTGGGGGCGGAGGGGGGGGTCCCCTGACAGCAATTTCCAAGGCTCAGGCAGGAGAAGAGCTTCCTGGAGGCAGCCAACCCACACAGACCCACAGCAACTCCCTCCTGCTTCTCCATGGGGATCTCTCCTAGCTTAGTGAGTTCTCTTCAGAGCTTGACCTTTGCAGGACAAGAGCTTTTTGTGTGCTGTCCGGCACTCTCCCCTCCCCCATGGGCTGCCTTTGTAGAAGCACCTATTCCACAGTCTTACATGAATGTTTTCCAAAGATAATTCTCATTACTCCCAACCTGAGACATTTTTTGCAAATAACCTTGAAAATTTATTCGGTGCTTTTGGTAAAATACTTTGTTGGTTTTTTTAAAACACCAACTACACACTTTTTTAGCCAGTCTTTTAAAAATCCATTTAATGTAATTTATTTACTTGAAAGAGAGAAAGAGGCAATGATAGAGAGAGAGAGAATGGGTGTGCCAGGGCCTCCAACCACTGTAAATGAACTCCAGATGCATGTGCCCCTTGTGCATCTGGCTTACGTGGGTCCTGGATCATTTGGCTTTGCAGGCAAGCACCTTAACCACTAAGCCATCCCTCCAACCTTTTTTTTTTAAGTTTATGGCAAGAGAGAGGGAGAGAAATAATGGGTACATCAGGGCCACTGCAGATGAACTCCAGATGCATGAGCAACTTTGTACATCAGGCTTTATTTGGATACAGGGAAATTGAACTCAGGCTGTCAGGCATTGTAGGCAAGTACCTTAGACACTGAGTAATGTCTGCAGCCCCTTAGGAACTTTTTAATCTAGCCAAGTTGATGACAACCAAGATTAACCATGACAGTACCACATCATGGTTACTACTTGTGTTTAAGTCACATTTATATAGTAGCCAAATACAGCCACAAAATTTCTGTCATTCTCCTCACCTAATGACCTGAGTTTGATTCCCCAGTACCCACATAAAGCCAGATGCACAAGGTGGTGCATGTGTCTGGAGTTTGATGCAGCAGGTGGAGGCCGTGGCATGCCCCTTCTCTCTGTCTGTCTCTCTTCTCTATCTCTCTCTATTTTAAAATAAATAAATATTTTAGGGCACTATATCACTGTATGTTGTCTGTATTTCTGGAAGTTGTCAATTTAAAAATTAATAAAGATTAGATTGGGCTAAGTGTAGTGGTACATGCCTTTAGTCCCAGCACTCAGGAGGCACAGGTAGGCAGGTCATCTTGAGTTCAAGGCCATCCTAAGAATACATAGTGACTTCCAGGTCAGCCTGATCTACAGCAATACCCAGCCTTGAAAACAACAACAAAAAATATGTGTAACTTGCTAGACCTCTTCCCTCCCCATATCCCTCTCTCTCTCCTTCTCTCTGATGCCTTCTCATGATTGGATTCTTCTCTGATACAGAGTCAAAAATGAAAATACAGAGACAACATGAAGCCAGTAGAGAAAGTAACTTTACTAGAGAAGGCACAGAATAGACTTCCTGAGAGGTGGCTCAGAACTGTCCACACCCCAGGGGGAAGCCAGCTTGGATGAGCGTTGACAGCCACTGTCTCTGCGCGTCCCTCCGTCCTCTCCTCTCCTCCACGGGTTGGTCATTTGTACAGATGGATCTCCACCCCCTCAGCATTGATGGCTGGTCATGACCCAAGCACAGCAGAGCTGGAGTTTGACCTTCAGACCTGTGTTTACCTGCACAGAAGAGAGTTTCCCTCAGGGTCTCTGAATCCACATCACTGTGGGGAAAAGAAAGAAAATGTCAAAACCAGGCAATCTGGGATACAAGCTGTTTTGAAGCATAGAGAAAAATAATGGGTAATCCTATCTGGAATCTCATAATAAGTTTAGTGGACAGGCTATTTTGAAATTATCATGTATTGAATGTTGTAGAAACTTTATAGGCAAGGCTAGTGAGATAAAAATGTCTCTTACAATTTATGGGCAGCTAGTGGCTGTGAAGGCAGCCTTGATGGGTATCACAATTCATACTGGTTAACTGCTTAGTGTGGAAAATGACCTAGGAGATAGAGCTCTGTCCACTTCTGGAAGGGAGTGTCTATACTAGGTTTCCTGGGGTGGAAGTCTGGATGTCCACAGACAGATGTCCATGACTGAATGCATAAGGGAGAGCAAGCTGAGCTCCTGCCTTCATCACCCTCAGCTTCCCGAGCTGGGGGCCAAGTGCCTGCTCAGTCTCTCACCACCACGCCTTTCCTGCCCTGGTGCCTGGACAGATGGTTTGCCCTACAGCTGTGAGGCCAGAATCACTGGTTCTTGCTGAAGTTGCTGTTATCAGGGATGCAGTCACATGCATAAGAGTATTTACAAACCAGGGTAAGAAGAGGTGTGAGGGCTGTGGAGATGGCTAAGCAGCTAAGACACTTGGCTGCAAAGCCTAATGACCCAAAATCGATTTCCCAGTACCAACAAAACCCAAATGCACAAGGTAACACATGTGTCTGGAATTCATTTGCAGTGGCAGGAGGCCATGGTGCACACATTCTCTCTCTGTGTCTGTCTGTCTCTCTTCCTTCTATCTGTCTTTACTTACAAATAAATAAAAACTTAAAAAAAAAAGAAAAGAAAAGGTTGGGCCAGGTGTGGTGTCACACGCCTTTAATCCTAGCACTCAGGAGGCAGAGGTAGGAGGATCACCAAGAGTTCGAGGCCACCCTGAGACTACAGAGTTAATTCCAGGTCAGCCTGGGCCAGAGTGAAACCCTACCTTTAAAAACCAAAGAAAAAAAAAAGTTGGAATTAGGTTAATCAAACTGCTAAATTTTTCCTACAGCAACATTTCTTATTTAATATCTATTTTTCTACATAAGCAATGTAAGTGAGGGAAAACGGGGCCTTTTGGCATTGTGATGTCCCACGTCCAGTAGCTTAGGACTTTCCAGGAATGGGGAATGGAAGGCAGACGTTCATGAACATGTTTCACTCGGCACCACAGACATCCAACTGCCGCAAATGCCGAAGAGCGCTGGAAGACCCCAGGAGCTGCGAGGGTGGCTCGGTCTGGCTTATCTACTCTAAAGGCACAAGAGGAGCCAGCTCTACTCTGACTTCCTTTTCCAATCTCTGGCCTCCATGACTATGTAAGAATACATTCAAGATTGGAAACACTCCCATTTTGTGGTTGACACGTGTACAGTATGCATGCTACAATAAAACCCACAGGCATCTGAAGCCCAATACCCAACTCTCTCCTATAGCGTCGTCCCATACCTCCCTGTGAACGAGCTTGATTGTAAATCATCACCTTATATTTTAGCACCTTAATATTTTATATTCTATAAAATGGAGGTAGGAATCCAAGGCCAAGCTCTCATGCTCTGTCTCTGATCAGGTCTGCCTTTAGCCTCTCTCTCTTTCTCTCTCCTTGAAAATAAATAAACAAATATATTTTTAAATATGAACTCTTAGATTCCAAGATCTGTGGACATGGAAACATACAAGTACCTCAGATGCAAAAAGTGAACTGTGTTTGAGGTTCATTTGGAGCGGTAAGATGCCCTGGGCATGTCCACTCTCTCTCTTGTTCTCTTTCTCTCTCCCTGTCTTTCTCTGTCTCCCTGTCTGTCTCTTTTTTTTGTCATAAATAAATAATATTAAAATGTGAGGGTTTCATTTTAATTAGACTGACTTTCACAGTTCTTATATATTTTAGGTACCTGGATGAACTTTATGAACACATCATAATTTACAGTTTTAAACAACATTTGGGCCAGGTGTGGTCACACATACCTTTGATCCCAGCACTGGGGAGACAGAGGTAGGAGGATCACTATGAGTTTGAGGACCCCCCCCCCCCGCACTGAGACTAGAGAGTGAGTTCAAGGTCAGACTGGGTAAGAGTGAGACCTCAAAAACAAAACAAAAGAAGTCTATTTCTCCTTATGTATGATATACACGTGACTCAATTTTAACCTGGTGTGAAAATCTCCACATTTAGCGACTTGTAATTTTTACCTTATTTTTAATTATTTATTTGGTAAATTCATTTCTGAATTCAGGGGTCCTTATTTCAATCACATATCATGTTATATTTCAATTCTATAATCTATGATCAGAAGTAGACTCATGCAGAAAATAATATGAAGATATATATATATTTTTGTTGGTTTTTCTTTCATCCATTGCCCTCGGCTTTCTGAACGTGGATGTCACAGGGCCAGCCTCCTCAGGTTCTCCACCACGAAGACTATAGGCCCCGCAGCTCTCAGCAAAAGTAAACCTTGCCACGCATGGTGGCGCACGCCTTTAATTCCAGCACTTGGGAGGCTGAGGTAGGAGGATCACCAAGAGTTCAAGGCCACCCTGAGACTACATAGTGAATTCCAGGTCAGCCTGAGCTAGAGTGAAACCCTAGCTGGAAAAACCAAAAAAAAAAAAAAAAAGTAAACCTCATTGTCCTCAAGTGTTTTACCAGGAATATTTTAAAAACATTCCTATTTATTTATTTGCAAGATGTGTGTGGGGGGAGGTATGAGAGAGAGAGAGAAAGGGAATGGACACCCTAAGGCTTTCAGCCACTGCAAATGAACTTCAGACGCATGCACCACCTTGCGCGTCTGGCTTATGTGGGTTTTGGTGAATCAAATTGAACACTTGTCTTTAGGTTTTGCAGGCAAGCACCTTACCCAATAAGCCATCTCTCCAACCATTACCAGGATTTTGGCATAGCTCTTTCAAGATTGTGACAGGAAATTTAAACCAGGAAGTTTGACCCAAATTAATAACAGAATTTTGCTTTCATCTTTCAACAGAACCCCAGGGAAATTGGTTCTTCATCTGAGGTGAAGATGAAATGGGAATGGTTGTGCTTGTGACATACTTCTGTATTCTGACCAACTGAGCAAACTCTGCACAGAGACTCTATGCAGATTTGCAGTTTCATGTTCATTACAACTTTACAGGGCTCTGAACATGAACTTCCTTCATTCATTGGGTATTTGTTTCTGTGTAACCCATCCACAGTGATGTCTGCTCCTCCAACATTTCAACTTGGAGAGTCACATAAAACACCTCGACAAGCTCTGTCCATGTGAACAGTTGAAGCATGCAAATACTCAATAAAATTGTGCTTTTGTTATCTTTGATTTTCCCATATGTCTTTATTTCATTTCTTTTTAAAAAATATTTTATTTTAATATACAAAGAACTCAAAAAGTTAAATAATAAGGAATCAAACAAGCCAATGAAAAAATGGGCTATGGAGCTAAATAGAGCATTCTCAAAGGAAGAAATAGGAATGGCATATAAGCACCTAAAAAAATGCTCTACGTCACTAGTCATCAGGGAAATGCAGATTAAAATTACATTGAGATTCCATCTCACTCCTGTCAGATTGGCCACCATCATGAAAACAAATGATAATAAATGTTGGCGGGGATGTGGAAAAAGAGGAACCCTTCTACACTGCTGGTGGGAATGCAATCTGGCCCAGCCATTGTGGAAATCAGTGTGGAGGTTCCTAAAACAGCTAAAGATTGATCTACCATATGACCCAGCTATAGCACTCCTAGGCATATATCCGAAGGAATCATCTCATTGCCTTAGAAGTATGTGCTCAACCATGTTTATTGCTGCTCAATTTATAATAGCTGGGAAATGGAACCAGCCTAGATGTCCCTCAACTGATGAGTGCATAATGAAGATGTGGCACATGTATACAATGGAGTTCTACTCAGCGGTAAAGAAAAATGAAGTTATGAAATTTGCAGAAAAATGGATGGGCCTGGAAAGGATTATACTAAGTGAGGTAACCCAGGCCCAGAAAGCCAAGTGCCACATGTTCTCTCTCATATGTGGATCCTAGCTACAGATGATTGGGCTTCTGTGTGAGAAGTAAAATACTTAGTAGCAGAGGCCAGTAAGTTAAAAAGGAGACATAAAGGGAAGAGAAAGGAAGGGTGGAGGGTACTTAATAGGTTGATATTGTATATATGTAAGTACAATGATTGAGATGGGGAAGTAATATGATGGAGAATGGAATTTCAAAGGGGAAAGTGTCGGGGGGGGGCAGGGAGGGAGGGAATTACCATGGGATATTTTTTTATAATCATGGAAAATGTTAATAAACATTTAAAAAAGAGATTTTTAAAAAATATTTAATTTATTTATTTATTTAAGAGAGAAAGAAGAAATGAACTACAGAGGCATCTACCACCTTGTATATGTGGCTTACTTGGGTCCTGAGGGATGGAGCCTGAGTCCTTTGGCTCTGCAGGCAAGTGCCTTTACTGGTAAGCCATCTCTCCAGCCCTCTTTATTTCATTTTCTAATAATAAACAAAATAGGCACCTTAACGACACCTCTATTAAAAGTTTATTTTCAAGCACAGAGAGACAGAGAAGATGATAGATAGATAGATAGATAGATAGATAGATAGATAGATAGATAGATAGACAGACCGACCGACGGACAGATGATAGCTAGATAGAATGAGGGCATGAAGGGCCTCCAGCCAGTGCAAATGAAGTCCAGAGGCATGTGCCACCGTGTGCATGTGATTTACTTGGTAACTGGGGAATTAAACCTAGACCAGAAGCCTTCACAGGCAGGCACCTTCACAGCTGAGCCGTTTCTCCAGCCCTTGAAGACACCTTTTGTTCTTGTGTCAACAAAGAGTGGACAAGGAAGGAGTTCACTCAGCGAAAACAAGTGAATGTCCAAACTGCAGAGAGATAGGAAAGGACACATCACATCCTCGGTGTTTCCTTGGTTCTGTGATGTGTGACCTCTAGGCCCCGCTGCAAACAACCCTCTCTGCAGTGCAGTCAATTCACACTCCAAAAGAGCCAGTATTGTGTTTATGCTACTATTTTATTCATTTTGGTTTTTTTGCTGGACATACTTTCCCCCTTGTTCAACATGTCTTCAGCTGTATTTGCTTCTCCTTTTATTTCCTTTTCTGAAAAAGTTACGGGTGGAGACATTATCTATAAAGAGTTATAGAAGATTTGGAAACATCAATACTTTCTTTAAAATTGTTGAAATAAAACAAATTTGGATGAAATAACTATTAATTCATTAACAAAAGTCAAAAAAATTATTTCTGCTACTTTTTGAATGAGGTTACTCAAACTGTGAAATAGATTTTCCCTTCAGGTACATTTCTTTTTACTAAATATCTGTTTCTCTATTCTGAAATAGTTAAAAAAAAAAAACTTTTATCACAATGATGACATAAAATCAATATTCTTACCCCAAAATATTTTCCTGAAGCTCATTAGACTCCAGTTTCTCTACTTTACAATGTCCAGGAGACGGTCAACCTCTATTACAGGACGGGGCCATAGTGGAGAGTTGGGAATGGGGTCCCAGACTTCTCGTGCTTTCTTTGCTGTAGCATGAATACTCTAGAAGTGCGGGAACATACAAGCCACAAAATATGAGTGTGAAGGCTACTGAAATGGCCTCTGTTCTCTGACTCTCACCAGCTCTCTTTTCTTCCTTTTGCATTGTGATCTGGCCTGGGCATCCACGTGAGTCTGTCCCTCCTTTCCAGCATGCTGGGACAGGAAAAGGACAATGCTTACCTTGAGTTGAGTACTTTTCCTCTTGTCTTCTGTGTCATGCTTTGTGGGGGAGGGGTGCCCTCTCACTCTGATCATATGTAAGATTTGTCTTTGACCTCTGAGTCCTTCACTATTCCTTTTTTGAATTCCTTTTTGATTTTTCAAGGTAGAGTCTCACTCTAGCCCAGGCTGACATGGAATAGTCTCAGGGTAGCCTTGAACTCATGGCAATCCTCCTACCTCTGCCCTGAGTACTGAGATTAAATGTTTGTGCCACCACACCCAGCTGCTCCTTCACGATTTCTTAATCCTCTCTGCTCTGTTATGTTAAAAAATATTTTATTTTTATTTATTTTGACAGACCTATTTGAGAGACAGAGGGAGAAAGAGGCAGAGAGAGAAAGACAATATGCACACCAGGTCCCCTGCAAATGAACTCCAGAAGCGTGTGCCACCTTGTGCATCTGGCTATATGTGGGTCCCTGGGGAATCAAACCTAGGTCCTTTGGCTTTGTAGGCAAGCATCTTAACTGCTAAGCCATCTCTATGTTATTCGAAGTGCCTTCAATGTTCCATTTCCCAAGTGTGTGTGGTGGGGTCGAGGGAAAGGGAAAACTGTCCCAGCCTTTTCCTAGACACCAATTTCCCCTAAATAAACTGCAAAAATTATGATCTCTCCGTAAATAAATTCAATAATTCTTTTAAAGATAGCTACTGAAGCCGGGCTTTGTGGCGCACGCCTTTAGTCCCAGCACTTGGGAGGCAGATGTAGGAGGATTGCCATGAGTGTGAGGCTACCCTGAGACTACATAGTTAATTCCAGGTCAGCCTGGGCCAGAGTGAGACCCTACCTCAAAAAAAACAAAAAAAGAAAAAATAGCTACTGAAATGTTGAAATGTATTTTCACATAGTCATGAAAGCCAGATGCTGGAACACAAAGTGAGAAGAACTGGTACCTCTTGTGCCTTTAGAGTGAATAATCCAGCCCGAACTGCTCTCCCAGCTCCTGATCTCTTCTGGTAATCTTTGCTATTCATGATGATTGGCTGTCTGCTCGACAGGTGAAAGATGTGCATGAATTTTTGTCCTCCATACACAATTCTCATAATGTCCTCAGCTACTGAATGACAGCCACCACAATACCATAAGGCTCCCTTTTTCCTCACATTGCTTACATAGAAAAATTGACATAAGCCAAGTGTGGTGGTGCACACCTTTAATTCTAGCACTTGGGAGGCAGAGGTAGGAAGGTCGCCATATGTCTGAGGCTGTCCTGAGACTACATAGTGAATTCCAAGTCAGCCTGAGCTAGAGAGTGAAACCCTACCTTGAAAAACCAAAAAAAAAAAAAAAAAGACATAAAATAAGAACTGTCACTGTAGGAAAATCTATTCAACAGTTTCATTAACCTAATTCAAACCACTTCTTTTTTCTTAAAATAATATGCTTTTATTTATTTATTTATAAACAGAGAGAAATAGAGAGAAGAGAGGCAGAGACAGAGAGAATGGGCATGCCAGGGCCTCTAGCCACTGCAAACAAACTCCAGATGCATGCGCCACCTTGCTCATCTGGCTTATGTGGATCCTGGGGACTGAAACCCCAATCATTTGTTTGGCAGGTAAATGCATTTGATCCACTTCCTGCCTTGTGTAATTGAGAAGTAAGAGGAAAACTCAGTGACCTTGAACTTCCTCATTTGTGTTACTGTTTCCTGGTGACCATGATGGTTATGTACTCATGTGAATTTCATGTTCTCTTATCGCTAGCATAAAAGGCACAAGGTCACATGTAGCCAGCCCTTTCAGGCCGCCAGAAAGTCCTGAAGACACGCGGGTCTTACCATGAAGGGTTAGCCCATCTTGTGTCATTCTGTGGATATAGAAGGCATCCACTCAGGTTCTTTCCTCACACTGGTTCTGAGCTTCTGAGGACAGACAGCAGACCCCCCACCCTTGTGTCACCCCATGGTGAAGGCTGTGCTGGTCACTCTGGTGCTCTGCCTGGCCTGGGCTGACGAGGTAAGTGGGAGCTCTGCGTGGATGTGTGTGCAACTCTTGCTGGGGTGCACCGGACTCACAGCCATGTCCACTGCATCTGTGTATGCTCACAAAACCATCCTTGTGTCTCCCAGTCCTCTCTCTTTCACCACACCTGATCACTGGTAAAACAAAGGAATACATCAGAAAATATCTTGGGGGTGGATAGAGAGATGGTTCAATGGTTAAGGTGCTTGCCTGCAAAGCCTAACAACTGCAGTTTGATTCCCCAGTACCCATGTAAGCTAGATGCCCAAAGGGCATATGGTGTCTGGAGTTCATTTGCAGTGGCTGGAGGCCCGGCACAGTCGTTGTCTCTCTGTGTTCTCTCTTCTTCTCTCTCTGCTTGCAAATAAATTAAACAATGAAAAATTTAAAAATATCTTGGGGTCAAAAGTGTGAATGAGGACAGGTAAGGTGTTTTTGATCTCTGAGAGCAAGTTCATCTCTTCATCTGAGGGACAGAATCACATTACATGCTCTTACACTGCAAGCCACATCATCTTGAGTCACTTCACAAGATCTGATCTCATCATTATTATTTTTGTAGTTGGTTTTTCAAGGTAGGGGTCTTGTTCTAACCCAGGCTGACCTGTAACTTACTACATAGTCTCAGGCTGGCCTTGACCTCACATTGATTCTCCTACCTCTGCCTCCTGAGTGCTAAGATTAAAGTGTGTGCCATCATGCCCGGTTTTTGGTAAGACTTTTTTAAAAGATATTTTATTTCTTTATCTGAGAGAGAGGAAGATGGAGAAAGAGAGAGAGAGAGAATAGGAGCACCAGGGCCTCCAGCCACTGCAAATGAACTCCAGACACATGCACCCCTTGTGCATCTGGCTTATGTGGGTCCTGGGGAATCCAACCGGGGTCCTTAGGCTTCACTGGCAAGCACCTTAACAGCTAAGCCATTTCCCCAGGGCCCTGGTAAGATTATTTTTAAGAGTCAAAGGACCAGGAAGAACATCACTGAGTGATCAGACGACATCCACTAACATTTCCAAGGCCACCTTTCCTTTTAGTTTTCTGGAGACAGAAACACATCTGTCGTCGTAGCCACCAATGTGGACAAGATCATGGGAGGAGGACCTCTGAGGCTCTACGTCCATCACCTTCAATGTCTGAGCAACAGGGCAGAGCTTGCCATCAGCTTTTATATCTAGTAAGCCGGTTTGTCTTGATTCTAAAGAAGCAAATACTTCACACCCATACACATTTGCATTCATGTGCACAACACACCCCCCAGAGTACTTCGTCTGTGGCAGTCACTAGAAGAGGAAAGGCATCTGGATTGTAGAGGACCCTGTGTCAGACAGACACCCACAGTGTCCGAGAGCCATCACTCTGGCAAAGATTCCAACCCCTCATCAAAGAAAATTGTTAAGATCAAGATTCCCTCAATTCAAAAGGAGATCCTGAGACATGGAGAAGGGGTCCTTGTGCTTATTACTGTGGTAATTCATAATTTTTTAAAATATATTTTAAAAAATATTTTACTTATTTACTTGCAAGCAAAGAGATACAGAGAGAGAGAAAGAGAGAGGGAGGGAAAAATTGGTGTCCAGGGCCTCCAGCCACTACAGTAGATGGAACTTGCTTTCTTGGAAGAGGAACATGGCATCCCTCAGGAAAGTATACAATACGTCTTGTAAACAGGCAATGTCACTCCACCTCCTCTGGTACCATAGGTGGGAAGAAATTCTATGACATGAAATGTGCCCACACCATCCTCGATGTCCAATCCCACAAAGGGCTCTTAAGTAAATTGTACAAACACCTATTTATTTTTTTAGTATTTGTATTTATTTAATTATTTACAAGCAGAGAGAGAGACAGAGAGAGAGAGAATGAGCATGCCAGGGCCTCCAGCCACTGCAAATGAACTCTAGACACATGGGCCACCTTGTGCATGTGACTTACGTGGGTACTAAGGAACTGAACTTGGGTCCTTGGGCTTCACAGGCAAGCCCCTTAACAGCTGAGCCATTTCTCCAGCCCCCAAGATTTCTATTTTTGATAAACTGCTGGGTGATAATTTATTAGGAATGATTTCCTCAAGCTTTTTCACCCTATACTTGAAAGCATTCTTTCTTGAAACATACCTAAGCTATGACTTAAAACACGCCATCATCTGACGTCGGAGGCTGTCACTGTTTTCTGCTGCCCCCTCCCAGGTGATGAAGGCTCAGGAAGATGGCCACACTGCCACCACGCCTGTCATGCCATCGGGATCACCAGTTCCAACACAAGCCACGCATTGATTCATGTCGCACTTTCCTTATCACCTGACTTCCGTCACCCATGACCTATGGTACTTATCAAAAGGATAAATAAGTTCAACATTCAGATGCTCACGTTTCTGTCTTTGGTGGAAAGAGTCTTGTACAATGCACAGAATCGTATACACGTATATATAGTTTCCATCTGAGGACTTGAGATAGTGTGCTAGTGCCCCTAAGACAGAACAGTAGACAACGCTTTTACTCTTTTTGTCTTATTTATTCATTTATTAGAGAGACAAGACACAGAGAGAGAGAGGATGGGAATGCCAGGGCCTTCAGCCCCTGCAAACGAACGCCATATGCATGTGCCACCACGTGCATCTGGCTTTAAGTGGGCACTGGGGAATCAAACTCTGGTCCTTAGGAATATTTCAGCAGGCATGGTGGTGCACACCTTTAATCCCAAGACTAGGGAGGCAGAGATAAGAGAGTGGCCATGAGTTTAAGCCAGCCTGTGACTACATAGTGAATTCCAAACAGCCTAGACGAGAGCTAGACCCTACGTGGAAACCAAAAATCAAGGTCAGAAACCAAAAGCAGGCAGGGCTTGGTGGCACACGCTTTTCATCCCAGCACTGGGGAGGAAGAGGTAGCAGGATCATGGCCATGAGTTTGAGGCTAGCCTGAGACTACATCATGAATTCCAGGTCAGCCTAGGTGAGAGAAAGACCCACTTCAAGAAACAAAACAAATATAAAAAGATAAAAAATCAAAGGCAACAGTCATCTTCATGGTAAAAGTCACAAAAAATGACTTGCTGAATAGAACTCAAAAGATTTTACACTGGGTGTGGTGGCACACTCCTTTAATCCCCAGCACTGGGGAGGCAGAGGTAGGAGGATTGTCATGAGTTCCAGGCCAGCCTGAGGCTAGTGAATTCCAGGTCAGCCTGCGCTAGAGTGAGATTCTACCTTGAAAAACCAAAAAAGTAAAGTAAAATAAAAAATAAATAAATGGAAGCTTTTGCACAGCGAATCAAACTGTCACTTGAGTGGAGAGGCAGCCAGCAGCAAACGGTAAAAAGTCATCCTTGCCTGGTGTACGCGGAGCAAAGGAGGAAATTACAGAATTTCCACACAGCTTAACACAGCAAACATGGGGAGGATAAACATACCTATCAAAATAGGTCTCTGGAACGGAACACAGTCCTTCAAGAAGACATTTAAAAGGATAATAAATGCAATTAAAAGTTTTTGACATCGCCCACTGTCACAGAATCCAAATAAATTCACTTTGACATTTTTAGTGAGCAGGAACCTTGATTCACTGTTTATGAATGCAAACTGTTGGAGGCACAATGGTTGTGGAGAAATGGCAAAATGTTAAAACTATAGTGACAGGGCTAGAGAGATGGTTCACCAGTAAAGACACTTTCCTACAAAGCCAAAAGACCCAGGTTCAATTCCCCAGCACCCATGTAAAGCCTAATGTACAAGGTGGCACAAGCATCAGGGGTTCACTTGTGGGGGCTAGAGGCCCTGGTGCTCCCATTATCCCTCTCCTTTCCTCTCTCTCTCTTTCTATGCTTCTTTCTCTCAAATAAATAAATATATTTTTAAAATTATATAAAAATAAAGATAAACTACAGTGACTGCATAGTTTGCTTTGATGACCACCGAGACATCCTTAAATATTCAATGTTTGCACATCCATGCTCAGGGTTTTATTCACAGTAGCCAGGAAGTAGAATCTGCTTCAATGTCCACCAACCACCGACTGGATAATGAACACTTAGTACTTCATTTTGTAACAAATTCCATTAAAATCTTAATAATTAAATAGTTACAATTTAGCTATTTATTTGAGAGAGAGAAAAGAGGTAGGTATAGAAAGAGAGAATGGGTCCATCAGGGCCTCTAGTCACTGCAAACAAACTGCAGATGCATGCAACGCTTTGTACATCTGGCTTACAGCGGTACTGGGGAATCTAACTTGGGTCCTCTAGCTTGGGTCCTTGGGCTTTGAAGGAAAGTGCCTTAACCGCTGAGCCATATCTCCAGACCCCCCTGTGTTTTTGAGGTAGGGTCTCACTTTAGTCCAGGCTGACCTGGAATTCACTATGTAGTGGTTTGTTTTCTTTCCAACTTGAATGGGCACTGCCAGAAGATCATTGTTGAGACCAAGCACATCAAGAATGGTGTGTTCAGGGCACAGTGTGAGTACCAGGTCAGGGAAGGTGACTGTGTGGCCACCACCACGGGCATAGGCTCTCCAGCCTGCTGGCCCTGAGACACCTGTCACCTGTGTACACATTCTTAATGATGTTGGGTGATCACCAATGCAACCCTGGGGAGAGGTTCCCCCAACTACTTTTTTATTTTAACTCATTTTTAAAAAATTTATTGATTTGCAAACAGAGAGAGGGAGAGAGAGAGAGAGAGAGAGAGCAAGAGAGAATGGGCATGCCGGGGCCTCCAGTCACTGCCAACAAACTCCAGACACATGCACCACCTTATGCAACTGGCTTTACATGGATACTGGGGAACAGAACTCCAGTCGTTAGGCTTTACAAGCAAGCACCTAAACCAATGAGCAATCTCTCCAGCCCTTATTATTTCATTTAAATATGAGCTTCTAGTAAATGGAAATAATTAAAATACAGGTATCAACGGATATACCAATAGTTGACAATTACCTATGCACAAAGGCTCAATCCATGTGAATAATATTGACGAAGTACATGACAACTTCTCAGCATGGCAATGGTGTGACTGTCTCATCTCCTACAGTAGAATACGAATCATTGAGCATGTGATCATTTTGATATATTTTAGAATTTACAAAGTACCATCAAAACAAGGCTTGGGTTTGAAAGCAGGTGTTAAACTTCATGAAAAACTAACAACTGAGCATGGTGTGGTTGTGCACACCTTTAATTCCAGCACTCAGAGAGGCAGAGGTCAGAGGATCACCATGAGTTCGAGGCCAGTCTGATACTACATACTGAATTGCAGATGAGCCTGGGCTAGAGTGAGACCCTACCTCAAAAACCAATAAATGAATAAATAAATAAGTAAAATTATCAACTGGCTTTGGTAAGGTGCTGTAACAGGATGGGAACATCTCACTACCCAGCTGTCATCCTGCCCAGAGGAATGTGGTTACAAGAAATGACCTTCATGGTGAGGGGTTGTTTGTGAGGAAGATATGGTGGCTGAAGTCAGGGCCCTGACTGGTGTGTGACGAACAGGTCATGTCAAAAACAACAGGGAAAATTAATCAATTTTCTTCTGGGCATGATGGCACATGTCTTTCAACCCAGCACTTGGGAGGCAGAGGTAGGATTGTGGCCATTAGTCCAAGGTCAGTTTAAGACTATATAGTGAATTCCAGGTCAGCCTGGGCTACATGATGCCCTGTCTTAAAAAAAAATAGCTGGACATGGTGACGCACGCCTTTAATACCAGCACTCTGAAGGCAGAGGTAGTAGGATCGCCATGGGTTCAAGGCCACCCTGAGACTCCATAGTTAATTCCCGGTCAGCCTGGACCAGAGTGAGACCCT
Source organism: Jaculus jaculus (assembly GCF_020740685.1). Classification (NCBI taxonomy): domain Eukaryota; kingdom Metazoa; phylum Chordata; class Mammalia; order Rodentia; family Dipodidae; genus Jaculus; species Jaculus jaculus. The sequence goes on along the minus strand of NC_059119.1, from coordinate 37,581,573 downwards.
GCCTAGAAAAACCAAACAAAACAAATTTTAAAAAAACAGGGCTAGAGGGATGGCTTAGCAGTTAAGGCGTTTGCCTGCAAAGCCAAAGGACCCTGGTTCGCTTCCCTAGGATCCATGTTAGCCAGATGCACAAGGAGACGCACATGTCTGAAGTTCATTTGCAGTGTCTGGAGGCCCTGGCGTACCCATTCTCTCTCTTTCTCTCTCCCTTTTTCTCTGTCAAATAAATAACTAAAATAGTTTTTTAAAAGAAAAGAAATTTTATTTAAAAACAAAACAATAATAACATCAACAACAATAATCTCTTCTAGATGAGGGTGACAATCACTTTGAGGCTGTGACGCATCCAAGCCAATTTCTCGTATTTTACAACGAAAATGTGGATGCATCTGGCCAGCTCACCAACATGGTTTCCATCCTTGGTGAGTGCAGCTATGACTTTTGGCTTTACTGGAGATGATGTGGAAATTTTCATTTCATTTTATTTTAAAATCTGTTTTATTGATTTACTTATGGTAGAAAGAGGGAGGGAGATGATAGAGAAAGAGAGGGAGATAATGCATGCAAAAGAATCTCGAGCCACTGCAAACAAACTCCAGATGCATGCTCCACTTTGTGCATCTGGCTTTATGTGGGTGCTGGGGAGCTGAAGCTTTGCAGGCAAGTGCCTTAACTGCTGAGCCATCTCCACAGCCCTATCAGAAAATGTTCTTGTTTGGAGGAGGAGTCAGACAGGACAAGGTGGGGTTGGTCATATACACCCTGCATGTCCCCACAGTCTCCCTCTATCTCTTCCGCCGCACCATGCAGGGAAGGGAGGCATCTTGGATGGAGACACACAGGAGCAGCTCCTGGAGTTTGCTGCCACCAAGGGCATCCCCCAGAAGAATATCGACTACGTCCTCACCACGGGTAAGGCTGCTGCTGCGTTTGCCTGAGTCCATAGCATCCTCAGTTCTGAGGGTCTAGTTCCACATTTTCCCCCATATTTGAAATGTCATTTGTAATTATTATTATATTATCATTATTGATAATTATTAAACATGTGGAGGAACTACTCTTATTTTTTTGTGGGTTTTTTTTTCCCCTTGTCCGCTTGCATTTTGTAGACATGTGTCCTAAGTGAGAACATGGTGGGGGTGAGTAAAAATGTGCCAGAGGAGAAACCAGCCCTGATACTTGAATGGGTTCTTTGCAATTTATTCCTTTAAAAATCAAGAACCAAGCCAGGTGTGGTGACACATGCTTTTAATTCCAGCACTCATGAAACAGAGTAGGAGGAAAGCCATGAGTTCAAAGCTAGCCTGAGACTGCATAGTGAATTCCAGGTCAGCCTGGGCTATAGGAATACCCTACCTTAAGAAAACAAAAACAAAAAAAATTTGTTTTAAAGTTTAAAGAGATTTCTCTAAGTCATGCTTGAAATTGATATGGTGTCCATTGCAGCACTTATGTTGGGAATTTTCAAACTATGTCTTGGGATGAGATCTTGTATTGTTATCTTTAAAAAAAAAGATTTTTAGGGCTGGAGAGATGGTTCAGCGGTTAAGGCACTTGCCTGCAAAACCCAAGGACCCAGGTTCAGTTCCCCAGGACCCATGTAAGCCATATGCACAAAGTGGTGCATATGTCTGGAGTTCATTTGCAGTGACTGGAGACCCTAGTGTGCCCATGCTCTCTCCCTCTCTCTCTCTCTTTCAAATAAATAAAAATAGTTTTAAAATATTTATTTGCAAACAGAGAGAGAGCATGAGAGAGAATGGGTGCACCAAGGCCTTCATCCACTGCAAGCAAACTCCAAACACATGGCCACCTTGTGTGTCTGGCTTATGCCGGTCCTGGGGAATCGAACCCAAGTCCTTAGGCTTTGCAGGCAAGCACCTTAATGGCTGTGCCATTTCTCCAGCCCTTTAAATTTCATTTTTAAATATTTGTTTGTTTGTTTAAGAGAGAGATGGAGAGAAAGAATGGATGTCAGGCCTCCTTCTGCGACAAACAAACTCCAGACACATGTGCCACCTTGTGCATCTGGCTTTATGTGGGTACTGAGGAATCGAACTTGGGTCCACAGGTGTCACCAACAAGCACCTTAACTACTGAGCCATCTCTCTAGCCCTAAATAAATATATGTTTTAAAATTTGGGATCCTTTATTATAATCCCTTTCCTACGATCACATTGCCTATAGCATGCACACACACGTGCGCACGCGCGTGTAGTTGTGGGAAGGGATTGTGACAAACCTTCCAGCACATCTCCATCAATGGTCATCATATTTTTCTTCCAGTCTCTGTGAGAGTGGAGTGCAAGCCCAGACCATCCGTGTTTCTCTTTATTTCTGGCAGGCGCTCAAGGCCGGAAACAGGACCTGGAATAGTTTGGGACCCTTCTCCACTGAGGCGTCGGAATTACAGGCGTGAACATGGAGCCTCTGCTTCAGGTCCTTCTCCTCCTTTCTCAGAATCCCAGGGTCCCGGTTCCCTCCTCCTTCTCTCTTTCTTTCTACTTTGAACCGTTCAATAAACTGACAGCGTGTGCACGTGTGTCCACGCTTCTGTCTTTGAAAAGCACTTCGTGTCCAATGCTGAGAAATACTGCTCCAGTCACTACTGGAAAACGTATGTGTTGGGTGGGGCGGGGAGGGGGATGGGTCTGCGGGCCCGGGAGGGCTTCAGGGGTCCTGAGCTCCATGCACACTTCCTCCAGGAAGGCTTCAGCTCCCCAATGGACACTGGGAACACATGAGGCTCTGGGGAACCACGTTGCTCAAACCAGCCCAATGGGCACGGCCATGCCTGCGTGCCACCCAACTCCCACTGTGAGTAGAAACAAGCAGAGTCACTGGCACTCCCTGGTCAGCCAGTCTGACCAGAAAACAAGCTGGAGGAGGTGGCACACACCTTTAATCCCAGCACTCACAGGATGAGGTAGGGGGATGACCTTGATTTTCAGGCCACCTTGAGGCTACATTGTGAATTCTAGGGCAGCCTGGGCTAGAGTGAGACCTTACTTAAAAAAAAAAAATCATTTTTGTATGCTCCCAATTTTCTTTTTCTTTATTTCTTTTTTGATTGTTTGTTGGTTTTTTGTTTTGTTTTGTTTTTCAAGGTAGGGTCTTACTCTTGCCCAGGCTGACCTGGAATTCTCTATGTAGTCTCAGGGTGGCCTCAATCTCATGACTATCTTCATACCTCTGCCTCCCAAGTGCTGGGATTAAAGGCGTGTGCCACCACACTGGGCTAGATTTATTTTTGATATAAAGATTATCCACTGTTGTAATACAGACACCCAGTGTGACAATAGTACCCCTGTAGTGGTGTGTTTTGGGTCACCTACATGAATGTTCATAATTTCAGTTAGTTCTTAGACAATATGGTTGTTCCTGTCTACAATCCCAGCATGTGGGAAACTGAGGCAAGAGGACCATGATGGTGATTAGGGTCAGTATAAACTATAGATTCTCATGGCAGCTTCGTAGCCAGTGACATATCATCTCCATGGACCTAACACCAATCCTCTACTCATTCTTCCTGCTTAGATCTGTGTGAAATACACGTGCCTGTGCTGGAATTCCCAGGGGTGATGGTCACCAATCTCTCTCTCTCTGGTTTGTTTTTTCGAGGTAGGGTCTCACTCTGGCCCAGACTGTCCTGGGATTCACTATGTAGTCTCAGGCTGGCCTTGAATTTGTGGAAATCTTTCTACCTCTGCCTCCTGAGTGCTGGGATTAAAGGTGTACATCACCGCCATGCTGGGCTAATGTCCCTCTCTAGAAAGTTGGGCTGTGGGGACTCTCTCCTGACTTCCTACAGTGTCTACTGTGCTAAGTGGACAGACATCAGGACTAAAGTTGCCTTGGTAACTAGTCAAGATTGTTCTAAAATCCCTGTACAGGTTATGGCCTACGGAAGTAGGAACCTGAAGGTAAGCACCCCCGTGGTAATGGTCACTGAGTCGCGTCTGTCCCTGACAAGGAACTCACAATGTGCCTTGTAGACACCACCACCCATGATCATGATAATTTGAATATGTGATTTGCTTTCATGATTTATTGTTTTTATTTTTGCCTATGTAGTGCCTCACTGTCACCCAGGCTGTCCTGGACCACACTGTGTAGGCACAGAGAGGCCTCAAACTAACAGGGATCCTCCTACTTCAGCCCTGATGGTTGCCTCATATGTGGTCCCTTGGCAGGAAAAACAGTGCAAGAGTGTCAGAGGAACCTGGGCCTGGTGGCGCACACCTTTAATCCCAGCACTCGGGAGGCAGAGGTAGGAGGATCACCATGAGTTCGAGGCCACCCTGACACTACATAGTGAATTCCAGGTCAGCCTGAGCCAGTGTGAGACCCTACCTCAAAAAACCTGTTCTCAGGACACTATATATCTTAGCCTGAATATTCAAAGAGAGTCTGTCACTTGGGAAATTAGCACTTTGTAGGGGACACAGAGAAAGATGTCAAATACACATGGAGGACAGTGGCCGTAGAACTATCTTTCAAGCTCCAGCCCAGAACTGTCAGTTAGCTTCTTCTGGTGTCGGTCTGTCATGACGTGGTGCGGTTCACACCCTGTGCCTGGTTCCGTTGCTGTGACCATGACCCAGAGCTTCAGGTCATTCATACATTTAAAACCTGATATCAAAATCAGCCAGGAACTAGTAGACTTGCTTAAAAGATTAGTGCTGGGCTTGAGAGATGGCTCTGCAGTTCAAGGGGCTTACTTGAAGGCCTGGGGGCCAATTCCCTAGTACCGATGTAAAGCCAGATGCACAAGGTGAAACATTCATGCGGGGCTTGTTTGTAGTGGCCGAGCCCCCACAACAAGGCAGGAGTGAAACATTCATGCGGGGTTGGTTTGTAGTGGCAGAGCCCCCACAACAAGGCAGGAGTGAAACATTCATGCGGGGTTGGTTTGTAGTGGCAGAGCCCCCACAACAAGGCAGGAGGAGGCTGCTCCCCTCTTCTAGCCCTTACCACAACACGCCGAATCTTGACCATAACATTCAAACTCAACCCTAACCTAACTCTAACCCTAACCCTAACCCTAAACTTAGCATTAACCTTCGCTTAACCCTAAACCTAATGCTAGCTCTAACCCTGACTCTAAAACCTGGTCCTAGCCCTACCTTAACTCTAACTCTAACCCTAACCCCGGCCTTAGCCCTAACCATAAACCCAACCCTAACCCTAATCCTAGCCATAGCCTCAGCCGTAGCCATAACCTTAACTACAAACCTAGGCCTAATCCTAACCCTAAAGCTAAAACTATACCTAGCACTAACTCTAAAGCCAACCCGCTCACTAAACATCCCCTAACCCTAACCCTAACAATCCTACTCCTAACCCTAATGAAAACCTTAACAACCTAAACCTAAATCTAGAAACCCTAACCCTAACCTTAACCATAGCCCTAGCCTTAACAACCTTATCCCTAACCATAACAATGACCTTAACCATAACAACCCTAACCCTATATCATACCCTAACCAAACCCTAAACCCTTAATCAAAAATTAACACAAGCTGAGCATGGTGGTGCATGTTCAAGACCACCCTGAGACTACATAGCGAGTTCCAGGTCAGCCTGGGCTAGAGCAAAACCCCACCTCGAAAAACCAAGAAAATAAAAATGATTAAGCACCAAGGTTTGATTCCCTAGTACCCACATAAAGCCAGATGCACAAGATGTCACATACATCTGGAGTTTATTTGCAGTGGCTAGAGACCCTGGCATGCCTATTCTCTCCGTCTCTCTCTCTCTCAAATAAATAAATAAAATATTTCTTTCAAAAAACCCTAAGAATGCTATCCATAGAAACCCTAAATTTAACCATAACCCTAACCCGAACAACACTAACCCTATCTGCAATCCTAACAATAATCCAAAGCCCAACACAAAACGTAACACTAACAATCCTATCCTTACCCTTAATCCTAATGCTAACAACAGTAACCCTTATGCTAACCAAAGCTCTTAACACTAACCCTGAACTGTTACATCCCAGGACCAGAACTGGGGTGTCTCCCACAGTAAGCTATTGGCCAGAGAGACACATGTGGTCCCCCAAACAATGTGGGCCTTTGCCAAAAACACTTGGTTACCTAAAAGACCTAAAAGGTAAGACCCTATTGCCAAAGACACCGCAGACCATTGTCACAGGACATCAGAATAACATGCTGGAACTGAAAGAGAAACTAACTACTTCCTGGATAGCCCTCATAGTGCTGGAATGCCCTGTGGGAGTTGCTGGAGGAAAACATCACCAGCAAAATAAATAAGCAGGTGATTCTGCAGACTATGAAATCAACCAGCTCAACAAGAAAGTACACACTTGTGCAATAGTAGCACACAGCTTCTACTGGTAACCAAGTGTTCTCTGATAGGACCCGAGACCCACTCACTCAGGGAGAACTCATACCTGGTACTGGAAGCCAATTCAGATTCCCACATTTAGGAAATTCACACATCAGAGAGAAGCCTCCACTGCTCTCTGGAGAAGAAGAGTGGGCTTGTAAACCAAAACTCTCTCAAATAACTTTTCATACCCCCTTTAACCCAAGCTGCTCTCATTCTTGGTTAAAGAATCTTCTTATTTTGCAGATGATGGAGAAAATAGCAGGAGTCAAGATACATTGATAAGATAGGAAGATAAGTGTCTATCTACCACAAGATTTTCTACCTCTTCCACATCTGCCAGGACCCAGGAGAATTTTCAGAGGAAGTAGCACCATGAACACTGGTCTTACTGCTAACCTGACAACCAGCTCCAGAGTAATGGTGGCAGATACAGTGATCAAGCAAAACGTATCGAGGCAGAAATCTAGAGGCCACAAAGAACTCAACACTAAAACAGACTGCCAATCGGCCTACCATGGGTCAGAGAACACTGCAGAAGAGAGGATGGAAAGATTGTAAAAGCCACAGAGTTGGTGAGACTACCCTGAGGCATGGTCCCCTGCTACCTCTGAGGACTTTATGACCCCATACTGAATCCCATAACCCCACTGACGAGGGCTTCAGGGAAATGGGAACAGGGGCAAGGGAATAAAACAGTAATATATACAGATGATAGATAGGTAGGTAGATAGATAGATAGATAGATAGATAGATAGATAGATAGATAGAATAAAATTTTAAATACACAATAAAATGGGCTATAGAAATCAATACAGAGTTCTCAAGAGATGGTCAATAAACATCTAAAACCATATTCTCCATCCTTCTCCATCAAGGAAATGCAAATTAAAACTATTTTGCCATTCCCTATGACACCTGCCAGAAGGACTATCATTAAGAGTCAAAGGGGAAAGTGTGGTGGGGGGGAGGGTATTACCATGGGATATTTTTTATAATCATGGAAAATGTTAATAAAAATTGTGAAAAGAAAAAAAAAGAGAACAAATGACAATAAATGCTGGCAATGGTGCTTCAAATATTTAGATTTTTATGTGATTCGGAAAAAAAACATCAGCAGTAGAGGCCAGGAATCCAAAAGAGGACTATAAGTGAAGGAGAAGACAAGAGGGCTTAAGGGGAAGGTACAGTACATATATATAAACAGAAGGGCAGAATGCTCGGCTTGGAATGGTCTAGGTAGGTTCTGGGGAGGATAAGGAGGGACCAGTGGGAGAAGGGTGTGATAGCTTGAATATATGGCCTCATGGACTCAGGTGTTCTATTGAAGTTGAGTTTGCAGCTTCAGCCCCTAGCGGGCCAACTTCTGCTACAGGGGGCATGTCACTAAGGTCAGATCTGAATTCCAACCCAAAGGTATATAGAGAGAGTTTGATCCCTGCCTTCCTACTTATTTGTTTGTTTTTTGTTTTTGGTGTTTGCTGACTGGTGGTGGTTTCTCTCTGCTTGGATCTGTGACAGAGGCCAGCTTCATCCACCATTGATGGAACTTTCCCTGGATCTGGAAGCTTGAAATAAACTCATTCCTCCATAAATTGTTGGATGCTTAACCCAACAACCTGGAGCTGTCTACTATAGAGGGCTAATAAAAATTTAAATTGTTAGGAATAAGCCATATGGAAAACTACTTCCTTGCTAGCTAATTACATATATGTTAAAAAGAAATACAGAGTTTGGGCAGATGTAACCTGTGAGGATGGATTAAGCTGTACCTAGAATCCATCGATTGTTTGAAAATTTTCAGTTCTGGGGATGGGAAACCTTCCAGTGAGTTGTTGGCGATGGAGGCCCCTGATGCTCCCCAAACCCTGCAGGCTCTTGGTTTCCCGCCAGACCTACATAATAAGACCCTATTGCTAAAGACTCCATGTTGCAGTCAGCTTCGAGTTGCTCTCAGAAAACACCCAACCAAGAGAGCTTAGAAGTATTCTCCTAAAGTAGCAATGACCCAGGCTTAAGCCTGAATACATACGCCCTTGACAAAGGTCTCATTCTTTTCCCCAGATATTGTCTGAGAATCTCAATCAAGATGGTTAACTTTGCAAAAAAGATATATACTGGCATATCTCCACAACATGGCACAGAAGCTCCTTTCTACCAGCGCCACCTATGAATCCTGGAACCCACCGCTACAATGGAAAGGACCAGAAGCTGGGGAGAACATGCCAGATTAAAGGCTTTGGTGGCCCCAGGTGAGAAGATGACAGCCCTGGGAATGGTCCAGACAACTGAATCAGATTAGACACTGGGTGACTTTTGAATTACGTGAGGACAGCAATATCCTAGGAAATTCTCTGCAATACATGATTATGAAGAACCCCATTCTTCAGAGAACAGAATGAGTGTGCACATTCAGACACAAGGCGCTTGTGCAGCTGCGGAGGCATTTCACACAGTCCCGAATGAGCTCATGAATGCCTGCTAGCTTGTGCTCGGTAAGCTGGAGACCAGCATAAATGACTATAAGAATCAAAAGGCAAGCAGAAATTAACTGACATTTTAGTCCTTTACGCAGATTACAAGGACTATCCTCATGATCCTACAGAAACCAGAATTAGAATGTGTGATTACAGCATGGCCTGTCATTCAGAAGTAACTTCAAACCCACCAAAATTCTAGATATGACCACTGAAGGGCAACTTTCCTTTAAGAAGCCCATGCCTAAAGTAAGTATGTTTCTATGACTAGTCATTTTTTATTTAACATTTTATTTATTTATTTATTTATTTATTTATTTATTTATTTATTTATTTATTTAAGAAAGAGAAAGAGGCAGATCGAAAATGGGCACACCAAGGCTTCCTGTCACTACAAACTCCAGACACATGTGCCACTTTATTGATCTGGCTTCATGTGGGCACTGGGGAATGGAACATGGTTTAACAGGCTTTGTAAGCGAGTGCCATCTGGCCAGTCCCAAGTATTTGTTTTGAGGTTAGGGTCTCACGTTATCACAGGCGAACCTGGAATTCACTCTGTAGCTCCTGGACGGTGCTTGCTGCCGATGCTCTTCCTGCTGAGTGCTGCTTAAAAGTGTGCACCGCCACGCCTTTTGACGCATCTTTTAGAAGCTCACACCCACGCGCTGTCAATGTGTCTTGTCTTACCTTCTCAATGCCTCTTTCTCTTAACCCTCACACTTAAGGTTATATTAAAATACCCTGTTAAATAAACCCCAATTCTGCTTCATAAGCTGGCTAGTTCTGAAATTATTTTCTGTGTCAAGTTCATAAATCCTTAAATTCATAAATTCCTCAAAATTTAGGATAACTGCTGGATATGGTGGCACATGCCTTTAATCCCAGCACTGAGGAGGCAGAGCTAGGAGGATCACCGTGAGTTCGAGGTCACCCTGAGAATTCCAGGTCAGCCTAGGCCAGAGTGAGACCCTACCTTAAAAAACAAAAACAAACAAACAAACAAACACAAAATTTAGGATAACTCTTTAGACTTCCAAGGGTGACAGTGGGGAGCTGTGCTTCCTGCCCCCATCCCCCTAAAATGCTGACTTGCAGAACTGGTGAGCCCTGTGTTCAAGTGGGAGAACTGACTCAGTAAACGAAGGGAACAAAGCAGCTACATGTGTGTACCCAAGCTACAACGTGTGCCCCCTCCTACAGCTGCACTCACACTCATTCAAAACTCATATGCAATTTTTCCTTGAGCCAGAGAGACATAATGAAGGAGAACCAGGAGGAAGGTAAGGTTTTACAGGCAGTTAGTCAGAGGCAGAAGCCCAAAGAAACTCTCCCTCTTGCCTCTTCCTTTCCAACCAGGCAAGGAGGAGAATTCTCTGGCTTGAGTCCTTCAGCTAGCCTTTTCCCTGGATCTTAACTCCCCCTATAATAAACATCATGATTTATGGCTGTCCTTAAAACTTAATAATTTATAATTTACCCTCTAAGAGTCTGTTTTGTTTTGTTTTTTTTTTTCCAATCCTTTGTTAAAAAAGACAAGGGCCCAAGGTTGGGATTCACAGGCCTGAGGGGATCCCTCCTGAACTCCAGAATCTTGCATCAATAATTGCATACTGGATACAAGGTCCTGGGTTCTATCTTCAGCACAGTATAAACTGGGCATGACATATGTTTGTAATCCCAGGACTAGAGAGGTAGAAGGTGGAGGGGCAGAAGTTTCTTAAAGATCATAAATTCAAGATCATCTTTAATAGTGAGTTTAAGGCTACTCTGGACTACATAAGACCCTGAGACCAAACCCAAACAAAACAAAACAAAAATTCTTCCTAAGAAAACATAAAACTTCATATTGGCTCATCCTGAGTTTTTTTCTGTGACAAAATCAAGAATCCTGGGTTCACCTGAATGGAGGTTTCTGAAAATACCAAGTGGCAGCCTGGAGCTTTGTCCCTGGCTCCTGCCCCCTCCACTGAGACAGTCATCCTGAACTTGCCCAGCTCGGAAGAGTTTCAGGTCTGAGGGACAGTTAGCATGTAATGCTCTGCCCTTTCTTCAAAATGCCCATGTCACTGTGGAAACAATTGTATTATCCTGTGAAAGATCCAGGTTGTCTTCTAAAACCATATCTTTTGGTTGGGGTTCAGGTTTGGTGTTTGTAAAGCCTCAAGCTTCAAAGGTCAGGGACTTTGTATCTAAGACCTTACAGGGGAGACTTTGACCTTGAGAGGAAAACGTCAATTCTAGTGGAGGGTACTGAGCCACAGAGGAATCTGTGGTTTGAACTTGACCCCGAGTTCAGGCAACAAAGTACAATAGTAATAAGGAAGAATAAGAAAGTATAATATTAAGCTCTTTAGGGAGGATTCAAAAGGCGGGAGTGGATGTAGTCATAGTCTTTTTAATATTTAAAATTTTTATTTATTTATTTGAGAGAGAGAAAGAGGGGGAGAGAGAGAGAATGAGTGTGCCAGGGCTTCCAGCCACTGCAAACAAACTCCAGACACATGCACCACCTTGTGCATCTGGCTTACGTGAGTCCTGGGGAATCGAACAGAGGTCCTTTAGCTTTGCAGGCAAGTGCCTTAACCACTAAACCATCTATCCAGCCCTAGTCATAATCTTAACATTCCCTTCAAGGACAAAGAGAGATCACCAAAGACTTGTAAATCAATATCTGACGCAAAGGCCAAGGTCCTTCTGCCTGGGCATTTTACAGTGCCCCTCCCTTTTTAATAGGGGCTGGGAGCAAATGGCAAATGAGAGGAAGTAAGAGACTGTGTTCTCTCACCAGGTAATACTGGAAACTTTAAAGTTGTGGAAACAGGTGAAGTCTCTCTGTGCTCCTCTCTTTTCTCCATTGAAGACTAACGGGTTATTCTTACCCAAACCATTTTCAAAGGAGAAAGATTACTAAATCCAAATGTCACTGAGAAGAACTGTGAAGGTTGGTAACACCCGCGTTCTACTCTGCAAACTCATGCTGTTTGCAGCATGGGCTTTCTCCTCACCAAAGACACACATCTGCGCACAAGCTGCGCTCCTAATCTGCGCCTTGCTTGAATAGTACTGATATAGAACACCTACCTAGGAGTCAGGAGTGAGTCATCTTCTGTCCAAGCAGGTAGCAGTGGGCACACCTGAGAAACAAAGTCCAGGCACACAGCTGGCAGAAGCCACGCCGACCATACAAACTCCAAAGGAAAGAGTCTGAAGACAGACATGACTTCTAACAAAGGTAAAATGGATTCCCGGTCCTGGCAAGTTTTCTTTTTTTTCGTTTTAACTCTCCCCCCCGCCCTTCTTTTGTGCGTATGGTAGATATGGTGTGTGTGTGTGTGGTGTATGCCCATGAGTGTGCAAATGCTCGTGCCCTGTGTGCAAGTGTGTGGAGGCCAGTGTTCTGTTGGGCGTCCTCTTCTCTTGTTCCTCCACGTATTTGCTTGAGAGGAAATTTCTTAATCTAGACCTGCAGTGTTTGTGAGCCCCAGTCATTTCCCAGTCTCACCTCCCCACAGGGTTACAGGCCATGCCCAGCTGTTTATGTGGGCACTAGGGAAGTGAACCCATACAGTCTCAGGCCAGCTAAGACCCTCGTGCTTGTGTGGCAAGCACTCTTAACCACTGAACCATCCCATCTCCCTAGCCCCGTTTTCCTTTTGAGACAGGTTTCCTCCATGGTGCCCAGGTTGACCTCCAACTCCTGTTTTAGCCTCCAAGAAGCGAAGACTATTGTTGTAAGCTAGGATGGCCAGCGTGGTTCTCTAGTCTGGAACATGCAAAGTTTGTAGGTGGGTGTGGGAGTGACCTGCTTATTCATGGATCACTGGACATTTTTCAAATATATATACACACACATATGTAATAGTCTTCTATAATGCTAGTATTATAGAAGCCTGTCACAGCTTTTTATGTCAGGTCTGAGAATCGAACTTGGGTACTCAGGTTTCAGTGGTGAGCAGTTTATTCACTGAGCCTTCTCTCAGCCCATGTCTGGCTTGGTCTTATGACTCAGATCTTGGTTTTATGACTACCTTTTTGGACATGTTCCTTTAATGTTGTTATTTCTTAATTAGTTGGTGAAAATATTTTAATGATTAAATGGGTTGTGAAATAAACAAATACCCCACTGCTTTTGGGTTCTACCATAATTTCTGAGGCAAACACAATAAACAGAGAAGTTCAATAAGGTATACAAATAGAGGAGTTAATAGAACATGCTTGTAGTGGATTTTAGTAAAGTCCATTCAATCATTTATTCAATAAATTTCTGTTGTTAACTAAGAAGTTTCAGATAGTATGGACAATTTAGAAATTATACGTAGGAGCCTGTGGTGGTTTGGATCAGGTATCTCCCGTAAGCTTACGTGCTCGGAAGGCAGCTTACTGCCTTGCTGATATGTCCACCTGCCCTGGCCGAGGTGATGCCCAGCCTCTGCTCAAACTGTCTTCCCCGCCATCATGGAGCATCTCCTCAAGATTGTAAGCCAAAATAAACAACTTTTCTGCCATCAACTGCTGTCAGTCAGATGCTGTGTCCCAGCAACGAGAAGGTAACTCAAACAGAGCCGCTGAAAAATGAGTTTCCAGTTACTTTTTTTGGTGTGTTTATTTTTGGTTTTCAAGGTAGGGTCTCCTTCTAGCCCTGGCTGACCTGGAATTCACTATGTACTCTCAGGCTGGCCTTGAACTCACAGCAGTCCTCCTACTTCAGCCTCCCACCAAGTGCTGGGATTAAAGATATGTGCCACCATGCCCAGGAGAGAGAGAGAGAGAGAATGGGTGCACCAGGGCCTCTAGCCACTGCCAAAACACTCCAAATACATGCCCACTTTGTGCTTGTGGCTTTACGTGGGTGCTGTGGTCATTGGGTCTTATGGGCAAGTATCTTCTTTACCACTGAGCTGCCTCATCAGCCACATCAAATTTTTTAAAATATGTTACTTATGTATTTATTATTTGAGAGAGAGAAAGAAAGAAAGATGCAGAGAGATAGAAAGAGAGAATGGGCGTTCCAGGGCCTCCAGTCACGGCAAACAAACTCCAGATGCATGCGCCCCCTTGGGCATCTGGCTTACGTGGGTCCTGAAGAACTGAACCAGGGTCCTTGGGCTTCACAGGCAAACGCCTTAACCACTAAGCCATTTCCCTAGCTTCCTGCATCACATTTTTTAAGAAAAGATCTCAAAATGCAAACTAGGTGGACCTCAAATTTGATATCCTCCCACCTCACCCCTCCTGAGTGCTAGGATACTAAGTATGTACCACCATATCTGAGTTCCAATTCTATTTTCTCTTTTTAACTTGTTATTAACAAGTTCCATGCATATAGTCTATATACCATGATTATACCCTTCCCCCTTCCTTTACCACCTACCAAATCCTTCCTCTACTGAATCCCTTCTTTCAAACTAGTCTGTCTTCTAATTTGAGGTCATCATTTTTTTGTTTGTTTATTTGTGTTTTTTTGGTTTTCAAGGTAGGGACTCACTTTAGCTCAGGCTTACCTGGAAATCACCCTGTAGTCTCAGGGTGGCCTTGAACTCACAGCAGTCATCCTACTTCTGCCTCCCAAGTGCTGGGATTAAAGGCGTGCACCATCTCACCTTGCGAGGTCATCATTTTTTCCTCCTAATATTCTGGTCTTGTATAGGTAGCATTGGCCATTGTCAGGTCATGAACACCATGGCCACTTTGTGTCAGAAAGACAGTTTTGTAAGCACTCCTTCCCTTCTTTCCACCACGTCTTCTACAATGGTGTCTGAGCCCTGGAGGGTGTAACAGGGATGTCTCATTTAGTGCTGAACACTTCACTGTCACATCTCAGCACTTTTTTGAGTTTTGGGTCATCACAATCTAAAAGGAGAAGCTTCTCTAACCAAAAGCGAGAGTAGTATTACTATATGGACATAAACATACATATTTAGAGGGCAGTTTGGTGGGCATAACATATCCATTTAGCCAGACAACTGTAGTAGTTTATTCCCTAAGGCTTCAGAGCTTTCCAGCTAAGGGCTATGGACTTTTGATTAGGTTTTCAGTACCAGGAAGGAATTTCTTCCAATGGAGCAGCCTCAATTCCATTCAGAGAGAGGCTGGTTTCCCCCACAACAGACATGCCACCATTGCATCAGTTGGTACATTTGGCCTGTCTGGCTAGCTGTAAAATTTGCGGGGTCCACTGTTGGTTATGATTTTTCTTTCTCCCCAAACAGGCTGTATAACTCTTTCCAACATAATGATAGCCAGTCAACAGGGAGAAGACTTGTAGCTCGGAGGTAGCTTAATTTCTCAGTAACTAGCCGCTCAGACATGTGGAGTCTTCATCAATAAGGTCTAAGTCCATTTTCTGTTATGATTTACAGTATTAGAAGAAAATAGCATTTTTCTTAGCACTTTACTTTCTGTTTGGCTGTTATTTGACTACATTATGTCTTGGTCAACAGGTTCTTCAGCTACTGATGCTACTCTGAGGTAAGAACAGCACACCACCTAATTAAAATAAATGGAAAATTAAGAATTATAGGACTACAGTTATTTTTATTCCTTTTACCCAGTTGTCATTCTTCATATATTTTTGTCTTTTCAACTTGATTGTCTATCACCATTGTGATTTAGCTTTTCCTCTATGTCTTTGTTTTTTCTGTTCACATAAATTACCTTTCACCTTAACTATTTTTATTTTCTTATTATTCTTTCACTAAAATATACTTATATAGTCCATGGTGAAATGTCTGAAAAATATGTCACTTTAATTTCATCTTCCTATTCTATACTCTCTGCTTGCTTTCCAGATTTATAACTGGAAAATTATTCATTTATTTAGTTTTTGAGACAAGGTCTCTGCAATGTAGGCTGGCCTGGAATACACAATCATAATGGATAGGAAGAAAGGCCTTAACAATGGAGATTATGAAAATTAATTTCTTTCTTTATTCCTCTCTCTCTCTTCAGTTTTTCCTTTTTGTTGTTGTTGTTGTTTTTGTTGTTGCTGTTTTGTTTTGTTTTCCAAGGTAGGGTCTCACTCTAGCCCAGGCTGACCTGGAATTCACTAAGGAGTCTCAGGGTGGCCTTGAACTCACAGTGATCCTCCTACCTCTGCCTCCCGAGTGCTGGGATTAAAGGCGTGCACCACCATGCCCGACTTTTCTGTTTCTGTTTTCTGCATCAGATCTCACTGTCCAGTTCTCTAGCCTGGAACTTGTTCCCTCTACCTCAGCCTACTATTGCAGAGATTAAAGGTGTGTGCCACCATGCCCAGCTAGAAAGGCTCACTATGGAATAACTGACTATAACACTTCAAGGGTAAGTGGGAACAATTCAGATGTAGTAAGGGGGCAATGGCTCAGTGGCCGAAGGTGCTCACTTACAAAGCCTGCCAGCCCACTTTAAATTCCCCGTTCACACACATAGAGCTTGATGCCAAAAAAAAAAAAAAAAAATTGTCCAAGTGCCTATTGTGCCATTTGCAGTGGCCAGAGACCCCGATGTGTGCGCACGAGCACACACACACATAATTAAAAATAAAAAGATGGGCTGGAGAGATAGCTTAGCAGTTAAGGCACTTGCCTGGAAAGCCAAAGGACCCTGGTTCGACTCCCCATGAATCACGTAAGCCAGATGCACAAGGTGGTGCACGCATCAGGAGTTCATTTGCAGTGGCTGGAGGCCATGGTGCGTGCCCATTCTCTCTCTCTCTCTACCTGCCTGTTCCTGTATCTCTCTTTATCAAATAAATAAATCTAAATAAAACATTTAAAAATAAACACAAATAAATTAATAACTAAAAAGAGCTCATTTCTTTTAATAAAATTTATTTATTTTGAGAGAGGCATAAAGAGAGAGAATGGGCATGCCAGGGCCTTCAGCTTCTGTGAATGAACTCTAGATGTGTGCACCCTTATGTGTGCATGTGAAACATTGCACACTTGTGTCCCTGTGCACCTGGCTTATGTGGGACTTGAAGATTCGAACATGAGTTCTCAAGCTTCACAGGCAAGCTCATTAAGCACTAAACCATCTGTCCAGCCCTCACTTATTTTTTTAATTTTCATTTATTTATTTGAGAGTGACAGACAAAGAGGAGGAAGAAAGAGAGAGAGAGAATGGGCGCGCCAGGGCTTCCAACCACTGCAAACAAATTCCAGACGCGTACGCCCCCTTGTGCATCTGGCTAATGTGGGTCCTGGGGAATCAAGCCTTGAACCAGGGTCCTTAGGCTTCACAGGCAAGTGCTTAACCATTAAGCCATCTCTCCAGCCCACCCTCACTTATTTTTAAGATGTAATTAGATTGTAATATTGGGCTGGAAAGATGGATCAGCAGTTGAAGGTGCTTCCTTGCAAAGCTTGTTGGCCTGGGTTCAAATCCCCAGGATCCCCATAAAGCCAGATACACAAAGTGATACATGTGTCTGGAGTTCATTTGTAGCGGTAGGAGGCCCTGTATGCCCATATTATCTCCTCCCCATCCTTCTCTTTCTCTCTCTCTCTCTCTCCTTACAAATAAATATATACAAATTTTGAAAAATATTATTACATTGTGTTAAGTCTTCACTCAACACACCCATGAGTTTCCAGTCATCGCTCTAAAATCCAATTTGTTTCTTTCTACTCTTTCAAATTTCTTTATAAATACACATGCTAAGTTTTAGTTAGCTCTCCCTCTCCCCATTCTTCTTTTGTTTTTTTTTTAACAGTCACACCAGGGCCTCCAGCCACTTCAAATGAACTCCAGATGCATGTGCCTCCTTGTGCATCTGGCTTATGTGGGTCCTGGGGAATCGAACCTGGGTCCTTTGGCTTTGCAGGCAAGTGCCTGAACCACTAAGCCATCTCTCCAGCCCTCTTTTTTTTTTTTTTTTGTTTTGAGATGGGTTCTCCCTAGGTAGCCTGGCTGGCCTGTCTATCTGGAGCTCACATTGTAACCTGGGCTATGCTCTAACCGTATAGCACAAGTAGCCCTGTGTGCTAGGAGCACAGGTGTGTGCCATCGTGCCTGAGCTTTCTTCTTAGAGGACTCAGAATCGTGAGGAAAATCATTTTGGCCAGTTCTGTCTACAGAATCTTGTTAGCAAGAAAACTTTTGAGACTTCAACACTTGCTAAAATCTGGCTAGAGACCATTGAGGACTAGCATTTCTAAGTGTGAGATGGAAAGGTCCTTCAGAAGAGGAGGCCAAGAGGTGGCTCAGTTGTTAAGAGTGCTTGCCTAAACCAGGTATGGTGGCTCATCCCTTTAATCCCAGCACCCAGGAGGCAAAGGTAGGAGGTGTGAGTTCAAGGCCAGCCTGGAACTACAGAGTGAGTGCTGGGTCAGCCTAGGCTAGAGTGAGACCCTACCTAGAAAAAACAAACTAACATAAAAAGAGTGCTTGCCTAGCACGCATGAAACTCTGGGTTCAATCCCTTGTACTGAATCAACTGGGCAGGTCTGGTGGCAGCCTGCAATGCCAGCCCTCGGGAAAATGAGGAAGGAGGATCAGAAGTTCAAGGTGATCTTTGGCTACAGTGTGAGTTCAAGGATACCCCAGAATATATATGAGACCCTGTCTCAAAAAGAAATAAAAATAAAAATAAGGGCTTAGTGATCAAGCGCTTGCCTCTGAAGCCTAAAGACCCCAGTGTGAGGCTTGATTCCCCACGACCCATGTAAGCCAGATACTCAATGTGGTGCATGCATTTGGAGTTCATTTGCAGTGGCTGGAGACTCTGGTGCACCCATCTCTCCCTCTCTCTCTCTGCCTCTTTCTCTCTTTCTGTCTGTATCTCTCTAATAAATAAAGAAAAATAAGAAGAATTAAAAATAAAAACAGTAATGCTTCTAAGATTTCCAAATTTGCATTACATGTGGGTTTTGTTTTTTTTTTTTTATGTTTTAGGAGAAGAATTGAGCCCTGGGAATTTGAAGTCTCCTTTGACCCGAGAGAACTACGTAAGGAGGCCTATCTGCTCTATGAGATCACCTGGGGCCCAAAGTGCAACATCTGGCGACACTCCAGCAAAAACAACAACAATCATGTTGAAATGAACTTTATAGAAAAATTTACTTCAGAAAGATATTTTTGTCAATCTACCCGATGCTCCATCACCTGGTTCTTGTCGTGGAGTCCCTGTTGGGAATGCTGCAAGGCTATTAGGGAATTTCTGAGCCAACACCAAAATGTGACTCTGCTTATTTATGTATCTCGGCTTTTCCAACACATGGATCCACAGAACCGGCAAGGACTCAGGGACCTCGTTAACAGTGGTGTCACTATCCAAATTATGACAGACCCAGGTAAAAGTTGTTCACGAGAGGCGCGGGTGGGGGTAACTGTAAACTGAGAGGCTGGTTAAACTGGGCTACAAATGTCAGAAGTGAAAGTTCAAACTAATGTAAGGAAGGAAAGAGCTAGTTTGACCTTCATATTAAAGAAAGTGTCAACAAAATTAACTCTTTTCTCTACTCTTGTGACTGCAGCCTTCCAAGTATCTTAGATAAAATGTTCTTTTTTTTTATGAGAAGCTAGCCCAGCTCCAGCAGCAAATGGGCCAGAGCCTTTACATATGGTATACTTTAAAAAAAAAATTTTGTTTATTTTTTATTTATTTGAAAGTGACAGAGAGAGAAAGAGGTAGAGGTAGAGAGAGAGAGAGAGAGAGAGAGAGAGAGAGAGAATGGGTGCACTAGGGCCCCCAGCCACTGCAAATGAACTCCAGATGTGTGCCCCCCCTTGTGCATCTGGCTAACGTGGGTTCTGGGGAATCGAGCCTGGAACCGGGGTCCTTAGGCTTCACAGGCAAGCGCTTAACCGCTAAGCCATCTGTCCAGCCCAGGTATACTATTTTGATCATGGAAATTGAAACGAAAGTCCTACACATTCTAAGCATACATTCTCAGAGGCTCTCCGCCACCTGAAATAAGATCCTTTAGTGGGCTGGCTGAAGCTCACTGTGTAGCTCAAGCTGGCCTCCAGTTGCCAATCCTCTTGTCTCAGCCTTTTAAGGAGCTGGGATTACTCCTAGTGACATAGGCCTACATAGTTGGAACTCTACTTAAATAATTCAGCATTGTACCTGTTGAATTTCTGTTTTCTCAGAGTATTGTTATTGCTGGAGGAATTTTGTTAACTACTCACCTGAGCAAAGTGCTCACTGGCCAAGATACCCGCCTGTCTGGATGAGGCTCTACGCGCTGGAGCTGCTCTGCATCACCCTCGTGAGTTACCTCGCTTGTTTGTAGGCAGGGTCTCACGTAGCCCCAACCAGCTGTGCAGAACTCCCGATTCTCCTGCCTTCAGGTCCTAAATTCTGGAAATGCTATTATGTCTGGCTCTCTAATAAGTTTCTTTAAGGAACAAAGATTCTGATGAAAAGAAATAAAAAGCATCCTTCTTCAGACTTCTCGTCTGAGAATTCTGACATATAGTCACATCCACATCTTTTACCATTTATGTTGACATTTAATTATTTAACTAGTTGACTCATCTTAAAATGTGAAAATAAGACAGTCTCCATCTAGTGACGCAGCCCTGTACTCTCAGCACTAGACAGGCTGAGTCAGGAGGACCCCAAGTTTAAGGCTAGCCAACAAGACTGTGCTTCTAAAACCTACCCTCCCCAAAAAACAGTAAAACTCTTTTTGTGGGAAATTAGTGGGAGAAAGAAATGGGTAAGTTAGTGTTAAATATATGTGGAACACATACTAATTGCATTTAATAATTGTTATCATTGTGCTGGCGCTGCAGTATTTCAAGTTGTATGGTTTTTCATATTGGTGTGTATCAACCATACCATTGAAAATGTGTCCCATTTTTGGTCCAAGTGGTAGTTAAGTTGTCGTCCAGTAAAAATTTCATTTTTGCCTTTTTGAGGTAGGGTCTCGCTCTAGCCCAGCCTGACCTGGAATTCATTATGTAGTCTCAGAGTGGCCTTGAACTCATGGTGATCCTCCTATCTCTGCCTCCAAGGTGCTGGGATTAAAGGAATGTATCACCACACCTGACTTCAGTCAGTATTTTTATTTTTTTAAAAATTTTTTTATTGATTTATTTATTTGAGAGTGACAGACACAGAGAGAAAGACAGATAGAGGGAGAGAGAGAGAATGGGCGCGCCAGGGCTTCCAACCTCTGCAAACGAACTCCAGACGCGTGCGCCCCCTTGTGCATCTGGCTAACGTGGGACCTGGGGAACCGAGCCTCGAACCGGGGTCCTTAGGCTTCACAGGCAAGCGCTTAACCGCTAAACCATCTCTCCAGCCCCAGTCAGTATTTTTAAATACCCATGGTAATAATGACACTAATTGAAAATCTTTATTCAAAGGACAGATATAATCCTTTTGTTTTGTTCCAGTGGCTTCCAACCTGCTTAAAGATTTCAAGAAGACATCAAAAGCAGCTTACATTTTTCACACTCACTCTTCAAAATTGCCATTACCAAAGGATTCCACTTCACATTCTTTTGGCTACAGGGTTGATATAACCTCTATGACTTGGAGATAAATAAAATTATTCTTTGTGTATGTACTGTTCTGATAGCAGGCAATTGTGACCTACTAAAGAGTATCATCAAACTTTTAGAGTGTGAAAATAAGAATGTAAAAGCTGAAGGATGGAAGGAAGGAAGGAAATGTCAGCCTCAGCTACATTTCTGATCACCTACCTCCACTCACCAGGTGTGTGTACAGTTGTGTGCCAATCTGCCCCACTGCCAGCCTTCCTTCCTTCCTTCCTTCCTTCCTTCCTTCCTTCCTTCCTTCCTCCCTCCCTCCCTCCCTTCCTTCCTTCCTCCCTCCCTCCCTTCCTTCCTTCCTTCCTTCCTTCCTTCCTTCCTTCCTTCCTTCCTTCCTTCCTTCCTCCCTCCCTTCCTTCCTTCCTTCCTTCCTTCCTTCTTTTGAGACAAGTTCCCTGGCTAACCTGCAACTCACTATATAGATCAGGCTGGTCTCAAAGTTTCAGTAATCCTCCTGCCTCTACCTCCCAAGTGAAGAAAATGTGTGGTGATCCATGCCTGTAATCTCAGCATTTAGGAGTCAGAAGCAGGAGCATCAGGAGTTCAAGGCTAGCCTCAGATACATAGTATGATACTGTCTCAAGAAAAACCCCACAAAAATAAAAATAAATTTTAAAATGTATTAGGGAACTGGAGAGATGACTCAGCAGTTAAGGCACTTTCCTGCAAAGCCTATAGCCAGATGCACAAGGTGACACAGATGTCTGGAATTCATTTTCAATAGCTTCAGAACCTGGCATGCCCATTTTCTCTCTCTCTCTCTCTCTCTCTCTCTCTCTCTCTCTCTCTCTCTCTTTCCCCCTCCCTCTTTCTTTCTCTCTCAAATAAATAAATACATTGAATATTTTTAAAAAAACACTTAGGCTTAAAAATGTATTAGGTGGGGTTGGTTGGGAGTATAATGTTTGCCTAGGTAGTGCATGACCTCAGGTTTAATCCCCAGTCTACCATGAAAATAAAAGAACAACAACAACAACAACAAAAACAGTGCTACTATATCATCCAGGAAACTTCAATAAATTTAAAAATAAAATCTAGCTTGGCATGATTGCTCATACATTTATGCTAGCACATGGGAATTGTGGTAGTTTGAATGTGATGGTATTAATGTGTGGCCCCATAGACTCAGGTGTTCTATTATGGTTAAGCTTCCTAGATAAATCTCCAGCAGCCTGCTGGAGTGGGCATGTCACTGGGGATTGATCTGAAATCTTGCCCAAAGGTATGGGGAGCAGCTTGAGCTTTGGTGGGTGCTGTTGCTGGGGTTGGTGTTTTGATTTCTGTAATTGTTTCTCTCTGTTTAAATGTACAGAAGAAAGCAGTTTCTTCCACCATTGATGAAACTTTCCCTGGATCTGTAAGCTTGAAATAAATCTCTGTCTATAATAAACTATTTCTTGTTGGATGATTCGTGCCAGAAACATAGAGCTGACTACAAGAGGAGGCTAAGGTAGAAGTGTCTCTGTGAGACTGAGGCCAGCTTGGAAATACAGAATGAATTCCAGGTTAGCCTAGGCTAGAGTGAGATGCTGCTTCAAAAAAATAAAAATAAAAACAACCACAACAAAATACTACAAGTTTCCTGAAAGGAAGAAGAAAGGAAGAGAAGGAAGAAGGAAGGAAGGAATAAAGAAGGAAGGAAATGTGGAGTAATAGTAGCACATAACTGTAGATCCTAGAAATCAAGGGAAAGCAAGGAGTGGGCAAGATGATCAGAAGTTCAAGGTCACTCTCAGCTACATAGCAAGTTCAAAGCCAGCTGGGCCACATGAAATCATGTCTCAAATAAAAAAGAAAGAGGCCGGGCGTGGTGGCGCACGCCTTTAATCCCAGCACTCGGGAGGCAGAGGTAGGAGGATCGCCATGAGTTCAAGGCCACCCTGAGACTACAGAGTTAATTCCAGGTCAGCCTGGACCAGAGTGAGACCCTACCTCGAAAAACCAAAAAAAAAAAAAAAGAAAGAAAGAGGGCTGGGGAGATGGCTTGGTAGTTAACGGTACTTGCTTGTGAAGCCTCCCGGCTTGGGTCCTATTCCCTAGCACCCATGTAAAGCCAGATGCAAAAGTGGCACATATGTCTGGAGTTCATTTGTAGCATAATAATGATCCAGGAATGTTTTGTCCCTTATATGCCAATACAGTGATAATTTGGGGTGTTCCTAAGTTCTTGTCCTATGAATTTGAAGGAATCAAATTTGGGAAATCCAATCCAGGCTTGTAGGCTTTGTAAACAAGCACCTTTAACCATTGAACTATCTCCCCAGTCTTTGTGCTCCTTCTTCTTCCCAAGCAGTACCCTTTCTATTTGTGTGTGTGTGTGTGTGTGTGTGTGTGTGTGTGTGTGTGTGTGTGTGTATTCCAACAAGTTTAATCAGGGTTGCTTGTAGGAGCATCAGTGAGAGGTAATAACCAGAATTCAGGCAACTTACCAGTGGCTATATCACTGAAGAAAATTATCTCCTCATTCACAGCAACCATTAATTTGATAATAGTTTCCCAGAAGGTGTAGGCCCTTCTGAGCCACTCCACTAACCATACAGAATATGAAGAGGTCTAATCTTGGGCCGGTAACCACATCTGCTGTGAATGCATGAGTTCATGGCCATGCCGTGTCTCGAAGACAGTGTCCCACAGTACTCCTCTCCATCCTCTGGCTCTTACATGTTTTCTGTTCCCTCTTCTGCAGTGTTTACTGAGCCTTGGTGGGAGTGAGAGATGTTCTATTTATGAATGAGAATTTTCAACACTTTGACCGGTTCCTAGTCTGCTCACTGCAAAAGGAAGCTTCTCTGACCAAGGCCGAGCACAGTACTAACATATATACATGCTATATGCACAAACATAAATATTAGAAGACATTTTGGCAGGCTCAACATGTCCATTTAGCTTTCTCCCTAGGGTTCTCCAGGTATAGACTCTTGACCAAGTTTACAGTACCAGGCACACATGCCCTCCTGTGGAGCAGGTCTCAAATCCAAGCAGACAGTGGTTGGTTTCCCCAATGATCATGCCACTCTACCATTGAGCTACATTAGCTGGCCGTGTAATGTCATAAATTCTGTCTCTAACCTACCCTATTGAGTAACATCCTCCAGTAGTGCTAAGGTCTGTGCATGGGGAATGCTGATGGCTAGGGTTAGCCTTGGGGTTCTTGGCACATAGAAGCAAGAAAAGACTGGGGATAAAGCAGTTTTAAATGACCTCATCACTTAGGAAGCTGAAGGAGTATCATGAGTTCTAGGGTAGCCTGTGTTACATAGTGAGACCCTAACTTAGAAAACAAACAAGCAAAACGAACCAACAAATGAAAATATTCTGCTATGGTCAAAAGCAGAATGGATTGTTTTGAAAGAAAAGCAGCTAAAGTAGTTTGCAAAACGGGGTGCAGTGATCCACACCTGTAACTGTAGCACTTGGGAGCATGAGACAGGGGAATTGCAGTGAGTTTGAGACCAGCCTATTGTTATATTGTGAAGCCCAAAGAAACAAGAGCAAACAAAAAGTCAATTATAAATGTCAAGCGTGAGATCAAGGGAGTCTATGCCTGAGGTAGAGTAGAAAGAATACCAAAGCAGAGATTGGGCATCACGTCTTGCCACAATAGCTAGGAGATCGCAGAAAGAATAAATTAGCTGGAGAGCGCCCAGTAGGGCTTCACTACTAAACCTCAAGGCTAATCCCAGTGAGATACCTATACTAGCAAGGCTGAACCTTCCAAAGACTCTGTCAGCTGGGGATTGAGATATGAGGGGGTATCTCACATCCTAACCATCACAGTGTGCGTATGTATGTGCTTGAGACAGTCTCTAAACCCAAACCAATCAGCTTGCCCTCAGCTCACCTGAGCCAGAAGGCAGGGCCCACCTACTAAGGTTATAGATGCTTTTGTGAGGGGAGGCAAAAGCCCTCTGAGTTTCCCTTTGGCTTGCTGGGCAAAGCTGAGATCCCCAGCACCTACTTTTCACATGGGCTCTTTCTCCCCGTGGCAAGAGCTCTTTGTACTTTCTTTTCTGTCCCCTCTATGGTTTTCCCAGGCCCACTATGTGGACTCTCAAACTATGTGAGTGGATTCATTCTCCTTTCCTTTGGTTCTGTACTTTCCTAAATAAATATAATAATTTAATAATATCCTTCTCAGTCTTAATTAATTCAATTTTTGGTTAAAATAGACATGAACCTAAGATTTGGGGTTCAATGTTCCTGAATCCCTAGCACCCCATTACAGAAGATCATAAGGCCTAGGGGAAAACTGTTCTTTGGCTAAATGGATATATTATGCTTACCAAACTACCCTCTAAATACATATGTTTATGCCCAAATGTTAATGCCACTCTCACTTTTCATTAGAGAAGCTTCTCTTTTCAGATGGTCATGATAGCTGGGGTGACTCAAAAAAAGTGCTAAGAAGAAGGGACGGTAGAGTGTTCAGCACTAAGTAAGACATGTCCATCACACTCTCCAAGGATCAGGGACCATTGCAGAAGAGGTGGCAGAAAAAATTTAAGAGCCAAAGGAAGAGGAAAAGTGCTTATAATACTGTCTTCCAGACACAAAGTGCCCTTAACATTCATGACCTCACAGTGGCTGATGCTATCTGCCTACACAAGACCTACATAATAGGAGGAGAAAAATGATGAGATCAAAAATAGAAGCCAGACTGGTTGGAAAGAAGAAGGAATGCAGTAGAGGGGGGTTGAGGAGCAGGCAAAGGGAAGGTGGTGTGAGGAGATCATGATCATGGTCTGTGATATAGTCTGTTAGGTATGGAAGTTGTCAATAAAGTTTTTTAAATCCCCTGGAGGAAACAAGCTGTGACCTTTCATTATAGGTGTCAAGGCTGGGTCTCGCTCTAGCCCAAGCTGACCTGGAACTCACTCTGCAGCTAAGGCTGGCTTTGAACTCATGATACATGCTTCTCCTACCTCAGCCTTCTAAGTGCTGGGATTACAGGCATGAGCCACCATGCCCTGCTGTGACTTAGTTTTTGATCTATTATTTTAAAATATCTGACCTTCCATTATGAAAACTGCACTCCTCATCTTAAAGTGCATTTTTGATGAGATGGACACATCTCTGTGAGCTCAAACAACCCTGACTTCTAATGAAATTACAAAAAAAGTAAACAATTGCAGAAGGAGCTGGAGGCAGAGGAACCAATAGATTTGAGTCACTTCCTGGATACCTACCTTCTTGGCCCCATATTTTAGGACAAGCATTGTATAGACTTGGTTGATGGAGTTCTACCTGCCCACAAACAAAACATTATGTTTGCACCACATGATTAGCAGGGTGTCGGCCATGTCTCTAGAATTAACTACCTAGCTTCAGTGATCCTGTACTTACTGGACTCTCGTATTGCTGGGGTCCAGCCCTGGCTTGAAGGAGGGTCCCCAAAGAGAGGTGTGAAAGGGAGTGGCGAAATAACGACTCGAAGTCAAGTTCTGGTGCAAGCTGACAGGCTAATACTGAAGGCAGCTGAGTTTTTTTTATCTTTTTCTCTCTGCCTCCTTTTCTGTTTCTATTTTTTCTTTTATTTTTCTCTTTCTATTTTTCTATTTTTTTCTTTTTCTATTTTTTTCTTTTTTTTTTTTCTGTTTCCTGTTTTTCCCTGTTTCTATGCTTCCATGCTTCTATATTTTCTGCTTCTCTGCTGCCACAGCTCTTAGCCTCAGTCTTTTATTTTCTGATCACATCATGCAAGAACAAACTTCAAGAAAGGTACAGTTTCACAGAATTCATAGAAACTTTTTGTTATTCCTTATCATCAAGCAATCCCATAATTATTCTCCTCAAGTAAAGTCGTCAGGCCCCTGTAATGATTAACTGTTTTCACATTTCCCCCATGTATGTGCGGTCAAGCACTTGTGATTTCCTGAACTTCTACTTTCAATTACTCTATTAAAGGTGAGAGGCAAAACAACCTCAAATAGGGCTTCCCATTATTAATCACTGATCCAGCAGATCCATTTATCCTTTAATTATTTATTTTGAATTTTCCTTTTCATGTATCTCCAATACTTAGACTTTGGTCCCACCGATTGAACTATTTCTGATTTCGGTTGTTTTTCTGTAAGGATTCCTGGTAAAGAGTCAATTGCAATTGCCACCATTCAGAAAAATTAGTCGTATAACAATTTTTACATTGTTTTAGGAGGTTCATTGTTTCCTCCTAAGTGTACTGTACTCCATGCCTGACTTTCTTTAAGGCCTTTAAGGAAAACAATGATCTCTGACCCATTTTCTTGTTTTTCCAATTTTATGCCAGAGCCTCTTTCAGATACATTGACCAACACTTCACCAACATCAATTTTTACTGGAAAAGTAAACTTAGAGATTGGGACACCAGATGAAAGACAGAGAAAGACAAACATTATACAGAAAACCACATATTTCTGTAGCATAGAGAGCCAAAGATTTTTCTATAGAGGGGCCACGTCGGACTTCAAGGAAGAGACAGCTGGGCTGGAACTGTGTCAAGCAGCTCTTCAGCGCTCGATTCCTCGTGATCCTGAAATGGCATGCTTGCTGTCTCCGGCATTGTATCTTCACACAAAACTGGAGAAGTGTATCAGGTAGAGATACATAATTCTCTGAGAGGGTTACAGATGGAGCTCAATTGGCCTACTATACATGAGGCCCTGGGTTCAATTGCCAGCATCTTCCAGTGTGGCACATGCCTATGATTCCATTACTTGGGAGGTAGAGGAGGAGAATCAGAATTTCAAGGTCATCTTTTGCTATAGAACCAGATTGAGGGAAGCCTGGGATGCAGGAGACAGTCAGGGCCAAGGAGATGGCTTAGCAGTTAAAGGCACTTGTTTATAAAGCCTGTCAGCCCAGGTTCAATTCCACAGCACCCATGTAAAGGCAGGTGCAAAATGGTGCTTGTGTAGAACACATGTCCCACCCACACATGCACACAAATTATTTTTAAAATTCATTTATAGAATAAAATCTCAGACATATGTCTTTTACTTGTTTTGTGGACTTTTTAGTTGTTTGTTTCCTTTTAGACATAGTTTTACTATATGACCCAGTTTGACTCAAACTCATGATCCTCTTGCCTCAGCCTCCTGAGAGCTGGCATTCCAAGCACAAGACACCACGCCCAGCTTGTTGTTTTCTTTTTTTGCAGTGCGGAGAATTAACCAAGGGCCTTCCACACAACTAGGCGAGTGTTATACCAGTGTGCTATCCTCATACCTCCCTTAGAACAACGGTTTTGTAACAGAATTACCAACGTCTAGAGAAGCCTGAAAGGCACTGTGCCAAAGACAGATTTCTGGTAGCCCGAGTTCATTTAAGAGACAGGACATCTGGGCCATCCAGGGATGCAGGATTGAATATGAGCTCATTCCATTACTGTGCATGTTATTACCATGTTTATTTTGTAGTATATATTTATTAAATCTTGGCTTTGTGTGAAACATTTCATTGGGATAGGCAATTACAATGTATAGGAGTGCATACTACAAGTAGATGATTACCACCGTTTTCTAATTTGGCTGTTTATATCAGTAACTACTTATGTTCTTAAGATTCTAAACTTAATAAATCTTTGTTCTTTGTAGATTTCTATAATTCATTAAGATTTTTTTTTTTTTGGTTCTTTATCCCCCTTGTCTTAGTTTTTTACTCAGATTACATATCTAATAAAAAAAAAATACATGAGGTCCCTGTAGAATTTAAATTGAAGGGGGAAAAAACAAAAACAAAGTTCATGGACCGTGACAACTTTAAAACCCGAGGGGCAGATTTGTATGTGACTGCACTCAGAGGTGGTTGTTTATGGTGTGCAGATTTCATGGTCTACGGATTCGAACAGCTTGGTCTGTATCCAGCTGCCCAGGTTTTGTGTCACATCCCTGATGGCCTGTGACTGCAGGCAAGGTCTCTTCCGAGCGCTCTCCCTGTGCAACCAACTCTGCCAGGTTCTGGTAATCACACCTTCTTGAGCTGTTTTCAGCCCCAGGACTCTTCACTCTTTTGGGCTTCCTTAAACCCTGGTTCACTTTTGTAAATTATTGTTTTGTTTTCTTCTGTTTTGAAGGTAGGATCTCACTGTCGCCCAGGCTGAACCGGGACTCTGTAGCTACAGACTGGCCTCGAACTCATCAACATTCTCCTATGCCAGCCTCCCAGGTGCTGGGACTAAAGGCCTGCACCACCACACCAACCATAAGTCATTCTTTTCTTAAACCACTGTTAAGTTTCCTTAAAAGTGTGTCTCTTGTCCTGCCAGGATGCTCTTTACAAAATTAGTAGGAAAAACATTTTAATCCTTCCTAGACTTTGTAGGCATTGGCAATAACTAGGTGTAATTAATAATCTATACATGAGAATGTGGATGCATATGTTCTTACAGTTTACAGAGTCAGAAATAAGGTGGATGCTGCCCCCTACACGTAGGGGATGAGACAGTACAATGCCTGTGTACTCAACTATGGGCACAATGCCTGTGTACTCAACTATGGGCACAATGCCTGTGTACTCAACTCTGGGCACAATGCCTGTATACTCAACTATGGAGTACAATACCCAGAGCCTTTCTTTGCATCTCATGCCTTCCTACTGCATCAACTATCAGAGACAGCCAAGAAATCAGAGAAAGGCCAGTACTTCACTCTATTCTTTTCTTCATCTGCATTTGAGCGATTTGTGGAGGTCCAAGAAAAGAATGATTTGCTATAAACATATGTTTCAGGGAATGAGTTAATTATGTGATCGGGCTAGTAAGTAAGTCTTATCTTTAGGTAGGTGTCTAGAACAGCATGAAGCTGTAAGAAGGGAAGAGAACTGTGTGGCACTTTGTGAGTGGCACAGCCACCTTGTTACGTCTTCATTTAGATGGGACTATGAAGCGGCTCTGTTTCCTCTTAGTTTTTCATGTCATCAAAGTAACCTTGGCTTAAGTTCGTACCTTTTCTTAAATATTATTATTTATTTATTTTCAAGGAGAGAGAGAGAGAGAGAAGGAGAGGGAGGGAGAATGAGCCCATCAGGACTTTTGCCAATGCAAACTAAGTCCATATGCATGTGCCTATTTGTGCATCTGGCTTTACATGAGTACTGAAGAATAGAATCCAAGGCATTAGGCCTTACAAGCAAGTGCCTTTAATCACTGAGCAATATCTCCTGCTCCATGCTGGTATCTTTTTAAACATGATATATATGTTTATTTACTTACCTGTTGCATGATAGAATCAAACTCAGGAACTTACCCCAGCCCCTGCCTACCCTTTTTTTAAAAAGATTTATTTTTATTTATTAGAGACAGAGAGGGAGAGAGAGAATGGGCACACCAGGGCCTCCAGCCACTGCAAACGAACTCCAGACACATGCACCACCATGTGCACCTGACTTAGGTAGGTCCTGGGGAATCGAACCTGAGTCCTTAGGCTTCACAGGAATGGACCTTAACTGCTAAGCCATCTCTCCAGCCCCTGCCTACCCATTTTTAGACGTAGGGTCACCCTCTACCACAGGCTGACTTGAAACTCACTCTGTAGTTCAGGATGGCCTCAAACTCATGATGATTCTTCTACCTCAGCCTACCAAATGCTAAGACTAAAGACATGAGCCACCACACTTGACTAAAGTTGATATTTTATGAGATTGCTTATATCAAACAGGAACACATGACTGACCTATGAGTGTTGTGAGAGCTTTAAATTCTCAGGGGTTATTTGTTTTTGTTGTTGCTGTTGTTTTGTTTTATTTTTGTCCTTCTCAGGTGATAGTGGAGAAGCTAGAGAAAAATAACTTCAAGAGGAACTTAGGAATGAGTATGGTAGTCTATGCTTCTAATCCTGGCATTTGGAAAGTGGAGGCAGGAAGATCAGCCTCAGTTACATAGGAAATTCTAGGCCAGTTTGGGTTATGGGAAACACTGCCCTGCACATACATACATACATGCATACATACATACATACATACAGGCTAGAGGTGTGGCTCAGAAGCAGACAGCTTATCTAGCATGCACAGGCCCTAAGTTCAAGTGGAGAGAGAGGGAGGAGGAGAAAGGTTTAGAGCACAAAATCCACATGATTTGATACATCAGGTGTAATTTCAGATTCCTTTCTTTCGAGCAAAAAGGATGGCAATATCACTCTCTAACATAGTGCCAACTTTGTGTCACCTTCTAACTTCTTTTTTTTTTCTTTTAAAAGTATTTATTTATTTATTTGACAGCGACAGACACAGAGAGAAAGACAGATAGAGGGAGAGAGAGAGAATGGGCGCGCCAGGGCTTCCAGCCTCTGCAAACGAACTCCAGACGCGTGCGCCCCCTTGTGCATCTGGCTAACGTGGGACCTGGGGAACCGAGCCTCGAACCAGGGTCCTTAGGCTTCACAGGCAAGCGCTTAACCGCTAAGCCATCTCTCCAGCCCACCTTCTAACTTCTTATAAAAATAGAGATGATGAACATAGATGCAAAACTGCTCAACAAGATTCTTAAAAACCAAATTCAATAACATATTCAGAAAATTATCCATCATGATAAAGTGAGGTTCATTCTCAAGATGCAAGATTTGTTCAACATACACAAATCAATCAATGTAATATACCACATAAATAAACTTAAAGATAGATATCACATGGTCATCTCAATTGATGCAAAAAAGGGTTTTGACAAAGTCCAACATGCTTTCATTATGAAAATCCTGGAAAGTTGGAATAGATGGAACAGACCCTGTAATAATAAAGGCCATATATAAAAATCCCATGGCCAACATTATATTAGATGGAGAAAACTGAGACCATTTCCTTTAAAAACAGGAGTGAGGCAAGGATGTCCACTTTTACTACTTCTATTCAACATTGTGTCCAAAGTTCCAGCAAAAGGAATAAAACAAGAAGATGTAAAATGAAACAGGAAAGGAAGAAATCAAAATATTTTTATTTGTAGATGACACAATTCCATACTTAAAAGACCCAATAGAGTCTACAAGAAAAACAAGCTAGTGCCTTAAAATTACTGAGCAATCTACCAGTCCAAGTTAATAAGTAATTTCAATAAAGTTACAGGATACAAAATCAACATACAAAACTTAGTAGTTTTCATATATAACAATAATGAACTCACAGAGAAAGAAATCAAGGAAAATAAATAGCCCATTCACAGTAGCTGCCAAAAAATTAAATACCTAGGAATAAACCTAACCAAAACTGTGAAAGATCTCTACAGTGAAAACCTCAAAACACTTAAAAAAAAAATACGAAAGAAAGAGAGAAACCAAGAAGATATAACACAATGGAAAGTTCTTCCATGCTTCTGCTTCTGGCAGAACTAACATTATAAAAATGGTTATCCTACTAAAAGTAATCTACAGATTCAATGCAATTCTCATCAAAATTTCACTGATGATCTTCACTAAAAAAATTTCCAGAAAAAAATAATCCAAGAATTCATAGGGAAGCACAAAAGACAACAAATAGAAAAAGTACCCTAAAGGGAAAGACCATAGACTGAGGTATCACATACCTGATTTAAACAATACTACAGTGCAATAATGATAAAGGCAACCTAGTACTGTCACCGAAATAGACAGAGACCAATGGGGCAGAATAGAAAACCCAAAAGTAAATCCACACTGTGTTAGCTACCTAATCTTTGACAAACAAGCCAAGAATAATTCAGTGAAAAAAAGACAACCAACTCAACAAATGGGTACTGGCAAAACTGGATGTCTACCTGCAGAAGATCTACATCTCTCTCCTTGAAACACAGAAAATGCTAGAGGGGGAAAAAAAATGGAAAAGAAAAAAAAAAAACTTTCCACAATATAGGCATAGGCAACACCTTTCTGAACAGATCTCCAATAGCACAGGAAATAGCCCTGAGAATATGTTAAAAAAAAAAAAAAAAGACCTAGGTGGCACACACCTTTAACATCTTTAATCCAAGCACAGGGGAGGCCAAGGTAGGAGGATCCCTTTGAGTTTGAGGCCCACGTGGAACTACAGAGTGAGTTCCAGGTCAGCCTGTGCTAGAGTGAAACTCTACCTCAAATAAATAAATAAATAAATAAATAAATAAATAAATAAATAAATAAATAAATAAAGTAACTACATGAAATTTAAAAGTTTCTGCACAGCTAAAGAAACCATCAACAAAGCAAACAGACACCCTACAAAATGAGACAAAATCATTACCAGCTGTCCTTGAGACAGGAACTGCAAAAATCAATCACCAAATGATCTAATGAAATGAACACACAGTTTACAAAAGAAGAAACACAAATGGTCAGTACAAATAACCAACAAATACTTTTTAAAATATTCCACAAAACTAGTCATCAGGGAAATGTAAATCAAAACAACTTTGAGATACCATCCTACCCCAGTAAGAATGCCTATTATCAAGACAACTACTGGGCGTGGTGGCTCAAGCCTTTAATCCCAGCCCTCAGAAGGCAGAGGTAGAAGAATCCCTGCGAGTTTGAGGCCAGCCTGGGCTAGAATGAAACCCTACCTTCCCCTCTCCCTCCCCCCCACCAAAAATAAAGAAACAGACAACAAATGCTACTGAGAACTCAGGAAAAAAGGAACCCTCACCTACTGCAGGGAGAGCAAAAGAGGGAAGCCATTATGAAAATCATTACGGAGATCTCTCAAAAAGTTAGAAATAGGAGGCCAGGGAGATGACTCTTGCACTTGCTTAAAAAGCCTACCAGGCCAGGTTTAATTCTCCAGTGCCTGCATAAAACAGATACACAGGATGATACGTGCATTTGGAGTTTGCAGTGACACACTCATTCTCTCTCCTCTCTCTCTCTCTCTCTCTCCCTTTCTGTTCATAAATAAATAAAAATGAAAATATTTTTTTAAATTATGAATAGGCCAGGCATGATGGCACACATCTTTATCAGCACTCAGGAGCTTGAGGTAGTAGGATCACCATGAGTTAGAGGCCAGCCTGGGTTTATAGGTGTTCACCTGTAAAGCCCGCTGGTTCAGGTTCAATTCCTCAGTGCCCATGTAAAGCCAGATGCTCAAAGTGGTTCATGCATGTAGAATTTTTCTGCACTGGCAGGAGATCCTGACATGCCCATATTCTTATTCATATTCTCTCTCTGTCTCTGTCTCTCTCTGTCTCTCTTTCCTTGAAAATAAATAAATAAAAATATATTTTCTAAAAAATGTTAGAAATACATCTCCCATATGACCCACATATGCCACTCCTGGGCATATATCATAAGGACTCTATTCTATTACAGAGAAACTTGCATATCTATGCTTAGAGGCTCTATTCACAATAGCTAAGAATCAGAATCAGCCAAGATGTCCCACCAACAGATGAATGGAAAATGAAAATATGGTACACATACACAATGGAACTCTACTCAACAGTACAGAAAATGAAATGATGAAATTTAGGAAAATGGGTGGATTTGGAAATAATCATAGTAAATAAACTGACTCAAGCTCTGAAAGACAAAACCACATCTTCTCTCAGATATGTGGGTTGTAACATATAATATCTATAAGGATGTGTCATAGGGGATCAAATGTGAATTAAACGTGTAAGATGGAACTGTAACCAAAATTAAATATAAAGAGATAAGCTAGAAGAGCAGTAAGGGACGGTGAAGGGATACATGTGACTCCGGGGAGCAGAAAAGTGAAGAGGAAAAGTAGGGATAGGGGAGGTGTGGCTACAAAAAATACTTGAAAATGCCAGAGTGAATTATACCTAGTTTTCTATACGCCAACTAAAAATATATAAAAGAAGCCATATCCCCAGGCCCAGCAACAAGTTTTTAAAATTTTCACTTAATTTTATATTTATTTATGTATTATTTTTTAGAAGTGACCGCAGTGCTCAGTACTGCAATATCGCTACCACACCTTCCAAGGCTCAGGGTCCAATGTGGAAGAGGTGGCAGAAAGAATGTAAGAGCCAAAGGAAGGGTAGGACTCCTTGCAACGTGATCCTTCCAGACACAAAATGGCCTGGATATCCAGGGCCTCACAGTGCCTGACACTACCTGCACAAGACCATCATGAGAGGAGGAAAAGATCAGGACATCAAAATTAAAAGAGAGACTGAGACGGGGAGGGATATGATGGAGAATGGAGTTTCAAAGGGGAAAGTGGGGGGAGGGAGGGTATTACCATGGGGTATTTCTTATAATCATAGAAGTTGTTAATAAAAATTTGGAGGGCTGGAGAGATGGCTTAGCGGTTAAGCGCTTGCCTGTGAAGCCTAAGGACCCCGGTTCGAGGCTCGGTTCCCCAGGTCCCACGTTAGCCAGATGCACAAGGGGGCGCACGCGTCTGGAGTTCGTTTGCAGAGGCTGGAAGCCCTGGCGTGCCCATTCTCTCTCTCTCCCTCTATCTGTCTCTCTCTCTGTGTCTGTCGCTCTCAAATAAATAAATAAAATTAAAAAAATAAATAAATAAAAATAAAAATTTGGAAAAAAGAGAAATTAAATAAATATAAAATTAAGTGAAAATTTAAAAAACTTGTTGCTGGGCCTGGGGATATGGCTTAGCAGTTGAAGGTGCTTGCTTGGAAAGCCTGCCAGCCATGGCCAGGGTTCAACTCCCCGGACTCATGTAAAGTCAGATGCACAGAGTGGTACACGTGTCTGGAGTTCATCTGCAGTGGCAAGAGACCCTGTTTTGCCCACACTCACTCTCTCTCAATAAATAAAAATATTTTAAATGTGTTCAATATTAACATTATCATACCCATTTTATAGATGGGAAATTAAAGCTTTATAGAGATTAAACCTATTTCCCATTGTCACATAGAACCTGACAGCAAATTCTGGTTTTCCTGACTCAAAACTAATAATAACTTAAAAAATAGAATTTCCTTAATTCCATTAGATAACTAACCTCACTTCTAAATAAGTTAAATAGATGTTCTTTCTTCCCCCTCCACTTTTAACTTCTGGTAATCAGGAATCCTTTGGTCTTTATGGATTTAACAGTTCTGTACTTTTTTTTGTTTTTTTTTTAACTTTTAAAATATTTTTAGAAATACTTGGGGCTGGGGAGATGGCTTAGTGGTTTAGGAATTTGCCTGCAAAGCCAAAGGACCCAGGTTTGATTCTCCAGGACCCAGATGCACAAGGTAGCACTTGTCTGGAGTTTGTTTGCAGTGGCTAGAGGCCCTGGTGTACCCATTCTTTCTCTTCCCTCTCCTTTCTATCTCAAATAAATAATAATAATAAAAAATATTTATTTGAGAGACAAAGAGAAAGAGAGAGAGGGAGGGAGAGAGAAAGAGGAAAAAGAGAATGGGCATACTAGGATTTCTAGCCACTGCAAAGAAACCCAAAAAACTCCAGATGCATGTGCTACCATGTGCATCTGGCTTACATGGGTTCTGAGGAATTGAACCTGAGTTCTTAGGCTCCATAGGCAAGTGTCTTAACCACTAAGCCATCTCTCCAGCCCTAAAATAATTTTATTTTTATTTATTTGATACAGAGAGAAAGGGGGAGAAAATGGGTGTGCCAGAGCCTCCATCCACTGCAAACTCCAGATGCATGCACCACCATGTTATGCTTTCAATTTTTGATTTCCTAGGATGATATTTCTGAAACTGGATTGTGAGGGCCTCTGGAATTCCTGGGACTGATTGATTGACTTGGTGCTAATAATTGAACATAAGGCCCTGTGCATGTTAGACCAAGTGCTGTATCCCACTCCCCAGTTTTGTGTGTGTGTGTGTTGTTTCTTCAAGGTAGCGTCTCACAATAGCCCAGACTCACCTGGAATTCGCTATGTAGTTTCAGGGTATCCTTGTTTGTTTTTGTTTTGAGGCAGGGTCTCATGCAGTCCACATTGGTGACAAACTCACTATGTAGTCAAGGCTAGCCTTGAGCTCTTGATTCTACTGCCTCCAATACCTGAATGCATGCCTGGCTTCCTGTTCTGAACAGTTCTTTTAAGTGGACCCATGTAATATTGCTTTATATGTTTGTCTTTTTCCACATGACACCATGTTTTTTTGCAAGGGGTGGGCAAGAGGGAGCTCTTCACTCTGTAGAACGCACCAGGGCTTCATTCCTTCTATGGCTAACTAAACTTCTATTATGAGTGCACCACACCCTGATAATGCACTCATTAACTGATGAACATGTCAATGTGTCAAACCCTGCTATTATGCATAATCCCAAAATTTTGGTTGAGCATGTTTCTTATTCTCTTAGATGCTTTGGAGTGGGATTTATGGGTTGTGCAATAATTCTTTTTATTTATTTAGTTATTTAGTTATTTTGAGACAGGGGCTCACTGTAACCCAGGCTGACCTGCAACTCACCTTTACAGCACAGGCTGGCCTTGAACTCACAGCAATCCTCCTACCTCAGCCTCTTGAGAGCTGGGAGTAAAGGCATAAATCACCAAACCCAGCTCTAGCTCCACACACATAATAATTAATAATTCCATGTCTAACTTATTTACTTGCATGCATGTGTGTGTGCATGTGTGTGTGTGCACGTGCACGTGCACATGTACACAACAAAGTCTCCTACTGTTGCAAATGAGTCTGTCTTAGAGTGTAGAAACTAGTCCAATAGGCTTTGTGAACAAGATCCTCTAACCACCTTTAGTCCAGCACTCGGGAGGCTGAGGTAGGAGAATTACTACAAAGTGAGTTCCAGGTTAGCCTGGGCTACAGTGACAACCTGCCTCAAGAAAACAAAAACAAAATCTATTGAGCCAGAGCTAGAGAGATAAATGGCTCATCAGCTAAGGTGCTGACATATAAAGCCTAAGGACCAGAGTTTGATTCCCCAGTACCCACAAAGTGGTGCATGCATCTGGAGTTCATTTTCAATGACTAGAGGCCCTGGTCCACCCATTCTCTCTCTCTTTTTCTTTCTTTCTCTCTCCCCCTCTTCTGGGCATGGTGGGCATGCATTTAATCCCAGCACTTGGAAGGCAGAGGTAGGAGGATCAGTATGAGTTTGAGGCCATCCAGAGACTAAATAGTAAATTCCAGGTCAGCCTGGGCTAGAGCAAGACCCTACCTCAAAAAAACAAAAACAACAACAAAAAAAAAGTGCCAGAGTAAAATTTACTGTAGGAAAAAGTTACTAAAAGTCTAAAGAATAAATTCATAACAATATTAGTACAATGTTAAACTGCCATAAATATGTATTTTGTTAAACACTTTAAGAATATATCTTAAGAAAGGAAGGGAGGAGGGTACTTAATAGGTTGATATTGTATATATGTAAGTACAGTGATTGAGATGGGGAGGTAATATGATGGAGAATGGAATTTCAAAGGGGAAAGTGTGGGAGGGAGGGAATTTCCATGGAATATTTTTTTATAATCATGGAAAATGCTAATAAAAATTTTAAAAAAGAATATATCTTAATATTTCAGAAAATTTTATCAAGAATATCACTGGGCCTGGCATGGTGGCACATGCCTTTAATCCCAGCACTGGGAGGCAGAGGTAGGAGGATCACTGTGAGTTCGAGGCCACTCTGAGACTCCATAGTGAATTCCAGGTCAGCCTGGGCTAGAGTGAGACTCTACCTCAAAAAAAAAAAAAAAAAAAAAAAAAGAAACAAAAATATCACTGGACCCTGTGAAGCATAATAAAAATACAAATGAATGCATGAAGTAATGATGTTTAGTTTTATTATATTTTATTTATTTATTTGCAAGCAGAGGAGGAGAATGGGCATGACAGCATCTCTAGCCATTGCAAATGAACTCCAGATGCATGTGCCACTTTGCGCATCTAGCGTTACATGAGTACTGGGGAATCAAGCCTCATCCATCAGGCTTTTCAAAAAGTACCTTTAACTTCGGAAGCATCTCTCCAGCCTCATCTTTATTTATTTATTTACTTTGGCTTTTTCAAGTAGGGTCTCACTCTAGCGCAGGATGACCTAGAATTCACTATGGAGTCTCAGTGGCCTGGAACTCACGGTGATCATCCAACCTCTGCCTCCTGAGTGCTGGGATTAAAGACGTGCGCCACCACGCCTGGCCTAGTCTTTATTTTTTTAAGTCTTTCACGACTTATATGTAATAGTGTTGCACACACAGGATATACTGTGGTTCTGTTCATTGCATTGCAAGGGTTACTAGGTATTATATGCCTACCATTGTTTATTCTGAATAGGAACAAATAAGAGAGTCTGCTGACTATCTACTTTACTGTTGGATAAAGCAAAACTACTTTGCAATGTTCTCTAAGCATCATGGAGACTCCTAAAAAGGTGACTATAGAGTTACCAACAGACCCAGTTATTCCCTTACTGGTCATTTATCCTAAAAGCTCCATGCCTCAGTTCAGAGAGATTTACTCAACCATGTTTATAGCTGCTCAATTCGTAATAGCTAAGATCTAGAATCAACCCAGATATTCATCATTAGATGAATGGATAACCAAGATGTGGTATGTCTACATGATGGAATTCTACACAGCAGTAAGGAAAAAAATGACACAATGAAATTTGAAGAAAAATGGTCAAACGTGGAACAGATCATTCTCAGCAAACTCATCCAATCACAGAAAGATAATCGTCATATAGTTTCACTCATCTACAGCTCCTAACCCGAATCTACCCAAGATGCTGATGTACCTAATAAGCATCTCGAGGACTGGACAATAGGGAGGGTGGGGTGGGAGGGGAGGGTAAGGGTGGGAGTGGGGGACATAAAACTGGACCCAAATGGCAATGGTACCATACGATTCTACATCCGAAAAGACAGACTAAATAGTTGAGCCTTCATCAGGCCCTTAGAGGGAACACCTGAATCACAAGGCCCTGGAGAAAGTATGACGAAGACTGACCTTAATCTCCTGTTTCTCCCCCCCCCCCCTTTCTCTCGCTTCTTTCTATCTCTTTTATATTACTTATTCTTTTCTTCCCTCTCCTCTTGGTTGCTGACTTGTAACTCCCATACCAGCATGTGGCTAACATCTACAGTAAGCTGTTGATCAGAAAGACCTACAAGGTTTCCCAAAAGAAGACAGATTTCTGTCAGAGTACTTGGTAACCCACCAAAGGTTAGTGGTAAGACCCTACTGCTGAAGACACCATATGCTGTTGGTACGGTATAAGACCTGGCTGGAATCTGGAAGAGAGTCAGTCCCCAGACATTAAGCTTGTCTAGTGCCAGAAGGGACTATATGAGCAACTAGGGGAAAATGACCAACATCTGTCCAAACAACTCATGGTCTAAGCTACTCAGCAGCAAACAACCTGATGTCATGCTCACACAAGTGCCATAGTGATGCACAGCCATGGTGGGAAACCAGCTGCTCTTGATTTGGCTAACTGATCTGCTCAGTGGAACAGAACCCATAGCTGGAGATGGGAATCAAGTAAGAACCAAAAACGAGCCTGCTCTCCATTATCAAGCTCCCACCAACTGAGGGCTAAAGGGGGGCTACACCTATTAAATTCTCTCTTTAAAAAAACACTTAGTAGCAGAGTCCAGTAAATTAAAAAGGAGACATAAAGGGAAGAGAAAGGAAGGGAGGAGGATACTTAATAGGTTGATATTGTATATATGTAAGTACAATGATTGTGATGGGGAGGTAATATGATGGAGAATGGAATTTCAAAGGGAAAAGTGGGGGGGAGGGAGGGAATTACCATGGGATATTTTTTTATAATCATGGAAAATGCTAATAAAAATTGAAAAAAAAACAAAAAACAAAGGTTATCCCATTTATCTGACGCTAACTTTACTCCGTTGGAGAATTTGCTTCTCTTTTTCAGATGGATGCAGATTCTAAGAAGAGAACCAGCCCATCATATAAAGGCCCCAGAAACTAAGAGTATTTGGGGAAATGAGCAAGAGTGCTGCTTCCTTGGTGAACCTGCTACCAGCACAAGGATGAAGGAGATAGACACAGCGAATACTCAACTCCTACCAAACCAGAAATCTGGAGACACAGAGGTTCCCCTTACCTCATCACTGAAGCAGACCTAAAATGAACCCAACATGGCTCAGGGAAATTTGCAGAAGAGGAGGCAGAAAGAATGTTAGAGCCACATGTTGGGTCATTATGCACAGAGACATTGCCTCTTTATCCATAACTGATGGCTACCCCCACAATGCACAACCCACATTCCCCAATGAGGAGGGTCCCTGCGGAGGGGAGAGGACAAGGCGGAGACTAACGACGGTACCAACACGGCTGTATACACTGTAAACATAAGTAATAAAAATATTTTTTCTTCCTTCTGTAATCCTTGTACCTCAGCCTCCTGAGTGTGTGTGTGTGTGTGTGTGTGTGTGCACGCACACGCGCGTGTGGGGGGGGTCATGGCTGTCATCAGCTATTATCTTTGTATCATTAACAATCTTTCCTGGTTGGCATTCACCAGAGAAAATAGATTTTCTCAGCATTCAAGCAACCCCCGTCCATGTGTTCATCATTAAATGTGAAGTTTGTGGGTGTTTATTTTTATTTTATGGCCCACCTTCTCTGAGACAGTGTGTCTCGCTGCTGCAAGAGAAGTGCTGGACTGCAAAAGCACTTCAGACGACCTGGCCCAGGAGCTGAAGATTCTTGGCTGGGCCTCCTTTTGGCATAGGTGCTTTGTGATCACAGATGCGCATGTATCTTTTTGCATTTGGTTTTTACATTAGTGCTGGGGAATTGAGCCTGGGCTGACCGACTTAGCAAGCAAGCACCTTTCACCACTGAGTCATCTCCCCAGCCCCTTAGGTATTTCTGGATTAAGGATTTCTGTAAGAGTCTGTGTTTCCACAGGATTTGATGCTCAAGATATCAACTCATTTAAGGATTTTCTTCATGCTCCTCATGTCCATTTTAAGAGTCTTTATTAAAATCACCTGAAGGTGGTCATGCATATTCACACCCCAACCCTGAATCCTCTGACATACAGATATAAAAACATACCAGGCAATGAAAATATACACAACAGGCTTGCTTATTAATGCTTTTGAGAGAGGGCTTGGGCTTTCAATAGGCCAGATTCTCTCATCAGGATCATGGCCTGACAGAAGAGGTTACTTGGAAATGAACCTCAGAGGAAAGGAGTAGAAAAGTCTGTGTCTGATACCATGAACAATTCAAGCGAACAAAGCATTTGCTCCTCTCACTGTGCTTTCTAAGCATAAACCTTCTGCTTTCATCTGCTTTAAGGTCGTAGAACATGGACACTTTAGAACCATTCAAAGTCTTGAAATTCTGTTATTCTCCAGCAGAGGATGACATTGCATTCAACACAGTTGTAGCACCATTCTTGAAGGGACATTTGTAGCTTCTCTACTTTGTAGACATGGATAACTTTAAAAATCAATAAAATACATTTTCTCTACATTCTAAGAAAGTGAGAGTTGAAGAAGAAAAACAGACACTTAAAGGACTGCTCATCTGTCCACTCATTTCATCAGGCATTCCAATGTATGTGACATTCCAGGGGTTGTTTTCAAAGTCCCAAAACACGAAATGCATCTCGAAGGTCGTCGACCTCATACAAGGGCTGCAGAGAAAGAAGGAAGTGAACTGAATGAATGTCTCCAAAACTGAGTGGGGTGAGGAGAGGCTTCTGAACAGAGTGGGTGACACTTGAAGAAAGTAAATTGGGAAAGAAAGACACCAGAGGCCTGGGGAGATGGCTTGGCAGTTAAGGTGCTTGCCTGCAAAGCCAAAGGACCAATGTTCAATTCCCCAAGACCCACATAAGCCAGATGCACAAGGTGGCACATGTGTCTGGAGTTCATTTGCAGTGGCTGGAGGTCCTGGCGCACCTGTTTGCGTGCTCTCCCTCGCTCGCTCGCTCGCTCTCTCTCATAAATAAATGAAAATAAAAAGACAAAGAAAAAAGACCAGGAAAAAGAGGGAGGAAAGAATTGTGACCTGGAAGGAAAACCATTTGAGGATTTGAAGAGAGATGAACAGAAAGAAGACAAAGAATGAAGGAAAGAAAAGGCAACAGGAAGGAGTCTTCACAGGATCTCTGCCCTGTGAGAAGACAGAAGAGACAACCAATTTATAGAGAAATAAAGTTTCCATCATGTAAAAAATGAGAGTAATTAAAATAAATATGTAAGGATCTCAGGAAAAGACCAGACAGAAAACCAGACACAAGGAAGCGCCTTACCAAAAGGATGCGTCGAAGCTGTCTGGAAAGTCGGACTGAATTTTCATGCAGCCCCTCCCATGCCTTGAAAGTTCTTTCACGATTTTCTACAAACGTATTCCAGCAGTAAAAATAGTCTAACAAAAAGAGGGACAGGGTAGCCTTACGTTGGAAGAAAACACTAGCCCTATTTCTTTTTCCCTCGTTTACCCAGGACCTTGTCTCCAAGCTGTTAATAATCCTCCTTTCCTTTCTTCCTCGCCTCCTTCCCCCCTCTTTCCCTCCTTATTTCCCTGTCTTATGTGGTGCTGAGGAGGGAAGCCAAGTGCATGGCAGGCAAGAGGGCTATCACTGGACCAACCCTCTCAGCCCCTCCAAATACGAATAAATAATTTTGAGGCTGGGCGTGGTGGCGCACGCTTGGATCCCAGTTCTCGGGAGGCTGAGGTGGGAAAAGAGCGAGTTCAAGGCCACTCTGGGCTACAGCGTGCGACTGTTTCGTTTTAAAGAATGAAATTATAGTTTTAACTCCAAGGGCGAACAAGAGCCTGTATGCAATTCTCCCCCTTGCACTTCTCACGTGTGCTGCTTCTCAGCTGCAGCGCAGAGGGACCCCGCTCACCTTTGAAGGTCATGACCGCGATCTGGACCCCCGCGCGGTGCAGCCGCCGCAGCCCCTCGGGCTCCGCCTTGCGATCCTCACAGAAGTAGAGGCGCGCGGTGAAAATCCTCAGGCTGAGGTTGGGGTTCCCCCGCAGGAAGTCGGCCACGTGCCGGGCGC
This sequence comes from Jaculus jaculus, assembly GCF_020740685.1. Lineage (NCBI taxonomy): Eukaryota > Metazoa > Chordata > Mammalia > Rodentia > Dipodidae > Jaculus > Jaculus jaculus. Next base: position 37,537,423 of record NC_059119.1, on the reverse strand, counting down.
AGTCATAGCAGGGGCTCCAGGAGGTGAACCAGGTGACGCGGTAGCAGCGGCCCGGGTCCAGGTCCCAGTCCGAGATGTAGCGGAGGAAGAGCAGCTCCACGTGGCAGCCGGACTGCAGGGAGGGGAGGAGGGAGTGGGAGGAGGAGCAGGGAAGAGGGAGCAGGGAGGAGGAGCAGGGAGGAGGAGGAGGGGCAGGGAGGAGGGGCAAGGAGGATGAGCAGGGAGGAGGAGGGGCAGGGAGGAGGAGCAGAGAGGAGGGAGCAGGGAGGAGGGAGCAGGAAGCAGGGAGGAGGAGGAGGGAGCAGGGAGGAGGAGGAGGGCCGGGCCGAGGCGCGGATCCGGCGCAGAACAGGCCGGCGCCCGCGGGGCTCCTCCGGGATTGGCCTTCGGCCTCGCGTCACCCCCGCGCCCAAGCGTGCTGGCCCCCCCGGGAGCCGAAAGGCTGGGTCTCCGGGGAGGTGAGGTGAGATTGGAAGAGATCTGTATCGTATACCCCTGAAAAGCTTTAATCTGAGCTCGAGAATTTATTCACTCACGTACCCTTCTGCTGCTGAGCTACATACAGTTCCCGCTGCTTTTTGCACCTTTTTAAGCAGGAAAAGGAGTGTGTAAGCGTGCATTGCACTTTGACCACTAGGTGGCACAAAGATAGTTTGTGAAGCCTGCTGGCAGGCTGAAGGGGAAAAAGAGATTGTGAGGCGGACCAAAGGTGCAGTGTTTGGGGCTAGGGAAGGTAGTTCAGTTGAGAGCGTTTGCCTGACATGCCTGAGGGTTGGGTTCGGTCCCTGGCACCACATAAACCAGGTGTGACGGCTCACACGCCTGTAATCCCACTGACTGCAAGGTGGTCCCACGAGAATTAGGAGCACAAGGTCGCCCTCAGCTACACAGGGTTGGAAGACAGCCTGCACTACAATGAAAATCTGTCTCAAAAATGTGGTTGCTTTTGGTGTGGTCCCTGTTATTGCAAGAACAATTGCAACTGTGGGGTTAGATCCACCTCCTGCTGCAGAAAATTATCCGTCTCAAAATATGAAGAGAGGCTTCATTTTTCAGCTGCACTGTGCTTGGAATGTAGACCAGTTACTCAACTCTTGGTCTTATTTCCTCAGCAGGAGAATGAAGTGACGTTGTGAATTTAGTAAGAGGTAAGTGAACGTGCTTGATACAGTCAAAGCTTTCTATATATAGACTATATCATGTCACCAAATAAGAAAATAGATTAGGCCAGGCATGTGCCATATGCCTTTAGTCCCAGCACTATGGAGACTGAAGTAGGATTGCTGTGAGTTCAAGGCCACCCCGAGAATTCCAGGTCAGCCTTAGCTAGAGCAAGACCCTACTTCAAAACACCAAAAGAAAGAGGAGGAGGAGGAGTAAGAAGAGAAGGAGGAGGGCTGGAGAAATGACTTAACGATTAAAGCACTTGCCTGCGAAGCCAAAGGACCCAGGTTTAATTCCCCAGGACCCATATAAGCCAGATGCACAAGGAGGCACATGCATCTGGAGTTCATTTGCAGTGGCTGGATGCCCTGGCATGCCCATTCTCTCTCTCTCTCCCTCCCTCCCTCTTTATCTCATTCTCAAATAAATTTTAAAAAGAAGAAAAAAAAGACAAGAAAAGAAAGATTAGAATGCAAGATAATGGTGTTGAGTAAGCTACACCCTGAAACTGTAGGTAAGGAAAATCACATAATAAAGTAGGCTTCTCAAGTCTGTCATGGTGGAAACCAACCACCCTGTAATTTGACTGGAGGCCTGCTCCATGGGAGGGAATACATCCCTGACACTGAAAACTTAAAGAGAGACTGATTGAGAGGGCAGGGGATATGATGGAGAATTGAGTTTCAAAGGGGAAAGTGGGGGAGGGAGGGCATTACCATGGGATATTGTTTACAATCATGGAAGATGTTAATAAAAAAAAATTGAAAGATAAATTAGGCTTCATTGGGGCTGGGAATGGAGCTCAGTTGACACAGCGCTTGCCTAGCACGCGGGAGGCCGGGGGCTTGACCACCGGCACCACGTAACATGAGCATAAGGGCACATGTCTAATCCCAGCTCTCAGGAGATGGAGGAAAGAGGATCGGAAGTCCACGCTTGTCTTGTGCTACAGGGAGATTGAAGCTAGCTGGCTGTAGAGGTGCTGACTCAAAAAAAAAAAAAAAAAAAGGTATTTCACCCCACAGATGTGTTTCCTGGCATTCCATGAAGACGAGATATTATAGCATGTTGAGAGGAGAAATCCAGAAGCAGATTTATATTCATCTGCATTCAGTACAGAAGTCTCTTGGAAATGCAATCCCTTACACAGCTGAAAGATTGATCTAATTAGTCAGGTGAAGCTTTTCTTCATTTTCTGACACTAACAATGATAGAGCTATTCACAAACCTTTGGCGTATGTAAGTAGGAGGAAAGAGAATTATTTGAAAATTAAGAAATAGGTTTGAGTTGCTGTCATTCTTTCTCAAATTTTCCTTTCTTAATTGTCAAAAGTTTTAAAGGCACTACATATATATATGTAATTTATTTGAGAGAAAGACCTAGCACCTTTAACTAATAGAGCCATTGTTACAGCCTCACTGCTTGTTTTTCTTAAAAATATGCTTGAGAGATGGCTGAGGAGTTGAGGCACTTGTTTGTAAGCCTCATGGCCCAGGTTCAAATCCTCAGTATCCATGTAAAGGCAGATGCACAAAGTGGTGCATGTATCTGCAGTGGTAAAAGGCTCTGGGGCACCCATTCATTCTCTCTCTCTCTCCTTTCTCTCTCTTCCTGCTTGTAAATAATAATAAATACCTTTTTAAAATTATGCTTGACGGCTGGGGAGATAGTTCATCAGTAAAAGGCACTTACTTGCAAAGTCTTCCTACCTGGGTTCAATTTCCCAGAACCCACATAAAGTCAGATGCACAAAGTGGCACATGCATCTGGAATTCATTCTAAAGAGGTCCTGGTATGTCCATTCATTCTCTCCCTCTCTAAAAAATGTGATACACACACACACACACACACACACACACACACACATATATGTATGTATGTATACATATATATATGGGGGGGTATAGTCTCACTCTAGCCTAGGCTGACTTGGAATTCACTATGCAGTCTCAGGCTAGCCTTGAACTCACAGTCATCCTCCCACCTCAGCTTCCCGAGTGCTGGGATTAAAGGCGTGTGCCACCATGCCTTGCTTAAGAAATAAGTTTAAGGAAGCCACACTTGGTGACACACATCTGTAGCACCAGCACTTGGGAGGAAGAAACAGGACTAAAAGTTCAGTGTCATCCTTGGCTACACAGTGAGTGTGAGGCCATCTTGGGGATACAGGAGACCCTGTGTCAAACGCACAAAGTGAGGTAGTAGGATCCTCAGCAGGTGGCTCTAAGAGCGTCTACAGTCTCGCTTAAACTGCTGTAACCATTGCTGATACCTTGTTGCGAAGGTGGCCGAAGTCCAGTGAGAAGGAGGTGGCGCTGTCCCGCCGCTTCACCACGTAGCACAGGTAGGTCTCGTGCCGCCCCTTGGCCCAGCGGACGTTTTTGAAGTGGTAAAGAAACTTCTTCTGCTTCATCAGAAGGCTGAGGTGAGAACAGAGATGGACTTGAAGGTACAACTTATCTGGTCACTATAGTTTTTCCTTTGGCTTTATTGTTCTTAGTGTTTTTATATGTGTGTACTGGGGATTGAACGTAGAGTTTTGCGCATGCTGCACAAGCACTTTACCACTAAGCTACATCCCCAACCCTGTTTTGTTGTTGTTGTGAAAATTTATAATTACCCAAGTTTAGACCAGAAAAGACATTCTTGGTTCCTTTGCTGGGTGCCTGAGGCCTACTGAGCTTGGAATCAATCCATTTTTTTCTGCTTCAAATTAAGACCAATCAGGAGACACTTGCAAGAAGATAGCCTCCTCCAGCTGTCTTCATGATGGTGGTGACTTGAACTTACCAACGTGTTCTTCATTCATCATTGCATTGCCAGATTTTCCTCCAGTCTTCTCCAAAGCAATCTACGTTACTTCAAGCTCCACCTGCTCAAACAGCATTTCTTACCTGCCACTGTCTGTCTCCTTGACTTCACTGCCCCAAGTAGCCAGGCTGGAAGCTTGACATTACCCTTCATTCTTGCTTCTTTCTTAGTCCTCATATTTGGTTAATCATATAGATTTCTTGATTTTGTTGGGGTTCACAAAAGACTCCCCAAAGTATGGCACTTTGACATTAAAGAACTTGGAGCTATGAGAGACTGGAGGACTTCAGATGTAGAAGCAAAATCTCTGTGACTTTCTGCCCTCCTGTTCTCACTGTATTTCACCACACATCCCAAGTGACTCTAGAACTAGGATTCTTTTTCCTACAGCAAACCATAAAGCCAGCAAAGGCTAGGTGTGGTGGTGCATGCCTAAATTGTCAGCACTTGGGAGACTGAGGTAGGAGAATTGCACAAGTTTGAGATCAGCCTGGGCTACACAGTAATACCCTGTCACAATAAAACAAGCCAGCCTGGGGCAATAGATCAACCAGTCAGGAAAGTTCTTGCCTCACAAACACGAGGACCTGAGTTTGTTCCTCACAGCCCATGCAAATAAAGGCAAGAGATAGAAGCTCTGGTTCATAATCTAAGCGCTGAAGAGGTAGAGACGAGAGAATACCTGGGGCTCACTAGCCAACAGACTAGACTTGGTGAATTGCAGGCTGATGAGAGAACTTGTCTCAAAAAAAAAAAAGAAAAAAGGTGAGCTGTGTTCAGAAAAATGGCAGCCAAGTTTGTCCTCTGGCTTCAGCACACACCTATGTGCATGTACACAATGCACCTCTCCCCCCCACCACACACATGAACACGTTAAAAAAAGAACAGGTCTGGGAAGATGGTTCAGCAGTTAAAGGCACTGGCTTATAAAACCTGCTGGTGGTGATCAATACCCAAGCCACCCATGAAAGCTGGACACAAGAAATGGTGCAATCATCCAGAATTCATTTGTAGTGGTCACATGGCCTGGTACACACACATGCACACACATACTGATTAATTAAATAAATTTCAAATATAAAACAAGCCTGGTGTGGTTGGTATATGTCTTTAATCCCAGCACTAGGGAGGCAGAGTTAGGACGATTGTTGTGAGTTTGAGGCCAGCCTGGGATTACAGAGTGAGTTCCAGTTGATCCTGGGTAAGAATGAGACCCTACCTTGAAGAAAATAAAAATAGGGGCTGGAGAGATGGCTCAGCAGTGAAGGCACTTGCCTGCAAAGACTAATAACTGAAGTTCAATTCCCCAGCATCCATGCAGAGCCAGATGCAAAAGTGGCGCAGGTATCTGCAGTTTGTTTGCAATGGCTAGAGGCTCTAGCATGCATATTCTCATTCATTCATTTATCTGCCCCCCCTTTCTGTCTCTCTTTTTCCATAGAAACAAATAAGTAAATAAATAAATATAGTTTTAAATATAAATAAAAGACTCCAGATGCATGTGTTACTTTGTGCATCTGGTTTAGGTGGAACCTAGAGAATTGAACCTGGTTCCTTAAGCTTTTCAGCCAAGTGCCTTAACCACTAAGCTATCTTTCCAGCCTTGTTGTAATTTATTTATTTATTTATTTATTTTTGGCAGGGTTGGTTTTGAGATAGAATTTTACTCTAGCTCAGGCTGACCTGGAATTCACCATGTAGTGTCAGGGTGGCCTAGAACTCATGGCAATCCTCCTACCTCTGCCTTCTGAGTGCTAGGATTAAAGGCATGTGCCACCATGCCTGGCTTCCTGTTGTTATTTTGAGACAGAGTTCATGTAGCCCAGGCTAGCCTTGGATTCTTTCATTAATATTTTATTTATTTCTATATTTATGTAAGAGAGAGAGTTACAGATAGAGAAAAGGGGTACACTCGGGACTCTAGCCATTATAAACAAACTCCAGATGCATGTACCACCTTGAGCATCTGGCTTACATGGGTACCAGGGAATCAAACCTGGGTCCTTAGGCTTCCGGGCAAGTGCCTTGACTGCTAAGCCATCTCTCAGCAACAGAAAGAGAGAGAGAGGGAGAGAGAGAATTGGCTTGTGAGGGCCTCCAGCCACTGTAATTGAGCTCCAGACATGTGTGCCACCTTAAGTGCATTGCGACCTTACATGCTTGCATCACCTTGTGTGTCTGGCTTACTGGGATTTGGAGAGTCAAACATGGGTCCTTAGGCTTCACAGGAAAGCACCTTAACTGCTAAGTAATCTCTTCAGCCTGACCTTGGATTCTTGATCTTCCTCTCTCCATCTCCCAAGTGCTGAGATGACAGGTATCTAATGTATTTCTATCTGTCTGTCAGTCTGTCTGTCTGTTTGTTTGCTTGCTTGATGGAGGGTCTCACTGTACCTCAGGCTCACCTGGAACTCACTCTGTAGCCCTAGATTACAGAAGTCCTCCTACGTCAGTCCCCAAGTACTGGGATTAAAGGCATGCACCACAATGCCCAACATCATTTCTGAAATCATGAATTTATTGTGCTGTTTTGTTTGTTTCTTGGTGCTGGGAACTGAGTCCAGGGCCTCCTACACATGAGCTCTATCACTGAACGACACTCCCATTCCTCTCATGTTGTTCTTTTGTTCGCTCACCTCTGTTGAGGTGGCATCACTGAGCCCTTTACGAGGGGTAAAGTTGCTGTCATTCCTTTCCATCTCTACAATCCAAGCCTCGGACGTGTCCCAGCTTTTTCAACCTTATCCGTTGTACCGGCTTCTTAACTAGCCTCTCTGACAGTCTCTACTCTGCCAACAAAGTGATCTCATAAAAATCCTGGTGTTACTTTCATGCTGAACCCTCTCCTAATAGGTTCTCTTTTGCCCAAAGAACAAACTTGAACCTCTTTTTTTGTAAAATTTGTGTGTGAATGTGTGTGTTATATACAGGTGTGTGCGGATGCCCCTGCTCTTGCCCAGGTATGCAGAAGCCAGAGCGCAACAGGAGTCTTCGTCTACTGCCTTTCCTTGAGAGGCAGCCTTTCCCAGGACCCAGAACTGCCATCTCTCCTGGTCATTCTGGCTGAAGGGAGCTCTGGCCATCTTCCTGCCTCTGCCTCCCACTCCCCCTATGCCTGGCCAGGTCAAGTTTCATGTGGCTGGTCAGGATTAAACTCAGATCCTCACGCTCATTCTGAAAGCACCCATCCCCACTGAGCCATCTCCCCAGCTCCAAATTTGAACAGTTGTAAAGGTGGTGTTTGGGTCAGACTCCACATGCTGGGATTACAGGCCTGTGATTGTACATGCCCAGAGCATTTTATACCTTGAGATAGAAAACTAGATTTATTACCAATATATGCATTTTTGTTTATCAAACAATATAAAAATTAGTCAACTATATATTACATTAATTTGTTGTTGTTTTTGTTGAAGTAGGGTTTCACTGTAGCCCAGGCTGGCCTGGAATTCACTATGGAGTCTCAGGGTGCCCTCGAACTCTCAGTGATCCTCCCACCTCTGCCTCCCCAGTGCTGGGATTAAAGGTGTGCACCACCATGCCCAGCTACATTAAAATTTATAATTGGAGGGAACCTAAAATTGATTGTAATGAAGGTCCAACAATAATTGGCTTTATTTTAAAGTAGTAATTTCTCATGCAATCATAGTGGCATCACCACTACTACTATCCCATCACTAGCATATAATAACCCTTAACACATCTAAACTCAGCACAGCACACCTGATACAGGAAAGAGTTAAAACACTTCTTTTTGGGGCCCAATTAGCTTAAAATAGATCAAGGATGTCTTTTACTAATAAATCTCTTCTGTATTTAACTTCACTTCCTGTGCTGTTTAGATGAGAAAAAAAGTGGAAAAACTTTATAGAACCTGGTGCCTCACATGTGCTAGGTGAGTGTTCTACTCCAGAGCTACACCGTAGCCCTGGAAGACTGCATCTTTTCATGAGCTATGGGTGGTGTGTGTGCGCGTGCATGTAGGTGTGTGTATGGGTTTGGGGGAGCTGCTATTATCATGAGGAAAAAGAAGTGTCTGGGAGTATAGAAAAGAAAGAGGTAGGGGCTGGAGAGATGGCTTAGTGGTTAAGCACTTGCCTGTGAAGCCTAAGCACCCTAGTTCGAAGCTTGATTCCCCAGGACCCACGTTAGCCAGATGCATAAGGGGGCGCACACATCTGGAGTTTGTTTGCAGTGGCTGGAGGCCCTGGCACGCCTATTCTATCTATCTACCTCCTTCTCTCTGTCTGTCATTCTCAAATAAATAAAAATAAACAAAAATGATTTTAAAATAAAGTTTTTACAAAAAGAAAGATGTAGCACCAGTAAGGGAATTCAAATGTTTTCTGTGTGTGAGAGAGTGTGTGTGCATGTGTGTTCTTCTTTCTCTTTTCCCCTGGTGTTAGGCTGGCTGGCCAGCAAGCCCCAGGGATTCCTTGGTTCCGTCTCCATCAGTCATCAGGTTATAGGCAAGGATGAAGCCACATCGCATTTTCTAATTTTTTTGTTTTTTTAATTTTTATTTATTTATTTGAAAGTGACAGGCAGAGAAAGAGGAAGGAACGGAGGGAGGGAGGGAGAGAGAGAGAGAAAGAAAGAAAGAATGGGCACGCCAGGGCCTCCAGCCACTGCAAACAAACTCCAGATGCATGCACTCCCTTGTGCATCTGACTTAGGTTGGTCCTGGGGAATCGGGCCTCGAACCCGGGTCCTTAGGCTTGACAAGCAAGCGCTGAACCGCTAAACCGTCTCTCCAGCACCACACAGCATGTTTTACGTGGGTACTGAAGAAACAAGCGCAGGTCCTCACGCTTGTGTGGAAAGTGCTCGTACTCCCAGCCTCAAACGTCCTTTTATGTCCAAGCCACATCAGACACCGTAGACCCTTACTATTTCTCTCATATGGTAACTATTAATTAACTTTCTTGATCCACCACTCTCCTACAACTCTGGCTCAGAGCCTGTTTCCAGTTTCCTTTTCTCTTGATGTCTCTTGGGGGAACAATGGACTTTGCCGGGGCCTGTAGGTTGACAGCTGCTCAGACAGCTGTGCTCCCCCATGCAGAACACTAGCTGCTTCCCCAGCAATGCAAAGCAGAGACAAAGGGTTAAAAATAATCCTGACAGAGTCATGCTGCCACCTCCAGCGAGCTCTGCAATGACAATTATCCTTAGTGACAGTCCTTGCTGTCCCTTTCTCCTGCTGAATGTCACATTCATACTTTCTTTTTTTTTTTTTTTTTTTTTGTCTTTCTCTGAATTTCAACTATTAACCTTATCTTTGTTTTGCATTTTGTTATGTACAGGTATTTCCACTGGATCCTTCCCCACTAGGGCTTAGAACTCAGATTAGTCTTCAAACTCTTACTGTAAACTCAGAAGGTAGTTGATATTGTCTGCATTCAGAAGAGTTTTGGGGTCTGGGGGTATAGCTCAATAGCCTAGCATCTTATGATCCTGGATTTGATCCTAGCACTACAAGAAAAAGAGGGGAAGAGAAGTAAGAGAGGGAAGAAAGAATATCCAAGATGCCATGAAATATTTTACCTGGGGCTGGAGAGATGGCTCAACAGTTAAAGGTGCTTGCTCATAAAGCTGATAGCCGGGGCCCAATTCCTCAGTTCCCACATAAAGTTAGAAGCACAGAGCAGTGCACGCTTCCCAAGTTCACCTGCAGTGTCTGGAGGCCCTGGCGCACCCATGTTCACTCTTTCTGTTTGTGTCTGCCTCTCTGTCTCTCAAATAAATTTTTAAAAAATATTTTTAAAAATTAAAAAAACAGGGCTGGAGAGATGGCTTAGCGGTTAAGTGCTTGCCTGTGAAGCCTAAGGACCATGGTTCGAGGCTCGATTCCCCAGGACCCACGTTAGCCAGATGCACAAGGGGGCGCACGCGTCTGGAGTTCGTTTGCAGTGGCTGGAGGCCCTGGCGCGCCCATTCTCTCTGTTTCTCTGCCTCTTCCTCTCTCTGTCTGTCGCTCTCAAATAAATAAATAAAAATAAAAAATAAAAAAAAATAAAAAATTAAAAATTACAAAAACAAAAATATCTTAATTGTGGGCTGGAGAGATGGCTTAGCGGTTAAGCGCTTGCCTGTGAAGCCTAAGGACCCCGGTTCGAGGTTCGGTTCCCCAGGTCCCACGTTAGCCAGATGCACAAGGGGGCACACGCGTCTGGAGTTCGTTTGCAGAGGCTGGAAGCCCTGGCGCGCCCATTCTCTCTCTCTCTCTATCTGTCTTTCTCTCTGTGTCTGTCGCTCTCAAATAAATAAAAGAATAAAATTTTTTTAAAATTCTTAAAAAATATATCTTAATTGTTGCATAAATTCTTCATAAAAATAATTAAATTGAGATGACTCTCATACATTGACAGTAATCATAAAACAAAGTAGAGTTGATAATTTATAAACTACATATGAAAATGTTGTAAAATATGACATAATCCTTATTTAAGAAGTAAAGGAAGAAACCTACTATTGCAATGATAAGAGAACAGTATATCAAACTCCTTTCTGACAATCTACGTTTGATCCCATAGATTAGTGCTGCTTGAAAGCCTCTGTCACAGAAGTTCTTACTGCCATGGGCAGAGGTTAATGCAGAGGTGCAGAGCTGAAAAAAATGCTGGCAATAAATGACTACTGTGTGCTCCGCCTCAAATAGGACATCTAAGCCACCCCGGCCGAGGCTCAGGAAACCTGGGGGAGAGTGAGCAGGAAGATGTAAGAGCAGGAGGCGGGGGGGAGGCCGGGAAACCCCGTCTTCTCCGCACTACATGACCATTACACTCGCGAACTCACAGCACCCGTGGTTTCCATCACGAGACTCAGTCAGCCAGTATGTCTCCTTCAGTGGGGGAAGGACACGTGAGATCTCGCATCTCCCAGAGTGGCTGATGGCAGCTAATGGGAGAGGGGTGTCAGGTTCATCAGTGGTATAGCCACTGGAAAGTTGTTCATTCCATGGTAAATAACTTCCCACACAAGATCACACAAGGATCACACACTCTAATTTGACTCAATGGGTATAAAGAAAAAGCATGAAAATAAAATGGGGACTAATGGGAGAATAAGAGGACATTAATGGGAGGGGAATAAGTGAGGGTAATTGGGGGCAATAAGATCAAAATACATAATATACATGTAAGAAATGTCAAAAATTGAAAAAATAAAGTTTTATAAGAAGTAAGCTAAACAGTCTGAGCAAATGGAAAGATTAAATATTGAAGTGCACTAAGTTCCTAACAATCAAGCTTGTGACACTAAATAATTTGTTTGAATGAATTTTTCAACGTACAGTAGGCACAACCTTACTGAGTTTCAAATAGATAATCTCAAAATTTTAAAGACAAACTTCCTTACAATAGCTAAATAATTTCAGTAAAGATTCCCTAGGAAAGTTTTTCCTTGAGTAGTGATATTGCTGGATATTTTTTAAAGAATTATAAAAGTTGACAGCATTGTTTTCAGTATAGGATTGCTATGACCTTTTCATGTTTTAAGTCTCTAAAGATCTGCCGTGGTAATATTATTACCATAAACTTTTAGCTAAGGCATAGATCTCAGATTGAGTCAGTATACAGCACTTCTTTGCTACACGGAAAAAAGGAGAAGTAGAGGGAAGTATGGCACAGTGAGAATTAGGTCACGAACATGAAAGATCTGGACAGAAGACAGTGAGGCAGAGCAGATGGGCACTGCTCATGTCGCTGCTCGGATTTGCCCTGAGAGCACCCAGGGGGAGACTGGCTCATTACCTGTCCATAGCGGGCTCCAGCGCCTTTGTGGACTCCCTGAAAGGTTCAGGCCGAAAAGCTCCTCTGCTTCAAGCAAGGTTGCTTCACTGCTCGTCTGACAGAGCACTGGGCCCCTGCATTCAAATTTGAGCTTGCCCTAGTGGGCTCCTCCCCCAACCACATCACCCCCCAGTACTCCAGTATGATTTTCCTGAGTTGAGTCTAGTAAAGATGGGGGGAGTTCACAGGAGGAGTCACAGGAATGGAATGACTGAAGGCAGCCCTGCTGAATGTTCAGCTTCTTTGAGGCTATTTCTCTAAAAAATCCATGCTCCAAAGGTAATAGAGATCAAGATAATAGCAGCAGGCACTTCTTAATTTGCAATCATGTTAATAAGCAAAGCCTTTTGTGTGTGTGATTCTGAGGATCAGTCCCTAGGGCCTTTGTCTGCCTTAGCAAGACCTCCATTACTGAGGCACATCCTTCAGTCTAATAAATGACTTCTAAAATATATTTTATGTATTTTTGAGAGATAGACAGACAGATCAGACTGTGGGCCTGCTAGGGCCTCCTGATGCTGCTCCAGATGCATGCACCACTTTGTGCACCTGGCTTTCCACAGGTACTGGGAAATCAAAACTGGCCAACGGGCTTTGAAGTGAGCACTTAAACACTCAGCCATCTCCACTGCTGTCAGTAAATGCTTTTAATCTTCAAGACATACTAGCAATAGTAATGGCAATAACCATATAGACTTAAAATGGCATCAAATATCATATAAATAGCATCCCAGGCTCCATGATCTGAAAGCATCTATTTCCTCAGTTAATTCTGTATTATCTCTAGACCTTAGTAGAGATGGGCTCTGACAGCCCCTTGATTTGTGGCTGAGCAAGTAACTCTGTTACTTAGCATTTATAGTGTGGACCTTTTAGCCTCCCAAACCACTGACATTTTTTGTTTTGTTTTGAGATAGGGTCCATGGCAGTTTGAATCTATGTCCTCCAATAGACTTGGCGTTGGACCCAGACCAGGGTCCAGAATGGGCAGAAGTCTTGATTGAGCTGGAGTTGCCAGGCCACCTAGTATGTCTCTTTTTGATGTGGCTTTGTCCTTTGGTTGGTCTCATGGGAGGGATGAGAGATACTGAACAGAGAGATAGTTTGTTAAAGTCTGATTATTGAGGGCTCATATTATGCCCTGTTTTGGGCAAGGGAGCATATTGGTGTTAAGAGACGTTATTTTTACAGAACTAATTTGTTGTCTGATAAATTAAGTATCCATTTGATCAGGCAGGGGGCAATAGTTACAAGGTGAAGGATGCAGATGAAAGAAAGGTCCCAATAAGGAGCTTACTCATGGCAACCATTGTCCCAGCCTGGCCATAGCTTGTTTTCATGGACTTTGTTAAATTCTTTTTTTTTTTTTTTTCTGATCTATTTGTTGTTGGATAATATTGGAATTGTGTAAAATATTAAAGCATCACATTCTTGGGAATTGTTTACTGCCAATGTGGTGTTTTAGTAATAGAAAGTCAACAGTGGCTCAGTTTTGTAATAGTGAAGTTCAAAATTCCTTCATCTGTTGATTAATCTCTATGAGAACTCAGGCAGTAAAACTGGCAAAGAGACAGGCCAGCTGTGAAATTTCCTTGTGTAATCCCACTGTCAGGCCTGGGGCAGGCAGAATGAAGGCTGCCATAACCACCGTGTGTCCAGTACTCATGAGGGGCAATTGGTCGTCACAGTCAGAGGAAAGGTGCTGGGTAGTGCAGAGAGTAGGAGTGATGGATGGTAGTAAAGGAGGGTCCATCTGATGGAATATCCCAGAAAAATTGGCAGGCAAGGCTTGGAAAGCAGTGTCATTGCGGTAAAAGGCCCATCCTAGGTGAAGCCTTTTGTCATTGGGTAAGGTGATGTGACATTTGATAGAGCAATTAAAGGGTGGTGAATTATGTAGTACTTAAAACTGTCCTGTAGTGGCCACGTTTTTATATTTCAGAGAATTATGGGTTCAATCTCTCTTTGATAGAGAAAATTAGTTTCCTTTTTAATTTTTTAATTAATTTTTTTATTAATTTTCTTTTGGTTTTTCAAAGTAGGGTCTTGCTCTAGCCTAGTCTGACCTGGAATTCACTCTGTAGTCTCAGGGTGGCCTTGAACTCACAGCAATCCTCCTACCTCTGTCTCCCAAGTGCTCTACCATGCCCTAGTTTCTTTTTTTTTTTTAATTAGTTTCTTATTGTTAGCTTTGGAATCTAATTTTTCCAGTGCTTTAGCAGTGCTTTTAGACAGGAGAGGAGGGTCACTTGTGGAACTTTGGAGGAAGTTATTCCTATCTGTAGGGTGACAGAGAGAAACACTAGCCTAGCTACTCTATCTAGATGTCTCTAATACACCCTCAGCTATCCCATGAAGAGGCACCGGTCTTCATCTCTTATACCCATTCCCACAGCCAGAGATTAGGACAAACAGTCTACAAGTGGGAGACTGACAGACACCAACATAACTCATGTATTTCCCCACCTTGGGTTCTATGGTCTTGAGTTTTCATTCTTACCAATGGGACCATTAAACTTGTACTGGGGAGCCTGGGGAATAAGGGCTTAAGTGCTCTTACCAACAGGACCCAAAACTTGATCCAAAGTTACTATATTCATAGGGGACTCCCTTTTTTAAGTTTGGTGCATATATACTGTCCTGAATCTTGAACGTCGGCCAAGTTTTTATAAATTCCTAAGTCAATATTATTTCTTTTAAACTAATTGATGATATTTCCCCATGGTCCTTTTATAGTAACCTGATTAAATTTTTCTGAGTTACCCTTATACCATCTAATAGGACCTATCAGTATCAGGACATGAAAAGGTACAGTTTCGCATTAAGGGAGATCCTATAATGGCAGGTCCTATTTTGGGCCACAGAAGGAATACATATAGTCTGTGTAATGTGGAAATGAGGGAGAACAAGTATTATTAGGGACTATTATTGTACGTTGGCCCCTGGATAGCAGAATGATAAAGCAGAGGGATAAAATGCTCTGGGTGGGTTTGTTATAGATCATTGCCCTCAAGAGGGGTCGAAGTATGAGTGGTACCAGACTATGGTTGTGAGGAAGTACAGCCAGTGAAGGAGAGTTAGGGGCCTTCTCTGTGCATGCCCAGCCTGTACAAGTTACAGTGACTAATCCCACCATTGGGAAAGTAGCACCAAGGATCATCATCGGGAAGAAGGGGCAGGACAAGGACATTCCCCAGGGGAAGAAAGAAGGGGGAAAAGGGCAGTAGTAAAGAACTGAATCCATTCTGGTGGGGAGGGAATGATGGTTGCTTGAACCAGAGCTTTTCTACGGAGTCCACAAGTTCATCAAACCTGGAGATCAGCCAGGGCATCAACCACAGGTTCTGGTATATGTGGGTCAGGAACAGAGGAGACTGTGGGAGAGTGAGTTTCATCTGACAGACCTTTATCAGTGTGGTCCTGTTCAGGTATAGAGGGAAGTTTGCTTACCCTCTGATTGTCACCTACAAAGAAGATGAAGGAGTCCTTTTTAGTGAGGTGGGCTTTTGATGTCTTAGGTGTGCTAGCTCCAAGAGAGATAGTGATTTTTTTTCCCCCCATCCAGGTGAGGAAGGGCTTAGGAATTATCATACACAAAAGGAGAAAACAGGGGAAAGGGCTACTGTGAAGCCTCAGGAAACAGTGCCCCCCACCCCCAAGAAGGAACTGTGTTGGGAGAGCTTTAGGGCTCATGTCTTGTCAGGATAATGAATCCACATCTGAAAACACAGGAGTCTAGAGAGGGCCCTATAAATAAACAATGGTTATCAAAGAGGCCATAGCTGAATCTGTTGGACTACAGGAAAAGACGCTGAGCTGGGGGTGTGGAGCAGCCCTATCATACAGGGGAATAACTTAGATGTCAGAGATGGGCATAGGTTTAGCATGAAGGGAGCAGAGTTTTGAGACAACTTAAAGTAACAGATTTATTAGCTGGTCACATATATAGAAAAATAATGTTAACTATTAAAAAGGCTAATATAGCCCAAAATATTATTGGCTCTGGACTGGTAACATTTACTTTTCCACATTTTCTGTGCTCTATCATTGAAGATCTCATCACACAGATATGGCTTCTGGGAGCTTCAGATTTTGGATCACGTGCCAAACATCACTTTGTATTTTGTGCATATGGCAAGCACACGTGGCTAAGAGACTTTCTTTTAGACTCTGTGGTAGATGATGTTGAACAGGCCAGGAGACAGGCAACTTTTCAGGAGAGTGATATTTATCAGAGCCGTTATGAAAGAAACTCCTTGATATGTAAAATCTATTAGCCACTATGATCTGGTCATTATATATTTATTTGTGTATTTTTGAATTTTATTTATGAAATTTTGTATGTGAAGTGACATTTACAAATGACACATAAGTATTATATCTGAGATTGAAAATAATAACATAGCCAGGTGTGGTGGCACACGCCTTTAATCCCAGCACTTGGGAGGCAGAGGTAGGAGAATTGCCATGAGTTCAAGGCCACCCTGAGACTACAGAGTTAATTCCAGGTCAGCCTGGACCAGAGTGAGACCCTACCTCGAAAATCCAAAAATAAATAAATAAATAAATAAAAATAAAAAAAAGAAAATAATAACATAGGCAATAAGTAAGAAGATAAGAAATGTTGTCTATAGAAGTAAGGAAGAAGAGTTAGCTGAAATTTCTTGAAATAAGATTAAGACAAGGTGGAGGTGGGAAGTATAAGAAACTACTTTAAGTAATATTTGGACTAGAACAGTAAACATGGTAGAAATTAACTAATTTTGTAGTTACCAGGTTTAAAAGTTTTTGTAAGTCTTTAATATAGAAAGCTTTTTTTTTTTTCAAGGTAGGGTCTTGCCCTAGCCCAGGCTGACCTGGAATTCACTATAAAGACTCAGGGTGGCCTTGAACTCATGACAATCCTCCTACCTCTGCCTTCCAAGGGCTGGGATTAAAGGCATGCACCACCACACCTGGCTCGAAATCTCAATTTTTACTACTTGGTCCAGAGATCAAAAGATCCTCACTTTAAAAGAACTAATCAAAGTGTGTGAGGCTGAAAAGGTTAAAAGTTTGATTAATCTTGACAGTTTGTTACTATTAGTTGTTCATTTTACAGACACAATAAGATCTTATATGTTAGGCCCAGTTTTTATCTAGTAGAATAAGTTTTTAGCAAACAAATAAAAGTTTTACCCAATGGGAAAACATACAAAAATAGACCATTTAAGAAACTTATTGTAAACATATATATTTTTTTTTAATTTTTAATTTATTTATTTGAGAGCGACAGACACAGAGAGAAAGACAGGTAGAGGGAGAGAGAGAGAATGGGCGCGCCAGGGCTTCCAGCCTCTGCAAACGAACTCCAGACGCATGCGCCCCCTTGTGCATCTGGCTAACGTGGGACCTGGGGAACCGAGCCTCGAACCGGGGTCCTTAGGCTTCACAGGCAAGCACTTAACCGCTAAGCCATCTCTCCAGCCCCGTAAACATATATTTTATTAAACAACATAAAGGCTTTTTCAGATGAAAACATATATGCTTAATATTTGAATATAAAGTATAAGTTTTAAGTATTTTCTTTAACACAAAATTTTTGTTTGTGGAGCATTTTGTTAACATTAGTAGAGTAATGAAATTTATTGTAACAGAACCATACACTTTGTAATCATTTTAAGAGAATTATATTTAAGAAAACTTGTGGTGGTACATGCCTTTAATTCCAGCACTCGGGAAACCGAGGTAGGTGGATCACCATGAGTTCGAGGCCACCCTGAAACTACATAGAGAATTCCACGTCAGCCTGGGCTAGAGCAAGACCCTACCTCTAAAAACCAAAAAACAGAAAGAAAGAAAACTTGAATTTTGACCTTAGAGCTTTAACATTATTTAATATTATACTCATATGATCCTTTGTTCAACTTTTAAATATATCCCAATCAGAAATTAAACAACCATGGTGGGGGAGGGAGGGTAGTACCATGGGATTTTTTTATAATCATGGAAAATGTTAATAAAAATTGTGAAAAGAAAAAAAATGTGGAAAGAAAAAGAAAAAAAAGAATACGGATAGGGGCAGGAAGGAGACAAAGTATGGTAACAACATGTGTTCTTTACATACTAAATATGTTCATATCTAATTAAAAATAAAATAAATTAGAGAATGAAAAAAAAGAAATTTAACAATCTCTTTATTACCCTTTTAATAAGAAAAGGCCATCTGAAGTGGATTGATGGAACTATAGAGGTGTCCTTTTTTTTTTTTTTTTTTTTTTTTTACTTTTATATCACATTTAGGTGTGTTTTGTTTTGGGGGGTTGTTTGTTTATTTTTTGTTTTTTTGAGGTAGGGTCTCTAGCCCAGGCTGACCTAGAATTCACTATGTAGTATCAAGGGGGCCTCGATGTCACAGTGATCCTCCTACCTCTGCCTCCCAAATGCTGGGATTAAAAGTATGCAGCTCCATGCCTGGCAACTCTTATGTCACACTTAGAGCTTTAACAAGCAGACAAAACTACTTAAAATATAACTTGATTTTGTTAAAACTCAGGGCTTATTTTTAGCCAAAGCTTAACATAGTAAGAAACCTATATATGCCTGAATTTTACTATTGATATGAGACATGACAATATAAATGAATTTACCAACTCATGAAGAGTTAAATTTGAATTATATAAACAAGGTGAGAGAAAATACAGATAAACAACCTTTAATTTTAACCCACCTTATCTTAACTGAAAACACACTTTGTAATTGTAATTTTGATGGTTCCTTTCTATAATTTTATTATAATCATTGATATTATAAAATTTAGGCATTAACCTTGGAAGCTATGGCTTAACTGTAGTCATGTATCTCAACAGTTATAAATATAGGCAAAACATCAATATTCTGTATTTTGTTACTAAACTCAAATTAATCACCTTTTAAAGATTTAAGTCATAGTAAATGTTCAGAAGGCATTGTTAGAAGCGAGATTAAACTTTGGTATATAATTATGTCTTTGGTTGTAGTAAGCACAAATGCACATAAAGCCAAAGCACAGAAGTAAATTATTTTAAATATATCAGAAACCTGTTTTTAGCAATTTATAGTCTTAAAGTATAGTTATGAACATCAGAACACTTAATGACCATAAGCACTAGAAAAATTACTGGCATAATTTAGTTACACATAAAGACAAATTATATGAAACTTAGAACACATGACATGAAATGGCTGGCTGGCATTAGACATGACAAAGAAAATGAAGTATAATTAGAAAGCAACATCACCATTTGATTTTTACAATTTTAGTTATACATCAAATTGGTGAAGACACAAGCTAATTTGATATTTTTAATTTTATATGAGTACCTGCTTATGAGCCAATGTTCCCATATCAACAATATAGATAATATGCTTTTAAAGTCAAATTGCTATACTGATTATTTTCTTTCAATCATTAAGTAATCTTTTAAAATATATTTTATTTATTAATTTATTTGAGAGAGAAAGGTAGAGGGAGAGAGAAAAAGAAAGAGAATGGGTGCGCCAGGGCCTCCAGCCATGGCAAAGGAACTCCAGATGCTTGTGCCTCCTTGTGCATTTGGCTTACATGAGTCCTGGGGAATCGAATCGGGGTCCTTTGGCTTTGCAGGTGAGCGCCTTAACCACTAACCCATCTTCTCCAGCCTGCATTAAGTAATCTTAAAAACAGAGCAATATGGGGAAATTGCTTAGCAGTTAAGGCACTTGCCTGTGAAGCCAAAGGACCCAGGTTCGGTTCCCCAGGACCCATGTTAGCCAGATGCTCAAGGGGCATATGCATCTGGAGTTCGTTTGCAGTGGCTGGAGGCCTTGGCATGCCTATTCTCTCTCTCTCATGCTGTGTGTGTGTGTGTGTGTGTGTGTATTATGTATACATATATGAATATATATCTGATTGCAAATAAATAAAATTTTAAAAATTAAAACAAGAGAGAAATTGCAGAATACACTAGAAAAAGGAAACTTGTTCTTAGATTAGAAGAATAAAGAGAGTGAAATTGCCAACCTTGCTCAAAGAAATCTACACATTTAATGCAATCCCATCAAAATTCCAATGGCTTTCTTCACAGAAACAGGAAAAAAAAAAACCCTAACATTCATATAGAAGCGCATACACAAAATAATCCTTAAATATATAAAACAATTTTCAGCAATAAAAATATGGCTGGTGGTATCACTGTGGTGGTTTTATTCAGGTGTCCCCCATAAACTAAGGTGTTCTGAATGCTAGGCTCCAGCTGATGAAGCAGTGTATTGCTGGGAGAGGGCTTATGGGTATTATGGTCAGTTTCCCCATGCCAGTGTTTGTCAAACTCTCCTGTTCCTGTTGTCCACCTAATGTTGGTCAGAGGGTGATGTCACCCACTGCTCATGCCATCATTTTCCCCTGCTATCTTGGTGCTTCCCTTTGAATCTATAAGCCATAATAAGCCATTTTTCCCCATAAGCTGCTCTTGGGCATGTGATTTATGCTAGCAATGTGAACCTGACTGCAACAGTAAAGTTGGTAACGAGAGTGGCATTGCTGCTAGATACCTGACTGTGTAGCTTTGGCCCTTTAGAGCTCGTTTTCAAGAGGAATGTGAAAGGATTTGAAACCTTAGCCTAACAGTCACCTTGCAGGGCTGTAAGTAAAGCTTGATGGACTATTCTGGTCAGAGTGGAAATTCCTGAATGCAGTAAGAACTATGGACTGTGAGGTTTGGTTTGTGAGGGTGAGAAAGTGCTTTGCCTGGACTGAGCTAGAAGCAGTTTGTGTGAGAGGCTTGCAGTTATGGCCATGTCCTGAGAATTTGTGCAGGGTTGCATTGCATAGAAATGGACGGGTGTGAACAGAAGGATTGGCAAGGAAAGAAATATTTAGGCCCAAACTGCTGCCTACTCAGCTGCAATTGAGAGATTACAACCATTGATGGGGAGGTAATATGATGGAGAATGGAATTTCAAATGGGAAAGTGGGGGGGTGGGGAGGGAGGGAATTACCATGGGATATATTTTATAATCATAATCATGGAAAATGTTAATAAAAAAAAGAGAGATTACAACCATTGAGATTGAGCCTGCTGATAACCAGAAGCCAGTAAGCCAGAAAGGGGAAATAACAGAAATAAGAAGGGATGAAGGGAGGGGGAATTAATAGGATTGTAAAGAAAAGTGGGCTATGGGACTAAATAGAGAGTTCTCAAAAGAAGAGATACAGATGGCATGTAAACATCTAAAAAATTGTTCTATAGCCCTAGCCATCAAGGAAATGCAAATTAAAACTACTTTGAGAATCCATCTCACTCCTGTCAGATGGCTACCATCATGAAAACAAATGAGCATAAATGCTGGCAAGGATGCAGAAAAAGAGGAACCCTTCTACACTGTTGGTGCGAATGCAATCTGGCCCAGCCATTGTGGAAATCAGTGTGGAGTTTCCTGAGACAGCTAAAAATAGATTTACCATGACCCAGCTATACCACTCCTAGGTATATATCCTAAGGACTCATCTCACTACCTTAGAGATACTTGCTCAACCATGTTTATTGCCTCTCTATTCACAATAGCTAGGAAATAGAACCAGCCTAGATGTCCCTCAACTGATGAGTGGATAGTGAATATGTGGCACATTTATACAATGGAGTTCTACCTAGAGGTAAAAAGAAAAAATGAAATTATAAAATTTGCAGGAAAATGGATGGATCTGGAAAGGCTTATACTAAGTGAGGTAACCCAGGCCAAGAAAGCCAAACATCATGTGTTTTCCTTCATATGTGGACTCTAGCTACAAATGATTGGACTTCTATGTGAGTTGGAATAAAACTCAGTATATATTATGCACATGTATGAAAATTATCAATAAAACTGTGAAAGCAGAGCTAAAGGAATGGCTCAGTGATTAAAGGCTCTTGCTTGCAAAGCCTGATGGCCTGGGTTTGATTCCCCAGTGCACACATAAAGCCAGAATCACAAAGTGGTGCATGCATCTGGAGTTTGTCTTGGCATGCCCATACTCAAGCTCTCTCTCTCTCTCTCTCATAAATAAATTAATCTTTAAAGTGAAAACAACAATAAAAAATTTAGCCCTGTGTTCTCCCAACACAGCCTGCTCCTCTTGGCATCTTCCTCATCTCTGTAAATGGTAGCAATTCTTTCAGTTGCTCAAACCAAAATTACCTTTGATTTTACTTTTATCTTTTTTTTTTTAATTTTTTATTTATTTATTTGAGAGCGACAGACACAGAGAGAAAGACAGATAGAGGTAGAGAGAGAGAATGGGCGCGCCAGGGCTTCCAACCTCTGCAAACGAACTCCAGACGCGTGCACCCCCTTGTGCATCTGGCTAACGTGGGACCTGGGGAACCGAGCCTCGAACCGGGGTCCTTAGGCTTCACAGGCAAGCGCTTAACCGCTAAGCCATCTCTCCAGCCCTACTTTTATCTTTTTATTTGCTTTTATTTTTATTTATTTGAGATAGAGTGGGAGATGGGTGTGACCGAGCCTCTTGACACTTCAAATAAATTCCAGATGCATGTGTCATCTTGTGCATCTGGCTTTACCTGGTGTGATAGTTAAGGCGTTGTCAACTTGATCTGTTTAGTAATCCACAGAAATCTCTTTCGTGTTGTTCTCGGAGGTTGCTTCCAGGAAGGATTAACTGAAGGAGGAAGTCCTTCCCCCAGAGTGAGCCCTTCTCCCAGAGTGGACAGCCGCGCTCAGAAGAGGACTTTACATAAGGAAGCTCTGGGTGAAGAGCCCCTTCCTTCTTCCCACTTGGCTGCTGGAGCTGCTCGCTGCCTTCCCGCATGGATTGAAGACCAGCGTGGACTGAAGACCAGCGTCAACTGAAGACCCGCGTGGATTGAAACCCAGCAGCTCCTCAGGAAGCCTCCAGGCCTTCCGTGCCATCTGCAGTGCTGGATCGTGACAGCTGGGGCATTTGGCCACGTGGACTGAGCAGCTACCAGGTTCCTTGATTCTCAGGCCTGCAACTGCTATTGGACTACCGTAAACTAATCCAATAAATTTCCTTTTTAAAATAATTCATTCTAGCAGTTTTGTTCACCTAGAGAACCCTGACTAATACACCTGGATCCTGGGAAGTCAAATTAGGGTTGGTAGACCTTGCAAACAAACTGCCTTTAACCCCTGAGCCAGCCCCTGCTTTCTCTGTTTGTTGTTGCTTTCTTTCTTCCTTTCCTTTTTTCTGTGTAGAGTGTGTATATGTAGCATGTGTGATGTGTTCTGTGTATGTGTGATATAGGTATATGAGTGCAGGCACACATGTGAAAATCAGAGTGGGGGAGAAATCCCCTGCTTCTGGTAATTATATAGTAAAAAAAAAAAAAAAACCACTTAGGGAACAGTATGGCTGGCTTAGAGACTGAGAAATCTCATGGTTGACTAGGAAAAGGTTGGGGATCTTGGAGTTCATCCAAAATCATTGTGGTCTGCGAAGCCTTCTATGGTCAGTCAACCACTGCTTCTGTGATCAGCCTGCCCTGCTCCCTGTTCCCTCCTTGACACAAAAATTCTAACAGTTGTTTCTTAAGTTTCTATAGACAATCCATCAGTTTGCGACACTTTCAATTATAGGTACAGTCATCCCCAACTGGCTTAAACCTTCAGAATCCAGTCCCTATTTGAGTTTCCCACTTTGGGGAGCCCCCAACCATGTCAAGAGATGTTTTTTTCCTTGTCTGATGCTTCTACCTTTACTGTATCTCTGAATACTATGAAGCCCATTACGTATATTACTCAATGGACATGTGAGTCCTCTTGGAGCTTACAGCAGTAATGCTTTCAGCCTCTGGGCAAGAACTGCTTTGGCACAGCTCTCCAAGATCAGAGCTGTGCGCCCTCCCATTTCAAGAGGACAACTTCAGTCATTGGTCCTCACCCTCCACCTTATTTTGAGGCGAAGCCATTCGCCAGGCTAGTTGCCTCAAAAACTACAATTCTCTGTTCCTGCTTCTGGTCTGCCTTCCATCCTACTCTGGGTGTGCTGGGTATCTGCCTTTTTATGTGGGTGCAGGGGATACAAATTCTGTTACCCATGCTTGCATGGAAAGTGATTTATCCACTGGCCCTTTACTTCACTCTTGACTCTACTCTTAAATTCCATGTCTTATCCTTAGCAAGCCTGTTAACTTTGCTCTTAGAATATTTGCAGGAACGGATCATTTTTTACCATCCCCAGGCCTAAGGGACCTAGATAATTGCATTTTATGTTGCTATTTTTGAGACAGTCTCTGATTTAGTCTAGGCTGGCCTTGAACTTGCTATATAGCCAACAATGGAACTGAGCTCCTGCTTCCACCTTTCAGGGCTGTGATTATGGCCATGCCAGATTATTACATTTTGCCTGGGTAGCTCCTTCCTGTTTTCATCCTTTTTCAATTACAGCCTATATTCTACACACTAATGGGAGTAATCCTTTCAAAATGCTGAGATCTCCTCACTTCTCTGCACAATTTTTTGCAGCTCCCCATCTCTGTGTGTACACCAGTACTTACAATGGCTCTGAAGACTGCATCTGCCTCACTTCTAACCTCTCCTTCTCCACCTCCCCGCCTTGCATGTCTGGGCCACGTTCCCTAGCCTCTCTACCTTCTGGTCTCTTTGCTTGCTATCTCTGTGCATATTGTCACAGTTTAAGTACTCATTTAATTCATGTCTTTTTGTTTCTTGGGAGGTGGGCAGAGTCTCACTCTATACCAGGCTGAACTGGAACTCATTCTGTAGCCCGAGCTGACTTCAGCCTCCCTCGTGCTGGATGTGCTACCATGCTGCGTTTTTTGGGGGTCTTTATCCATAATCATCACAATGAAATGTCCCCCATTCTTTCTCCATTCCCTAATTTTCTTCACTTATTACTTAAGAAACACTGTTTTACTCATCAATATGAATTATTATTTCTGAGAAAATATCTTCAGAGCACAAGCAAGGTAGCGGATGGCATTTACGTTTATGAGTTCTAGGAGCCGTCGTTGTGGGACAGGGAGGAGACCTTTCTTCTTTTCCTGCAGAGTCCTTACGAGGTATGGACATTTGGAACCTAGTCCCTCTAGGTTCTCACCTCAGATGTGACTTGGGCCTTTGCCATGATTTCATATAATTGTCCAGGGAATGACATGCATAAGCAAAGACATGCATGTATCCTCCCAAATGATCATTTCATTGTCAGGGATGGTGCTATTTCTAAATTTAAAAAAAAAAGGTAGGTATGATAATGCACACTTATAATCCTAGAACTTTGGATGCTGAGACAGGAAGAACCCTGAGATGTTGTGACCAACCTGGGCTACATAGTGAGTTTAAGGTCAGCCAAGGCTAAATAGGGAAACTCTATCTCAAAAAGTCAGAAGAGCCAGGAATGGTGACCTTTAATCCCAGCACTCAGGTGGCAGAGGTAGGAGGATCGCCGAGAGTTTGAGGCCACCCTGGGACTACACAGTGAATTCCAAGTCAGCCTGGGCTAGAGTGAGACCCTACCTCAAAAACAAAACAAAAAAAAAAATCAAAAGAAGCTGCGTGTGGTGTGGTGGTGCACGCCTTTAATCCCAGCATTCAGGAGGCAGAAGTAAGAGGATTGTTGTGATTTACAAGTCAGACTGGGCTAAAGAGAGACCCTACCTCATAAAAAAAAAAAAAAAAAAAAAAAAAAAAAAAAAAAGTCAAGAGAGAGAGAGAGAAAGATATGTTATTCTGTTTTCTTTTTTTTTTTAATTTTTTTTAAATTTTTTATTTATTTATTTGAGAGCGACAGACACAGAGAGAAAAACAGGTAGAGGGAGAGAGAGAGAATGGGCGCGCCAGGGCTTCCAGCCTCTGCAAACGAACTCCAGACGCATGCGCCCCCTTGTGCATCTGCCTAACGTGGGACCTGGGGAACCGAGCCTCGAACCAGGGTCCTTAGGCTTCACAGGCAAGCGCTTAACCGCTACACCATCTCTCCAGCCCTGTTATTCTGTTTTCAAGGAGAGGTTTCACACGGACACTGTAGCTTGTTCAACACATGGTTATTCAAAGTCATATGAATTAATTTTCAAACTATGTCATTTTGGACCTGACAGAAATAAGAAGTACAACCCATTGTTGATCCACATGCTTATTATTTTGTTTGCCTTTGGTTTGTATTTTAACCATGTTTTAAGTGTACATTTCAGTAGCAATAACTGCATTTATTATGTTGCATAACCATCATCATTACCTGTTCCCAAAACTTTTTATTTTTTGGTTGGGGGGGGTACTGGGATATTGCTGAGGTTTGGCTTGAACTTCTGACTTTCCTGTCTCTGCCTCCTAAATACTGGAAATAAAGGCATGTATTATCATCCCCAGAAGCTGTTCCTAAAACTTTTTTTAAAACTGTTTTATTTTATTTATTTATTTATTTATTTATTTATTTATTTATTTATAAGTGAGAGGGGGAGAGACAGAGAGAGAGAAACAGAATGGGTGTGCCAGGGCGTCCACCCACTGCTAACAAACTACAGATGCATGTGCCACTCTGTGCATCTGGTACTGGGGAATCAAGCCAGCATCAGCAGACTTTGGAAGCAAGTCTTTAACCCCTGAGCAAGTTCCTTAGTCCCTCATTTTGCATATTTTCAACATTAATTCATGTCATACCATGTATCAGAATTCCATACTTCATTTTGTTGATTCATTTATTGATGATCACTTGAGCTAACGCTATATTTGGCTATTGTGAATAATGCTGTAAGATCATTCTGGCTTATTTTACTCAGCCTAAAGTTCTTCAGACTTATCCATGTTGTCACACAGGGAAGGATCTCTTCTTACGTTTATTTATTTATTTTTTTCTTTAATTTTCCAGTGCTGGAGATCAAACTGCAGGTCTTCAGGCATGCTGGGCACGTGTTCTCCAGTGGACTACAGCCCAAACCCCAGCATCTTCTCCATAAAGGCTGAATAATAAGATGCATAGATATAGCACAGTTACTCCATCCATTCATCTATTAACAGGCATTTGGCTTGTTTGGAATCTTGTCTGTTGTAATTCACCAGTGAACATGAGAGTATACTTATCTCTTGAATACTGATTTCCCTTCCTCCCTTCTGTCTGTTTCTTCTTCTTTCTTTGCCTCCTCACTCTTTCTTTTCTCCCTCTCTCCCTCCCATCCTCCCTCCCTCCTTCCTTTTCTTCTTTCTTTTGGGTCTCATGTAGCCCAAGCTGGCTTCAAATTCTCTATGTAGCTAAGGATGATCTTGAACTTCTTATCCTTCTGCCTCCACCTCTCCAGTAATGTGGTTTCAGGCATGCACCACCACGTCTGGTTTATGTGAATCTGAGGAATAAAATCCAAGGCTATATCATGTGTTAGGCAAGTACTCTACAAACTGAGTTACATCTCCAGTTGCTGATTTCATTTCCTTTGTTAGAATAACCAAAAGTCAGATTGTTGGATCATGAATTTATTTTGTTTTATTTTTGATATAATTTTTTGAGAGATGATCTCTTTTAACTCAGATTTTTCTCAATCTCATTATGTAGCTACTGATTACCTTAAACTCCTGATTCTCCTGGCTTTCTAGTGCTGGGATGGTAGGCACGTTGCCACCATGTTTAGCTTGAGGCAGAATCTTCATAAATAGACCAAGGCTGGCCTATAAACTCACTATTGCCTCAGTCTCTCCACTGCTCCTTCCAAGGATTACAGGGGTGAGTCACCATGCCCATCTAGTTTTTCTTTCTTTTTTTAAAGGGAATTATAGTCTGCATGCCACAATGACTATGCCAATTTACACAGTTTTTCCTCGTCTTCACATACTTATTTTCCTTAATCTAACAATATTCTTATAAGTATGAAGCTCTTGATTTTTTGTTTTCTGTTCCTTTGAGGTAGAGTCTCACGCCTGCTTTGATAAGGTTGTAGTCTCTTCAGTCTACCACCATCTCCATATTTTTGATATTTCAATCAAAAACCAAATAGCAGTAGTTGCCTGGATTTATATCTGGATCCTTTCCATCCATGTAACAGGAATATCCTGTTTCCCATATCTTATCTCACCAGAGGCTCTGGAACCATATGAACTTCATGACCCAACTTTCACACAGCATTTTTCATGCTTCTGAAACCAATACAAGTGTGTAAGACACAGCCATGTTGTTAATTCTGTAAGAAGACTTTGAATTCCTACTATTGTTTCAATGTAAACAAGCTGGGCCATCCTTAATCACAGTAATATCTCCTTAACAATAGCAACTTAGCAACTAGTCTCAGCGCCAGTCATTTTAAGCTTGCTTGAATTTTTTCAACCTAAAATCTTACCTCAGTTCCATATCTTCCACCAAACATATAAAATTACTTTCAAATTCAACCTTGATAAAACTCTTAGGGCTTGGGCAGAAAATGCAGCCATCTCTTATGCCAGTAGCTTAGTTCCAACAAAGTTCTCTGTGGTCTTTCTTTCCCCATTGAAAGTTCAAAGCAAATCCTCCAAATGCAGTTCTCTTTTCATTTAGATTCTCAAACTCTCACCAAAATAGTCCATAAAACTTGGCTTTCTACTTTGGGAGGTATCTTCAGGTGCAAATACCAAGTTCTGTCCCATTCCCCCAGCACAAAAGTTCTAAAAGGCCAAAACCCCCATGGTCAGATCCACCACAGCAATGTCCCCGCTCCTGGCGCTGGTCTCTGTTGTAGTCAGTCCACGTTACCGGGATGAACGGCCAAACCAGGCACAGTTCAGAGGAGTAGGATTTATTTCAGGCTTGCAGATCCAGGGGAAGTTCCAAATATGGTGGAAGAAGCTGGCTCCCTTTCATGGATCCAAACCGAGGGACGACCATGCAGCCAACACCATAAGCAAGCAAGCACGAAACAGCAGAGACCCAGTAAGAGCTCACAATCTCTGCATACCTTTGGCTAGAAACTATATCTGATCCAAAGCACGTCTTAATGCTGGGCCCCAGATCCACCGCAGTAACACCTCTTCAGCCAGGCAGCTTGAAATCCAAGTTACAAGCCTTAACAAAACCCCTGAGTCTATTGGAGGACATACATCCAGACTATCACCTCTGTGAAGACTGTTGCTGGAATTCTCATTGGAATTATATTGTATCTGTGTTGCAGTCAGGTTCACGTTGCTGGTGGAAATCACCCAACCAAGAGAGTCTTGTGGGGAAAAAGGTTTATTTTGGCTTACAGGCTCAAGGGGGAAGCTCAATGATGGCAGGAAAAATGATGCCATGAGCAGAGGGTGGACATCATCCCCTGGCCAATATAAGGTGGACAATAGCAACAGGAGAGAGTGCCAAACACTGGCATGGGGAAACTGGCGATAACACCCATAAGCCCACCCCCAACAATACACTCCCTCCAGGAGGTGTTAAATCCTAAATCTCCATCAGCTGTGAACCTAGCATTCATACACATTATGGGGGACACCTGGATCAAACCACCACATCTGTTTAATGTTTTTGGTACGATTGCCATTTTCACAGTATTAATTCTTTCAGTCTACAAGCATGGGAGGTCTTTCCATATTCTTGTGTCCTCCTTAGCTTCTTCAGTGTTTTGATGTTTGCTTTGTATAGTTCTTTATCTTCCTTAGTGATATTGCAAGGTATTTAAATTTTTGTGGCAAGTGCTTTTAATCACTGAACCAGTCCATCCTTTTTGTCTTTTTGAGACAGAGGCTTATTATATTGCCCAGGCTGGTCTTGAACTCCTGTTCTCAAAGCATCTTCCCACTGCACTTTCTCCCTACTCCCAGCTGAGAACATAGTTGTGTGTCACCCTGCCCATCTTACAGAAAACTTCCTAGCAAAAGCAAGAGCTAAATATCTCGTATATGACTGTCAAAATCTTTTTTGTTTTTGTTTGTTTGTTTTTTGAGGTAGGGTCTCACTGTGGCCCAGGCTGACCTGGAATTCACTATGTAGTCTCAGGCTGGCCTCAAACTCACGGCGATCCTCCTACCTCTGCCTCCTGAGTGCTGGGATTAAAGGTGTGTGCCACCATGTCTGGCTGACTGCCAAAATCTTTAGGTTAATAAACTATGAGTTATCCCATATAAAAATATGCTTTATTCTTAGAAAGTTATATTCCCTGTTCCCTGTCTTCTAAAATGATCTTCAATTACAAAGCATTTTCCATTCCTGGCAACTTGGAATTAGTCACACTAAAAAACTCTTTTTGTTTTGTTTTTGAGGTAAGGTATCTCTCTGTTGTATGGCAAATTTCCTCCACATTGAATAGTATAAACAACTATTGCCAGCTTTATCAAAAGCAGCTGGGTCAACTCAGGAGGGAAGATGTGGCGAGGTGGCCCCTGCGCCCACTGTATTTAAGAATGCATAAGGTCTTGTGGCATCTGGGGAGATCGGATATGTAGAGGGCAAAAGCCAGGGAACAATGGGCCTCATTGAGGGGTGTCTCTGGAGTCTTCATGCTCTGTCAGTAAGCCCTCACTTCAAGACTGAAGGCAGAGCAACCATGGGGTGATCCTGATATAATGAGCTCCACTGCAGGGCTGCTTTGGGGTCTCATGCTCTGTAAGTAAACCCTAACCCAAGGCTGAGGCAGGAAAATCCCAGAAGTAATTTTGGCACAGGAATCTCCATCAAAATAGCTGTTTTGGGAGCCCCACATTCATGTAAGTAACCCCTCTTTCTGCTTTGTAAGTGACCCCCAACAAACTCATTGGTTCATGGGACTGGTACTTTGATCTGCCATCTGAGCCCGATTTGGGATGAACATGAGTGTCTGTATCTCCTCATGGGAAAAGTTTCCTGAAGCACTATCCCAGGCTGAGCTGAAAGTCACTGTGCAGTCTCAGGCTGGCCTTGAACTCACAGCGATCCTCTTACCTCTGCTTCCCAAATGCTGGGATTAAAAGCATGTTGCCACCATGACTAACTGAAAACCCATCTTATAGTTTTATTCGATTTTTGTTTTCCTCACTAAGTAGCCACTTTCTATTGAAAAACCACAGCAAACCTGGTTGGTTTAAGAGAAATAACATGACTTGGAAATTGTGATGCTGGTTGCTAAGCTAAGTTTGGACATCTGGACTTGGCCACTTAGTGTTCCTCATGAGGAGCACAGGTGAGGTTTCACTATAGTCAGGATGAGAGGACAGAGGCCCCTGGCCAGTCTCAAGGGCATGCATTCCTGTGCCTCAGAGCCAGCACCCTCATACGCTGACTCCCAGGCCACTGTTTTTGGACACCGGCTAGATTGCTCAATATGATACTTTGTTGTTTTGTAAAGGTTCCAAAAGGGGGTTCCTGTGGGTGAAAGTGTAGTTTTTGGATTGCTTCAACTTCTGCATTCCCCGATTTTTGTTTTTCTCACTTTAGTGTTTTTCTCTGGGGCATGAAGAAGTTCAGGGACAGTTCTTAAAAGACATACAGAAATTACTCAGCTTCTGCTATGTGGCTGGCCAGGACACTTAGGAGATGAGAAGGTCGTAAACAAGTAGTAATCAAAAGCCTAGGTCTGCACAAATGAATGAAGAAAAAGACTGAAAGTCAGGTGTGGGGGCGCACACCTTTAATCCCAGTACTCGGGAGGCAGAGGTAGGAGGATCGCCATGAGTTCAAGGCCACTCTGAGACTACATAGTGAATTCCAAGTCAGCCTGAACTAGAGTGAGACTCTACCTCGAAAAACCAAATAACAACAACAACAATAATAATAATAATAAGTACCCAGCTATAGCACTCCTAGGCATATATCCGAAGGAATCATCTCACTTCCTTAGAAGTACGTGCTCAACCATGTTTATTGCTGCTCAATTTATAATAGCTGGGAAATGGAACCAGCCTAGATGTCCCTCAACTGATGAGTGGATAATGAAGATGTGGCACATGTATACAATGGAGTTCTACTCAGCGGTAAAGAAAAATGAAGTTATGAAATTTGCAGAAAAATGGATGGACCTGGAAAGGATTATACTAAGTGAGGTAACCCAGGCCCAGAAAGCCAAGCGCCACATGTTCTCTCTCATATGTGGATCCTAGCTACAGATGACTGGGCTTCTGCGTGAGAATGAAAATACTTAGTAGCAGAGGCCAGTAAATTACAAAGGAGTCATAAAGGGAAGAGAAAGGAAGGGAGGAGGGTACTTAATAGGTTGATATTGTATATATGTAAGTACAATGATTGTGATGGGGAGGTGATATGATGGAGAATGGAATTTCAAAGGATAAAGTGTGGGGGGGAGGGAATTAACATGGGATTTTTTAATAATCATGGAAAATGCTAATAAAAATTTAAAAAGAAAATAAAAAAATTTAAAAAAATAATAATAAGTATTATTTTGGCATGTGTATGTGTGCATGGTGTGTGAATATGAGTGTTGTGCATATGTGTGTTCTTATGTGTCTGGGTGTGTGGGTGTGTGTGTGTGTGTGTAGGCCAGCCTCAGGTTGATGTTTGATGTCTTCCTCAGTCATTCTCCACCTATTTGGCTAGTCTAGCTAGGTTTACCTCAATAAACCCTATCCTTAGGATCCTCCTAGCTTCCCCAGCTGTGAGATTACAGAGAAGGGCACCTCCGTGCCAGCACTTTACCTGCATTCTGGAAATACAGCCTCAGATCCTCATGCTTGCATGGCAAGCACTTTACCCATGGAGCCACGTTTCCAGGTCAGCCTGGACCACAGTGAGACCCTACCTCGAAAAACCAAAAAAAAAAAAAAAAAAAAGAAAGAAAGAAAGAAAGAAAGGAAGGAAGGAAGAAAGGAATCTGGGGTGGAGAGATGGTTTAGTCATTAAGGTGCTTGCTTGTGAAGCCTAAAGACCCATGTCCAACTGCCCAGATCCCACATAACCCAACATTGCACAAGGTGACACATGTACAAGGTCACATATGAGCCCAAGGTGGCACACACATCTGGAGCTCAGTTATGGTCCTAGAGGCCCTGGCGCACCAATTGCCAATCTCGCTCTCTTTCGTTAAAAAAAAAAAAAAAAGCCGGGCGTGGTGGTGCACGCCTTTAATCCCAGCACTCGGGAGGCAGAGGTAGGAGGATTGCCATGAGTTCAAGGCCACCCTGAGATGACAGAGTTAATTTCAGGTCAGCCTGGCCCAGAGTGAGAACCTACCTCTAAAAACAAAAAAAAAAAAAAAAAAAAAAAAAGAAAAAAGAGCCAGTCTGTTGGGCTTGCCTCAAAGGAAAAAAATCCTGGGCTGGAGAGATGGCTCATTGGTTAAAGGTGTTGCTTGCAAAACCTAATGGTCTGGATTTGATTCCTCAGTACACACATAAAGTCAGATGCACAAGGTGGTGCATGCATCTGCAGTTTGCTTGCAGTGGCCACAGGGCTTGGCATCCCCATTCTAATTCTTTTTGGGTTTTTTTTTTTTTTTTTGGTTTTTCGAGGTTGGGTCTCACTGTGGTCCAGGCTGACCTGGAATTAACTCTGTCATCTCAGGGTGGCCTTGAACTCATGGCAATCCTCCTACCTCTGCCTCCCGAGTGCTAGGATTAAAGGCCTGCGCCACCACGCCTGGCCGGCTCCCATGCTCATTCTTTTTCTCACTCTCTCTCTCCCCCTGCTTGCAAATAAATAAATGAAAATACTTTTAAGCCAGACATGGTGGTGCATACTTTTAATCTCAGCACTCAGAAAGCAGAGGTAGACCGCTGTGAGTTTGAGGCCACCCTGAGACTACATAGTGAATTCCAGGATAGCCTGGGCTAGAGTGAGACCCTACCTTGAAACAGCAACAAAGGGCTGGAGAGATGGCTTAGCGGTTAAGCACTTGCCTGTGAAGCCTAAGGACCCCGGTTCGAGGCTCGGTTCCCCAGGTCCCACGTTAGCCAGATGCACAAGGGGGCACACGCATCTGGAGTTCGTTTGCAGAGGCTGGAAGCCCTGGCGCGCCCATCCTCTCTCTCCCTCTGTCTGTCTTTCTCGCTGTCAAATAAATAAATAATTTTAAAAAAAAAGAAAGAAAGAAAGAAACAGCAACAAAGAAACCAGAAATCCTGATTCCTGATTATCCCAAAAGACTTCAGGTAAATAATTGGACAGCCAGAAAAAAAAAGATGACTAGGCATTCTCTATTCACATATGCTGCTGCTATCTCAGAACAGAAGAGAAAGTCCAGAAATAAGGGGGCCAGAGGGAGCAGGTGCGCTGGGTGGAGGAGAAGGAGCACAGAGGGAAGCAGGAGGAGAGAATCTTGGTCAGAAGACAGGAAGCAGGAGCTGACAGGGGACTGAAGGCGACGGGCAGGCTACGCGGCATTCAGAGTCCCTCTGCCCCTGAACAAGAGGAAACACGGTAAACTTACATGAAAATTCAAAACTGTTCTATCTAAATGTATAACAGCCTAAAAACACACTGACTCTTCAGCCTTTTGAGACAAGGAAGCATGAGAACATTTATGTAATGGTTTCCATGTGAATCCCTTGCTCAACAGGCTGCATGCCGGGCCCCTGGCAGGAGGCAGGGCCTGCGCGGGAAAGGGGTTCATGTCTATGGTGGCCGCCGCTGCTGCTGCTGCTGCTGCCACTGCCACTGCTGCTGCCACTGCCACTGCTGCTGCCGCTGCCGCTGCTGCTGCTGCTGCTGCCGCTGCTGCTGCCGCCGCCGCCGCCGCCGTTTCCTGTCTCTGCTGAGCTGAACAACCTCCTCTGTCATACAGTGTTGCTGCTGTGACGTTTCTGCTTAAGTGCAGATCAACCGTAGACTGGGCCTTCTGAACCTATGATTGAGCTGGGCACCACGCACACTCGCAATCTCAGCATTCAAAAGGCTGGGGCACGGGGATCTCGAGTTTGAGTACAGCCTGGACCCCATAGCAAGTTCAGGGTCAACCTGGGTCACCTGAATTCAAACAATTTATTTTTTTATTGTTGGAAGAGCCAACATAGGTATTTTCTTTTACAGTGGTTCTCTCACATACTTGGTCACTGAAAGGAAAAGAGTAACTAATACAGAAAAGTGGTGCCCAAGAAACAGAATCGCTGCTGGGACTACCTGAGAATGGGATTCTGTCTTTGGCATTGGTTTGTGGCAGAAATTTAGAAAAGTTTGGAGATGCTGGATACAGGTAGCTTAGTTTTATGAGTGATTCTGGTGGGAGCTCGGGAGACCAGAATGCCAACTACAAGGTGGGATTAATTTTAAGGTGGTAGGCTACAGGGTCCAGTAGAGGGTGTTTCAGGAGAGCATAATGTTCAGGCCTTGGCAAGGACAGTGCTATCTGTTTTCAGTCTGGTTTATGGTGAGAATTAGGAGCAAAAAGGAACATGGAAAAAACTAAGCACAATTTGTAGAAAGTAAGTGTATGTAAAATTAGGGCAAAGCAAGATGGGTGACTTAAGAGATTAGTTCCACTAAAAGGAATCCACATACTTAACATTGGAGCAACAGGAAAGTTGCCGTGAGGCTGTCTCAGGAACTGGCCAGACCCCGTCAATTTCAAGCCCCAAGGTTATGAAAGAAAAAGTTACTAGAAAGACTTCCCCGTGGGCTGGAGAGATGATTCATCTGTTAAAGGCCCTTGCTTGCAAAGCCAGGAGGCCTGGGTTCAGTTCCCCAGTACACATGTGAAGCCAGATGCACAAAGGGGCACAGTGTCTGGAGTTCATTTCCAGTGCACCCATTCTCATTCGCCATGCTCATTCTATCTACCTATCTATCTATCTATCTATCTATCTATCTATCTATCTACCTACCTACCTACCTACCTACCTACCTACCTATCTACCTACCTACCTATCTCACCCCTTGCAAATAAATAAATAAAATTATTTTTTAAAAATTCTAACTGGGTGTGGTGGCACATGCCTTTAATCCCAGCACTCGGGAGGCAGAGGTAGGAGGATTGCCATGAGTTCAAGGCCACCCTGAGATTATATAGTGAATTCCAGGTCAGCCTGGGCTAGAGCAAACCCTACCTTGAAAAAAAAATTGAATTATGAAACAAAGAAAGACTTTCCCCTGGAAAGAGCATTTCTGGGGCATCCTGATGGCACAGGGCATCTAGGAAGATGTTTCTCTCAGTATTAGTTTCACCGTCCTCTTCTTACCCACTCAGAAAGCAATGTGGCCATTGTCAGAGGAGATCTGGCTACTCCTTGAGCTGAGAGTAGACCTTGTTGTCATCCATGTAATGCTGATTTGGTAGGCATGCAGAATGGAGTTGTGGGATCATGAAAGCTTCCATCCCGATTTCAAAGAAAAGCCTAGAAGGCCAGACAATTTGTGATGGGGTCAGAATCCCAGAAGGTATTCCATAACAGGGAAATGAATGAAGCTGTAACATAGACGCCTAAGAGGTTGAAGAGACTCTAAGATAGTGGAGATGTCAGGAACATGAAACGTCTGCTGAAGAAATCCATAGACAAGAGGAGGCAGCCTCAGAGAGAAGCCAAGTAGTCTTCAAACAACACAGCTCTAGGACCGAGCTGCAGAAACGCTTTGAAGCTCATATCACACCATCATACGCTCTTGGATATAGAGACATAGGGCTTAATGTCTGACTAGGTTTCAGTCTGACTTTGGGTCCATCCCTGCTTTCTATGCTTCAATTCCATGTTTTAGGAGTGGGAATATTTACTCTATATCATTGCATCTTGGAAGTATAAAGCATTCTTTTTAATTTTGCAGGATCTCACAACTAAGAGACTATCTTGAGTCTCAGTAGAAATTCTAAAGTTGGGCTTCTAAACAATACTGATGCTGATGAAACTAGAGACTTTTGGAGATGAACTAATCGCATTTTGTATTATGAGTTGGCCATGAGCCTTTAGGGGCCAGGATCAGAATGTTATGGTTTGAATATGAAATCCCTACACCCTCTCCCATGCTAAGGCACATATGTTGAATGCTAGGTTTCTAGCTGGTGGCATTATTTTGGAATCTGGTAGATACGGAGAGCTGGGGCCTACCTGGTGGAAGCGGTTCAATGGAGCCTGCACTTGAAGGTTCTACCTAGTCCCTGGGCTCTTTCTCCTTCTCTGCTTCCTGTCTGCTGTGTGGTGCACATGTTCTTACCATCATGATATCCTTCCTAAGTACATGGAGACAAGCAACCACAGGCTGATCCCTGAACCAAAATAAATCTTTATCCTTTAAGTTGTTACCAAGTATTTGGGTCAAAGTTCTACAAAAGTATTTAGTATATTTGATATTTTCCATTTACTTGCTTCTGATCAAAATCAGAGGTGACAATCACTTGCTGGGTCTCCATAAAATTCCTGGGTAGTGACTATAGGATTTGCAAGCAAAACTGTACTCTGCCTCAGCTTTGACTAAAGGAGCACAGCCTTCCACTCAGCCGGCAAAAAGCATTCTGCACCCTGAGCTAAATAAGAGACCACTGGGGTCACACCATCTAGTTTCAGCTTCTAAAACAACAACAAAAATAGTCCCTGATTTACACTTGCTCCATTAAAGTTTTTTTTTCAAATATTTTATTTTTACTTATTTATTTACTTGACAGAGAAAGAGGGAGAGAGGGTGAGAGAATGGGTGTGCCAGGGCCTCCAGCCACTGCAAACAAACTCCAGATGCGTGCGCCCCCTTGTGCATCTGGCTAATGTGGGTGCTGAGGAATCAAACCTGGGTCCTTTGGCTTTGCAGGCAAACGCCTTAATCACTAAGCCATCCCTCCAGCCCTAAGGTTTTTTTTTGTTTTTTTTTTTTTTAACTTTGCAATACTGGGAAACAACACCCATTCATAGACATCTTACTTCAAATTTTGAATTTTGAGCTGGGCATAGTGGCACACGCCTTTAATCCCAGCACTTGGGAAGCAGAGGTAGGAGTTCGAGGCCACCCTGAGACTGCATACAGAATCCCAGGTCAGCCTGAGCTAAAGTGAGACCCTACCTCGTAAACAAAAAAAAAAAAATTGAATTTTGATTTTTTTCATGGGTCGGCAATTTGCGGCAAGAAACTCTCTTACCACTGCTGGGAAAGTGGCGATGAGCTGCAGCCCCCAGTAGGCCACGTGATCACAAGGGTAAACAACCAACACCACTCTGGTGGTCTTGCTAAGCAAGAATGTTCCCTGGATTAGGTGTTCTAAAGCCATGCTTTTTCTTGTGTTCTTCTTTTTTTATTTGGCATTTAGAGATTTAAGTATAATTCATTCTGGCATCATCAAGCACAATTTGTTTTAGCTGGTTCTTATCTCCCCTCCTATCCCCACTCCTCCGCCCCCCAACATCCCTCTCCAGCCTGTTTACATGTCGCATGTGTTCTTTCTCCCTTTCCTCACCCCTGCTCCTCCTCCTCTCTTTGAGTTGCTCTTGGTTACTGTTGTGCCTTTGTATTTTTCACCTACATTTGCCTCCCTGTACTTACAGACACCACAAGCTCCTATCAGACAGAACATGCAGTTTGGGTCTTTTCTATGTTTGGATCACTTCACCTATTATAATTCTTTCCATTTCTTTCTCTCTCTCTTCTTCCAAATAAGTAAGTAAATAAATTTTTTTTAATTACACTCTTGAGCTTCCTGGTCTGGGCTCCTGCACTGGTCTACGTGCTAGAGGGCACAGCAGTGTGCAGTGAGTGGGCCAGACCTCGGTTTCCTGGCTCCTCCCGGATCCCCTGGTTTGGATTGAATGTTTTCCTGGGATCTTTAATAAGTCTGGAATAGTAGCCTCCCCTGCCTACCAAGAAGGTTGCCTTATTTACTTTCACTTCCCAAATTGAGTTGATTTTTCTTTCCTTTTTTTTTTTTTTTTCTTTTCCTATGTTGCAGGCTTACAATTAAACAGTTGTCCTTTCTCCTTGAATGAACACATTCCGAAAATTCTACTCTACTCACTAGAGTTCTGTGCACACTTTCTCTCAGCATTCTTTTCTTTCTTAGTATTCTTTTGACTCACCGGTAGCTGGGACTTACTCTGATGACATTAAGAGGTACATGTTGCTAACCACAAGCTCCTGCCCACTCTGCTTCAGGATGTTTGTAGCAAAAGTTGGATATCTAGCTAAATACTGTACATCCGTGAGAAAGCAGAGCAACTTGTGAGCTTTAAGTTCCTTCTTCCTTTTATAACACAGTGAAGGAAGAACAGAATCTGAAAAGAAATGGATGAGAAGATGGAAGAATAGCAGAGAAGGAAGGGACAGCCAATAGCAGGCTGACATCAAGGGAGAAGACAGAATTCTCAAATTCCACTTAAAAGGGAAAGTGTAGTGAATGGTGTCCCAGGAGAATTGGAAGCCTGGGGTGAAATGGAAGAATATCAGAGAATGGAGAAGAGGCAGGTTCATCTTTGCGGTTTTGTCAACCCAAAGGAGGCCTTGATTAATGCAGTCCCTTAGCCAGGTCTGGTGGCATAATATTATCATCACAGCTTTTCAGAAGGTGGAGGCAAGAGAATCATAAGTTCAAAGTCATCCTGGGCTACAGAGTGAGATAGACTTGACATTTACACAAAAGTATGAAGAGGGCTATAACATGAACAAGATCCTAAATTCAATCTCCAGAACTGAAGGGGAAGCAAAAACAAAACCTTTCAATAAAAATTGTCACCTTGGTATATTTTGGTCAACACCAGGGAAAGTGAAATGTTAAGTTTCTCTGTAATGGAGAGAGTTAAAGTGGTCATAGTTTTGAGTTTCGAGTTTCTCCCTCCTTCCCTTTCTCTCTCTTTCTTCCTCTGTCTGTCTCCCTTCCCAATTCCTGCTCCTCTCTCCCCCTCCTCCCTCATTTTTCTTCTTTGTTTTTAAAAGCCAGTCAAGTAGGGCAAAAAAACAGCAACGAGATGACAACTTCTGGGTAGAACTCAAGATGCAAAAAGCAAACGTCTATATAAATAGACATATGGAGCCCAAAACTTCCTGTAAACAAATTGAGCTTTATTTAACCTCAAACTCTCACGTTTTTTATAAGTAGCTGATAATGATTTTATCTTCTTTTTTTCAATTTGACCAATTCCTTGGAGTTAAGGTCTTTTTTCTTTCTTTTTCTTTTCTCTTCTTTCTTTCTTTCCCTCCCTCTCCCCCCCTCCCCCGTGTGTGTGTGTGTGTGTGTGTGTGTGTGTGTGTGTGTGTGTGTGTGTTTTGTTTTTTTGAGGTAGGGTCTCACTCTAGCCTAGGCTGATCTAGAATTCACTATGGAGTCTCAGGGTGGCCTCGAACTCACGGTGATCCTCCTATATCTGCCACCCAAGTGCTGGGATTAAAGGCATGTACCACCATACCTGGCTCTTGCTTTTTTCTTAACCCTGAGGCTCTGTAGTTCTTTTTATTGTCTTGCCATTTGCTCTTTCCTCTCCCTTGTCTTCAGTGTGTCTTCTTGGCCATGCATCTATATGCTATCGTTTTATAGGTTACATTATTGAATTTACATAATGATACCTAGGGACTGAATTCAGGATGCACAAAATTGCTCACAAATTTATCTGAGATTCTCCTCCTTCCTCACCTCCCCAAAGTAAAAGATAAGCTTTAATAAGTATAAGGGCTCTTTAAACATATTTTATTAATTTATTTGCATGTAGAGAAAGAGAAAGAGGGAAGAATGAATGGATACACCAGGGCCTCAAGCCACTATAAATGAACTCCTGATGCATGTGCCACTTTGTGCAATTGGCTTTATGTGGGTTCTGGGGAAATCGAACCCAGGTCGTTAGGCTTTGCAGGCAAGTGCCTCAACTGCTGAGCCATCTCTCCAACCCAAGAATTTTTTTTTCTGTTTTCTTTCTGGTGCTGGGATCAAGTCAGGGTCTCACACGTGTTGGGTGAGTGCTGTGCCGCCGCGCAGTGTCCCGGCACAAGGGAGCTCCTTCACAGCTGAATAATCTGAGTTACACTAGCTGCGGGGTGCAGGCCTATAATCCCAACACTTGAGGGGCAGACTCAGAAGGACCAGGAATTAAAGGTCATCCTAGGCTCTAGAGGGACTTTAGAACCAGGCTGGTTTACTTGAGGCTCTATCTTAACCCTACCTTTCAACAAAAATAAGGCATAAAAATAACCTGAGTTATAGTTAAAGGACTGGGATCAAGGTATCAAATGTATCATTATATACCATTCCCTAATATGTTTTCCTGTCTTAAATGGACAAATATAAAGATTTATAACTAAAGAGCCTGGTGTGGTAGCACACGCCTTTAATCCCAGCACTCGAGAGGCAGAAGTATTACCGTGAGTTCAAGGCCACCCTGAAACTACATAGTGAATTCCAGGTCAGCCTGGGCTAGAGTGAGACCTTACCTCAAAAAGTACAAAAACAAAAACAAAACAACGCACACACACACACACACACACACACACACACACACACACACACACAAACTGCTCATTAAAGATTTATAACTCTAAGTAGAACTGGAGCCAGACGTGGTGGCACAGGCCTTTAACCCTAGTACTTCAGAGGCAGAGGTGGAAGGATCACCATGAGTTCTAGGTCAGCCTGGACTAGGTTAAGACCTTACTTTGGGGGGGGGGGAGAAGAAGTAGAAGTGTAGAGAAAATGATTTCCTCCATTCATATCAAGTTATATACATACATCTGTCTATTCTTCAAAACGAATGATGGCTGGGGAGATAGCTCAGTAGGCAAAGTGCTTGCATCTTAATCGTAAGGGCCTGAGTTCAATCCTCAGTGCCCATGTCAAAATGCTGAGCATGGTAGTGCACTGCAATTCTAGCACCGAGTAGGCAGAACCAGGAAGATTTCTGGGGCTTCCTGGCCAGCCAGTTCAGTGTAGATGGTGAGCTCCAGACCAATGAAAGATCCTGTCTCAAAAAGAAGTGGATGGGGGGCTGGAGAGATGGCTTAGTGGTTAAGGCATATGCCTGTGAAGCCTAAGGACCCTGGTTTGATTCTCCAGGTCCCACATAAGCCAGATGCACATGGTGGTACATATATCTGGAGTTTGTTTGCACTGGCTAGAGGCCCTGGCATGCCCATTCTCCCCCTCTCTCCTTCTCTCTATCTCTAATAAATAAATAAATAAGTAAGTTTTTAAAATGTAAAAAAAAAAAAGTGGATGGGGCTGGAGGGATGGCTCACCCATTAAGGTACTTGTCTGTGAAGCCTAACGACCCAGGTTCAACTCCCCAGTAGCCACATAAAGCTGGATGCACAAAGTATTGCTTGCATCTGAAATTCATTTGCAGTTGCTAGAGTCTCTGGCATTCTCTCCCTCTTTCTCCTTCAAATAAGGATCTTAAAAAAAACAATTTTTGTTTTGAGGTAAGGTCTTACTATAGCCCAGGCTGACCTGGAGCTCATGGTGATCTGCCTACCTCTGACTCCTGAGTGCTGAGATTTAAAGGTGTGTGTCACCAGCTGGGCGTGGTGGCGCACGCCTTTAACCCCAGCACTTGGGAGGCAGAGGTAGGAGGATCACCGAGAGTTTGAGGCCACCCTGAGACTATGGAGTGAATTCCAGGTCAGCCTAGACTAGGGTGAGATCCTACCTCGAAAAACAAAAAAAAGTGTGTGTCACCTTACCCAGCTAATTTTATTTTATTTTATTTTATTTTATTTTTATTTATTTATTTTTTTTTTTTGAGAGAGAGAGGTAACGAGCACTTCAGGGCCTTAACCCACTGTGAATGAACTCCGCTCGCGTGCACACCCTTGTGGCACATGTGTGACATTGCATGTTTGCACCACTGTGTGAGATAGGGAGATTCGAACATGAGTTCTTAGGCTTCACAGGCAAGCACCTTAACCACTAGGCCACCTCTCCAGCCCTTGTTTGTTTTTTTTAAAATACAGCCTTGCTGTGTGTCCCTGGCTGCCGTAGAACTCACTGTGTAGAACCGGCTGGCCTTGACTTGCAGAAGTCGACATGCCTCTGCCTTCTGAGTGCTGGGAGTACAGGTATAAGCATCCAGCTCTTGTTGAGTTGACTTTTGAAACAGGGTCTTACTATGCAGTTTAGGCCGGCCTTGAACTCCTGATCCTGCTGCCTCCACTTCTCATGAGCTAGGATTATAGGCTTGTGCCAACATGCCCAGCTCTGTTGTCTTTCCCTTATAAAAAGTGAGATAATATTTGCTGTAAGCAGGCAGTTTGCAAACCTGCAAAGGGTGAACATTACCACCAGTGTAAATATTTTTATTTAAATTTATTTTTAACGTGTATTTTATTTATTTATTTGAGAGAGAGGGAGAGAGAGAATGGGTATGCCAGGGCCTTTAGCCACTGCAAATGAACTCCAGATGCATGTGCCAGCTTGTACATTTGTCTTTACATGGGTACTGGAGAATTGAACCTGGGTCTTCAAGCTTTGAAGGCAAGTGCCTTAATCACTAAGCCATCTCTCCAGCCCTAAATGTATAATTTTTTAATAAAAACATTTATTTATTTGCAAAGACAGAAAGAGAGAGAGGGAATATGAATGGGCAAGCCAGGGCCTCTTGATGGTGCAAACAAAGTGCAGACACTGGTGTCACTTGGGCATCTGGCTTTACGTGGGTCTGGGGAAGGAAACTTGGGGTGGGAAGTTTTGCAAGCAATTTCCTTTAATCACTGAGCCATCTCCCCAGCCCTAAATGTGTATTTTTGTATTAGATATGGACATATTTAGTATGTAAACAACATATGTTGGTACCATCCTTTTCCTCCTCTCTGCCCCTTTCCTGAAAAGGCCTTCCTTGATGGGGTTGTACAACCTCATGGTGATTGTGGGTCATGCATTATGGGAGTAGCAGTCCAGTTATGGGGAGAGGCAATGTCCCTGCAAAATGTCCCCACTTGTGGCTCGAACAATCTTTCTGCCCCCTCTTCCACAAAATCACCTGAGACATGCTGGGACATTTTACGTCTACTTCAGTAATGGGCACTTAGGAGCCTCTGGATCTCTGCTTTGGTAGGCGTTGAGTGTTCTCCATGTCTATCTTCTTCACCCGTGCTGATATCAGATTCACTAAGACAACGGTGCTCTGGGTCCAGGGTGGAGTACACTGGGTCATTTATCTCCTCAGGGCTAGCTCCTGTCTGAAAAAGAGAAGCAGATTCTCCAACAGAGTGTGAAATCAGCACTGGTTAAATGGGATAACCATTATTAATTTGGAGAGAATTTAAGGGGTATAGAGCCTCTTGTAGCCCAAGATTAGTGAGAGCTTGACATTGGAAAGCAGAATCATTATCTGGATATGATTCTGACTTGTTTCCCAGATCCACATATGGTTTCTTTCCCACTGAGCAGATCTGTTAGCCAACCCAAGAGCAATTGGTTACCTTCCACAGCTGTGTGCCACTATTGCACTTGTGTGAGCATCACATCAGATTGTTTGCTTCTGAGTACCTTACGCTTTGAGTTGTTCAGACAGATGTTAGCCACTTAACCCCAGTGGCTCATGTAGCGCCTTCCAGAATTAGATTATGTCTGAGGACTGGCTCTCTTTTGGGTCCAACCAGATCTCCCCATGGTCCATGCCAATAGCATATGGTGTCTTCAGCAGTAGGGTCTTACCATTAACCTCTGGTGGGCAATCAAGTGCTCTTACAGAAGTCTGTCTTGCTTGT
This sequence comes from Jaculus jaculus, assembly GCF_020740685.1. NCBI lineage: Eukaryota > Metazoa > Chordata > Mammalia > Rodentia > Dipodidae > Jaculus > Jaculus jaculus. The sequence goes on along the minus strand of NC_059119.1, from coordinate 37,493,217 downwards.
TTTGGGAGATCTAGTATGTCTCTCTGATCAACAGCTCATTGTGGATGTAAACCACAACTTGTTACAGGAAATTACAGGCCAGCACCAAGGGAAAATTAAAAAAGAAAAAGACAGAAAAGAAAGAGAAACAGGAGAAAATTAAGGTTAGGCTTTGTCTCGCCCTTTCCAGGACCCTTTGACTCAGGAGCTCCCCTGAGATCCTCTTGAGTGTTCTACCTATTAGTCTAAATTCCAAGATAGAGGATTCTAGGGTATCATTTCAATTTTGGTTCAGTTTTGTGTCTCCCCCCAGAGCTTGCCTCTTCCTCCAAGCCCTACCCTCCCTGTTGTCCAAGATGCCATTCAGTTATGTCAGCAACTTGGGCTGATCTGGGTTAGGAGCTGCAGATGAATGAGACCCTGTGACGATTGTGTTTGTGTGAGTTCACTTAGAATGATCTGTTCCAAATTCAACCATTTTTCTACAAATTTCATTGTGTCACTTTTTTCTTACTGCTGAGTAGAATTCCATCATGTGGATATACTACATCTTGATTATCCATTCATCCGATGATGGGCACCTGAGTTGATCCCAGTTATTAGCTATTATGAATTGAGCAGCTATAAACATGGATGAGCAAATATCTCTGAAGTGAGATGTGGAGCTTTTAGAGCAAACACACAGTAAGGGAATATCAGGGTCTGTTGGTAACTTTATATTCATCCTTTTCAGGAGTCTCCATATTGATTTCCACAGTGATTGTACATTCCAACCAACAGTGATTGAGTGTTCTTATTTCTCCATAGCCTTGCCAACATTTGTTTTCATTTGATTTTTAATGTTTGCTATCCTTACTGGGGTAAGGTGAAATCTCATAGTTGTTTTAATTTGCAATTTCCCTAATGGTTAGCTGTTGTTGAACATTTTCTGAAGTGTGTCTTAGCCATTTGTAATTCTTCCTCTGAAAACTCCCTATTTAGTTCTCTGCTCCACTTTTGGAGTGGGTTGTTTGATTTTTTTTTTTTTTTTTTTTCCTGAGGTAGGGTCTCACTCTAGTTCAGGCTGACCTGGAATTCACTCTGTAGTCTCAGGGTGGCCTTGAACTCACAGCAATCCTCCTACCTCTGCCTCCCAAGTACTGGGATTAAAGGCGTGTGCTACCACACTCGGCTTGCTTGATTTTTTTATTATTTAGTTTTTTGAGTTCTTTGTAGATTCTAGATATTAGATTTCTGTCAGTGGGATAGTTGGCAAAAATTTTCTCCCATTCAGAGGGTAATCTATTGGCTCTGCTTATGGTATGTTTGTCTGTGCAAAAGCTTTTTAGCTTCATGAGGTCTTATTGGTTGAGTGCTTGTTTAATTTTCTTGACTACTGGGATTTTGTTCAGAAAGTTTTCCCAGTCCTATATCGTGGAGAGTGCCTCCTATTTTATCTTCCAGTAATTGAAGAGTTTCAGGTCTTATATTGAGGTCTTTAATGCATTGGGACTTGATTTTTATGTATGGTGAAATGAGTGGTCTAATTTCATTTTTCTACATATGGTCATCCAATTTGTCCAACACCATTTGTTGAAGATGCTGTCTTTTCTTCAGTCTACATTATTGGCACCTTTGTCAAAGATCAAGCAGCTGTAGTTATTTGCCCTAAGGTCTGTGTCTTCACTTCTGTTCCATTGGTCTATGTTTCTGTTTTCATTCCAGTATCATGCTGCTTTTGTCACGATGGCTTTGTAATATAGCTTTAGATCAGGTATGGTGATACCACCATAAGTCTTTTTTTTTTTTTTCCTGAGAATATGTTTGTATATTCAAGGCTTTCTGCCATTCCATATGAATTTTGAGATCATTTTTCAATCTCCATGAAGAATGATTCTGGTATTTTTAGTGGTGTTGCATTAAATCTGTGCATTGCTTTTGGTAGAATTGCCATTTTCACAATATTAATTCTACCTATCCAGGAGCATGGGAGGTCTTTCCATCTTCTCAAGTCCCACTCTATTTCTTTCTTAAGTGTTTTTATGTCTTCATTATATAGGTCTTTCCTATTCTTGGTTAATGTTATTCTAAGATATTTAATTTTTTTTGTTTCTATTGAAAATGGGACTGCCTCACTGATTTCTTTCTCTGTATATTGTCCTTTGACTATAGAAGAGCTACTGATTTTCATGAATTGGTTTTGTATCCTGCCACTTTTCTGAAGGAATTTATCACCTTTGGAAGTTTTGAGATGGAGACTTTGGGATCACTTATATATAGGATCATGTCATTTGCAAATAGGGCTAGTTTGACTTCATCATTTCCAATTTGAATCCCTTTTTTTTTCTTTTTTTTTTTGTTCATTTTTATTTATTTATTTGAGAGCGACAGAGAGAAAAAGAGGCAGATAGAGAGAGAGAGAATGGGTGCGCCAGGGCCTCCAGCCACTGCAAACGAACTCCAGATGCGTGCGCCCCCTTGTGCATCTGGCTAATGTGGGTCCTGGAGAATCGAGCCTCAAACCGGGGTCCTCAGGCTTCACAGGCAAGCGTTTAACCACTAAGCCATCTCTCCAGCCCTTGAATCCCTTTTATTTCTTTCTCCTGTCTTATTGCTTGGACTAGCACTTCTAGAACTATGTTGAAGAGCAGTGGTGAGAGTGGGCTCCCCTGTCTTGTTCCTGATCCCAGTGGGAACTGCTTGAGTTTTTCCCCATTAAGTATGATTTGGGCTTTAGGAGCTTTATATATAGTCCTTCTTGTGTTGAGATAGAACCCCTCCATGTGTATTCTTTCCAGCGTTTTTATCATGAAATGGTGTTTTATTTTGTCAAAGGCCTCTGCATCAATTGAGATAATCCTATGGTTCTTATGGTTACATTTATTTATGTGGTGTACTATATTGAGCAATTTCAGTGTATGTTAAATCATCCCTGTATCCCTGGGATGAAGCCTACTTGATCAAGGTGGATAATGCTTTTGACATGTTGTTGACTTTGGTTTTCAAGGAATTTGTTCAAAATCTTTGCATCTAAATTCATTAGGGATATAGGTCTGTACTTGTTGTATCTCCGGGTGGTGCTAGTTTCACAAAAGGAATTGGTGAGGATTCCCTGGTGTCTGATTATGTGAAATAGTTTTGAAAAATTGGTTTCAGTTCTTCAATGAAGGTTTGATAGAATTCACCTGAGAAGCCATTCAGTCATGGACTTTTCTTTTTGGGGAGGTTTTTGATTACCTTTTCAATTTCCATAGATGTGATAGGTTTGTTTAGGAGCTTAATCTGCTCTAAATTTAGGTTTGGTAGGTGGTATGTGTCAAGGAATTCATCCATTTCTTCCAGATTTTCCAATTTTGTGGAGTAGAGGTTTGGAACTATGCCCTGATGATTCTTCCAATTTCATTGTCTGTTGTGATCTCTCGTTTTTCATTTCTGATTTTGTTAATTTGAGCCTTCTCTTTTTATTTATTTATTTATTTATTTTTGGTTGATCAAATTGGCCTAGGGTCTGTCAGTCTTGTTTATTTTTACAAAGAGCCAGCTCTTTGTTTCATCAATTTTTAAAATTGTTTCCTTCGTTTCCAATTCATTGATTTCTGCTCTAGCCTTGATTATTTATTTCCATCTGGAGTTCTTTGGGTTGGACTGTTCTTGTTTTTCCAGTGCCTTTAGGTGGGCAGTCAGGTTATTAATTTAGGATCTCTCTGTCTTTGTAATGAAGGCATTTAGGGCTATGAATTTTCCCCTTATGACTGCCTTCATTGTGTCCCATAAATTTTGGTAGGTTGTATTTTAATTATCTTTCAATTCTAGGAATTCTAAAGTTTCTTTTTTGATTTCTTCCATGACCCATTCATTGTTTGCAAGTGTATTGTTCTGTCCAGAGAGAATTTGGCCTCCATATCCAAGACCTCACAGTGCCTAACAATACCCACACAAGACTCTCATAAGAGGAGAAAAAGATGATGACATAAATTAAAAAAGAGACTAATGGACAGAGGGAGGGGATATGACAGAGAGCAGAGCTATGAAGGAGAAAGTAGAGGAGGGGAGGGGATGGAAATACCATGGTTTGTTGTCTGTAGGCATAGAAGTTGTCAATAAAAATATATATAACTTTTTTAAGTGTGTTGTTTAGTCTCCAGGCACTGGTGGACTTCTTGATGTGACTCTTGTTAATTTCTAGCTTTAAAACATTGTGACCTTACATGATGCAAAAAATTACTTTGATTTCCCTAACTTTACACAGGAATGTTTTTTCCTACTATATGGTCAATTTTGGAGAAGGTTCTGTGGGCTACTGAGAAAAAGAGTAGAGTTGGCATGGAAAGCTCTACAGGTATCTCTTAGGTCTAGTTGATCTATGATGTTGTTCAGCTCTACTATTTCCCTGTTGATTTTCTGCTTGGATGATCTGTCTATTGATGATAGTATAGTATTGAAATCTCCAACCATAATGGTGTTGATGTTTATTTCTGTTTTATTGTGGAGCAGATTGTTTTATAAACTGTGGTGCATATATTTTTATGATTGTACTGTGATAATGTTAGATCATTTCCTTGATGAGTAAGAAGTGGCCTTCTTTGTCTTTTTTTGATTACTTTTGGTTTGAAGTCTACTTTATCAGATATTAATATAGCAATATTTGCTTGTCTTTAATTTCCATTTACTTGGAATATGATTTTCTAACCTTCCACCCTGAGGAGGTGTCTATCTTTAGTAGTGAGGTGGGTTTCTTAAAGATGGCAGATAGAAAGGTACACTTTTTTTTTTGTTTTTTTTTTGGGGGGGGTCCAGTTTTTTAATTCACCCTGAAAACCTGTGTCTTTTGATTGGTGAGTCAAGACCATTAACATTTGTGGTTCTTACTGTGAGTTAATAATCCTGCCATGATAAGGTGTTTTATGGGGTTTGCTTCTCTTTTTTGACTTATACTATGTTGAGCCTGGTCTATTTTGGTTATTGTGATCTTCTTGTTGGCTCTTGAGATTGGAATTTTCCCTCAAGTGTTCTCTGTAAGTTTGGCTTTGTGTTCATATAATCATTGAGTTGATGTTTTTATGGCAAGTTTTTCTTCACCATCTATTATGAGGGATACTTTTGCTGGGTAGAGTACCTTGGGTTGGAAGCCATAGTTTTTTAGACTTTGAAGTGTTCCATTCCAGACCCTTTGGCTTTCAGGGTTTCCATTGAGAAATCTGATGTAATTCTCATGGGACTGCCTTTCTATGTTGTGAGTTATTTCTCTCTTGCTGCTTTTAACTCTCTTTGTTTTCATTTTTAAGAGTTTTAACTATGGATCTTCTGGGTAAGATGATGGCTTAGGAGCTATGCCAAACCAGCCTAGGAGGGATTTAAACCAAATACAGTCTTCTTCTGAAAAGTGAAGGAGTATAATTTATTCTTAGACACAGCAGAGAAGCCAGAGAGACCAAGACCCACCAGAAACAAGGAAAACAGTCAGAGTCCCCTTGAGGCCACTGTGGCCCAGGATCTGTGTGTGCCCGCCTGGGGCAGTCCTGCCAGGCACACCAAGCAGCAGCAGCAGCAGAAACCAAGCAACAGGTTTTTCAACTCCATCACCCTGCTTGCAAAGTTAAGAAATCTGAAGGAAACAGCTGAGATCAACTAAAGAGCTACTGACAGTGTGAGAAACTCCAGAAGTCTGAACTCTCCCATCCACCATCAGAACCATGGACCTCCGGCAGCGCAGCCGCAGTGCAGCCAGCAGAGCAATCGGAGGCGCAGCTGCACAGCAAACAGGGAGGGATGGAGGCGGGCACTCAGCGTTGGTGAGATTGGAAGCCACCCAAGAGGTAACGAGGCTGACAGACAAAAAAGAAAACACAAGTACACAGTCCTGTAAGAGCTAATCTCTCTTTCCTTGTCAGGACAGGTTACAGGGTATATATTCTTGCTTGGCTTTACCATTTTTTTTCAAAATTTTTTTAAATTTTTTATTTATTTATTTGAGAGCGACAGACACAGAGAGAAAGACAGATAGAGGGAGAGAGAGAGAATGGGCGCGCCAGGGCTTCCAGCCTCTGCAAATGAACTCCAGACGTGTGCACCCCCTTGTGCATCTGGCTAACGTGGGACCTGGGGAACAGAGCCTCAAACCGGGGTCCTTAGGTTTCACAGGCAAGCGCTTAACTGCTAAACCATCTCTCCAGCCCAGCTTTACCATTTTTAAATAACCTGTATTTGGGGGTTGAATTGTATTGCCTTTAATGCTTTTTTAAAGGAATTTATGACAACTAAACCAGCTCTACAGAAAATACTTGAAGGAAGTCTTAATGCCAAAAGGAAAGCAAAACACACACAAGAGGAAATAGGAAAAAATAAACCACAATTAAATAATAGTTAAAAAAAAAAAAAAAGTTGCCGGTCCTGGTGGTGCAAACCTTTAATCCCAGCACTCAGGAGGCAGAGATAGGAGGATCACCATGAGTTCGAGGCCACCCGGAGAATACAGAGTGAATTGCAGGTCAGCCTGGGCTAGAGTAAGACCCTATGTTGAAAAACCAAATAAATAAATAAAAGTAAAGGGAAAACAGGAAACACGAAAAAATAAGAAAAATGGTGAGAATAAATGCATACCTTTCAATAATTAACTCTTAATATCAATAGCCTCAATGCACCATCCACAAGACCCCGGCTTGCAGACTGGATTAAAAGGCAGGATCCTGCCATTTGTTGCCTCTAGGAAACTCATCTCTCAATAAAAGATAGACACCACATTAGGGTGAAAGGATGAACCATGGTATTTCAAGCAAATGGGCCTAGGAAACAAGCAGGGGTTGCTATCCTAGTATCTGACAGGATAGACTTCAAACCAACATTAGTGAGGAAAGACAAAGAAGGTCATTTTATACTGATTAGAAGAACACTCCAGCAGGAGGACATTACAACCCTACATGTATATGCACCTAACATGGGGCTCCCAGTTTCATCAAACAAACACTATTACACTTAAGGTCACAGATAACATCAAATGCAATTGTAATGGGAGACTTCAATACATCACTCACATCAATTGACAGGTCATCCCAGCAAAAAATAAATATCAATACATCATATAAATGGTCTGAAGGACACACATCACATGATCATCTCAATAGATGCAGAAAAGGCATTTGAAAAAAATCCAACATCCTTTCATGGTAAAAGTATTACAGAAAATGGGACTAGAAGGAGCAAATCTCAACATAATAAAAGCTATTTATGACAAACTTACAGCTAACATATTACTAAGTGGTAAAAAACTTCAAGTTTTTCCACTAAATTCAGGGCAAAAGAAGGGTGTCAACTATCCCACTTTTATTTAATATAGTACTGGAAGTCTTAGCTATAGCAATAATGCAAGAAACACTCATAAAAGGGATAAAAAATGGAAAGGAAGATATCAAATTATCACTATTTGCAGATGATATGATTCTATACATAAAAAACTCTACCAGCAAACTGTTAGAGCTGATAAACACTTTTAGCAATTTAGCAGTATACAAAATAAATGCACAGAAATCAGTAGCTTTCCCATATACTAACAACAAATGTGCAGAGAATGAAATCAGGGAATCTCTTGTTGCCTCAATAAATAAATAAATAAATAAATAAATAAATAAATAAATAAATAAATAAATAAAGTATCTTGGAATAAACTTAACTAAGGAAGTGAAGGAGCTCTACAATGAGAACTTTAAAACACTCAAGCAGGAAATTGCAGAAGACACAAGGAAATGGAAAGATATCCCATGTTCTTGGATTGGAAGAATCAATATTGTGAAAATGTCAATCTTACCAAAAACAATCTACACATTTATGCAATCCCCATTAAAGTTCCAATGGCATTCTTCACAGGAATAGAAAAAAAAAAGCCAAAATTTCATTTAGAAGCCCAAAAACCCTCGAATAGCCAAAACAATTTTGAGCAACAAAAATAAGGCTGGTGGTATCATACCTGATTTTAAGCTGTATTACAAAGCCATAGTAACAAAAACAGCATAGTATTGGCACAAAGACAGACATATAGATCAATGGAACACAATAGAGGACCCAGATGTTAATCCAAGCAGCTACAGCATTTGATTTTTGACAAAAATGCCAAAAATATTCATTGGAGAAAAGACAGCCTTTTCAACAAGTGGTGCTGGGAAAACTGGATATCTATATGTAGAAAGATGAAAGTAGATCCTTGTCTTTCCCCATGCACAATAATCAAATCCAAGTGAACCAGGGACCTTAATATCAGACCTGAAACTCTGAAATTGCTAAAGGAAATGGTAGGGGAAACCCTTCAACATATTGGCATAGGTAATGACTTTCTGAATATAACCCCACTGCTCAGAAAATAAAACCACTAATCAACTACTGGGATCTCATGAAATTACAAAGCTTTTGTACAGCAAAGGACACTGTGAATATAGCAAAGAGACAACCTACAGAATGGGAGAAAATCTTTGCCAGTTACACATCTAACAGAGAGTTAATATCCAGAATATACAAAGAACTCAAAAAACAGAACAAGAAGAAATCAAACAACCCAATCAAAAAATGACCTATGCCAGGCATGGTGGCACACGCCTTTAATCCCAGCACTTGGGAGGCAGAGGTAGGAGGATTGCCATGAGTTCGAGGCCACCCTGAGACTACATAGTAAATTCCAGGTCAGCCTGGGCTAGAGTGAGACCCTACCTCAAAAAAAAAAAAAAAAAAAAAAAAGACCTGAGGCGTGCTCACCAGAAGAAATACAGATGGCATATAAATATCTAAAAAAGTGTTCTACATCCTTAACCATCAGGAAAATGCAAACTAAAACTACCTTGAGATTCTATCTCTCTCCCGTCAGAATGGCTACCATCAAGTAAACAAATGCAATAAATGTTGGCAAGAATGTGGTAAAAGGGGAACCCTTCTGCACTGTCGGTGGGAATGTAGTCTGGTACAGCCATTGCGGAAATCAGTGTGGAGGTTCTTGAGACAGCTAAAAATAGATTTGCCATATGACCCAGCTATAGCACTCCTAGGCATATATCCTAATGATTCTTCCCACTACCTTAGAGATAATTGCACAACCACGTTTATTTCTGCTCTATTCACAATAGCTAGGAAATTCAACCAGCCTGGATGACCATCTACAGATGAATGGATAAGAAAGATGTGGTACATCTACACAATGGAGTTCTATGCAGTGGTAAAGAAAAATGAAATTATGAAATTTGCAAGGAAATGGATGGATCTGAAAAGGATTTTATACTAAGTGAGGTAACCCAGACCCAGAAAACCAAACATCGCATGTTGTCTCTTATATGTGGATCCTAGCTACAAATTTATAGACTTGTGTGTGATCTGGGACAAATAATCAGTAGCAGAAGCCCATAAGCTAGAAAAAGGCTATAAGGGAAAGAGGGGAAGGAAGCTCTTAAGAGGATGGTATTGTATATATGTAAGAAGAACAGATTACAGGGATGGGAAAGGCCTATGCAAGGTCAGGGGAAGAGATTGTATAAAAGAAAGATGGGGGGAGGGTCGATCAAAATTCAAGATATTCTGAATAAGACATATGAAAATCTACTTTTTAAAATAATGGCACATCGAGAAGCCATAGATTGTACTAGAAAATTTTCAGTGCCTGGGACGCGATACCTCCCAGTGAGTCATTGGCCAAGGAGGTATGTTTCCTCCAAAACATTACTGATAGGCTGGAGAGGTGGCTTAGTGGTTAAGTGCTTGCCTATGAAGCCAAAGGACCCCAGTTTGAGGCTCGATTCCCCAGGGCCCACGTTATCCAGATGCACAAGGGGGCTCACGTGTCTGGAGTTCGTTTGCAGTGGCTGGAAGCCTTGGTGCGCCCATTCTCTCTCTCTCTCTCTCTCTCTCTCTCTCTCTCTCTCTCTCTCTCCCTCTCCCTATTTCTCTCTGTCTGTCACTCTCAAATAAATAACTAAATAAACATTACAGGTTATTGCCAAGGCCCTTGGTTCCCCATGAAAGAGATTGGTAAGACCCTATTGCTGAAGACATCATATGCCTGAGCAGCAAAGTCACTGAGAAATCAATGTGGTGCTGAGCAGAAAGCTGGGCAAAGCTGCACTCTGCGCAGCCTTATGGGACACAAAAGTCATCAGTGGTGAAAACAGTGGACACTGGAAAACGTGGCTAGACAGGCCAACTGTTCTGAACGAGTGCAATAGTGGCATGTCTGCTCTGGGGGAATCCAGCTGCTCTCTAATTAGACTGAAGGCCAGCTCTATGGGAGGGAATACATGTCTGGTACTGAAACCTAATCAAAAGCCTAGGCAGGAGAGGTCATGAGTCTTAGGGGTATAAAGCCTACTCTTGTCTGGATAAATGCATATATTACTTTTACAAAATTGCCCTGAAATCACTACACTTAATGTTCATACTCATATATTAATGTTACTCTCACTTCTGGTTAGAGAAGCTTCTCTTTTCAGATGGCAATGACCACTTGGATGGCCCAAAAGGCAACATAGTGCTGAGAAGAAGGGACAGAGGAGTGTCCAGCACTGAAACATCTCACACTCTCCAAGACTCAGGGTCCATTGCAGAAGAGGTGGCAGAAGGAATGTAAGAGCCAGAGGAAGGGTACCACTCCCTACATACAACTATCCTGGCAGAATTTGACCTCCATATCCAAGACTTCACAGCAATACCACACAATACCCTCATACTAGGAGAAAAAGATGATGACATCAAATTAAAAGAGAGACTAATGGACAGAAGGAGAGAATATGACAAAGAGCAGATCTATGAAGAAGAAAGTGGGAGAGGGGAGGGGAGGGGAGGGAAGGGAGGAAAATACCATGGTTTGTTGTCTGTAAGTATAGAAGTTGTAAATATATATATATATATATATATATATATATATATAGAGAGAGAGAGAGAGAGAGAGAGAGAGAGAGAGAGAGAGAGAGGGAGAGAGAGAGAGTTTTAACTATGATGTATCTTGGAGCATTTCTTTCTTGGTCCTGTCAGGTGTTCTGTGGGCTTCTTGTATCTGGATGGGCCTCTCTTTTGAGGAATTCAGAAATTTTTCTTCAATAGTTTTGTTGAATATGTTCTCTATGCCTCTGGCCTGGATTTCCTCTCCTTCTGGTATACCCATCCTCTGGATGTTTGGTCAGTTTATAGTATCCCACAGTTGCCTCCTATTCTGTTCACTTCAGTTTTTGAACTTAGTGCAGTTTTTGGCTTCCTGATCAATTTCTTCTGTCTTGTCTTCCAGGTCAGAGATTCAATCTTCCACATGAGTAACGTTGGTGAGGGGTTCTAGGGAGGTTTTAATGATATCTATTTGATTTTTGTTTTCTGTTGTGTTATTTTGCACGGTGTGCATCTCTTTTTTGAAGTACAATTTCAATTTGAGTTCTGATTTTCTTGATGCTTCCTGGAGTTCATTCTTGAATTTGATCAAGTCTTCATTAAGCTTAATCAACTGGTTGTTGAGATCTTCCATTTCCTAACTCACCTTCAATTTATCCATATCTATTTGGAGGGTTCTAATGTTTTCTTCAATCAAGTTAAGCCTGCTGTCAAAACCTGAATGCTGTAGGGGATGATTCTGTTCAATTTCATTGATATGATTATTGGTTCTTTGATGATTTCCTTCCAGTTCAGTGTTTGTGTGTGTGTGTGTTTTATTTTATTGTTTTTATTAGTGCCTCACTGGTTTTTGGGTTTTTATTTTGGGAATAAATTTCTGTTGATTTCTCTATGATTTCATTGGAGGCTTCCATTGTAGTACTAGGCATCTTTGGTGGCAATCTCTCAAATTTCAAAAACTTTTGTCATCTTTTTTTGCATTGTTGTCTACCCATTTTAGGAAAACTCTTTATTTTATTAAGGAGGAAGCAAGATTTTTCCTTTGGCCTGTGAACCCTCTGACTCAGGTGAGCAGTGGCTAGACAGGATCCCAGAGAAAAAGGCTTGATTCTCCACCTCACACAGGGACCAGGCCTCCCCAAGCAGGGCACAATAGGACCTACCAGTATCAGGGGACTAGGAGGAGCCAGGAACAGAGGTACTGTCTGCGGGCTGTGCCCACCCATACACCATCTGCTCAGGGAACCCAGACCATGGAAGCAGTCAGGAGATAGTGGACTGGCCTACTCACTACACACCGACCCGCCTGCACACAGTCCTCACAGGAAATCCAGACCAGGGAGCTGGGAGGAGCTGGGAAACAGGGTCTGGCCTGCTCACTCTGCACTGCACCCACCCAAATGCAGAGCAGCACGTGCCCAGGAGTGAGGACATAGCTCAGTGACAGTACCTTCCTCATGCCCAAGATCCTGGGTTCTGTCCTTAGCACCACAAAACAGCACAGTGAATATAACAGTCAGAAATAGTCCAAATGCAAGAATTTGATCATGCAAAAGAGGACAGTCAAGCATAAACCATTACTTGCAAGACCTGAAGGCAACAGTAAACAGAGGCCATATCTGGTAGACAGTAAATAAATTTGGCATGTTGGAAAACCAATGGTAAAGTTGTGGAATGAAGGACAGAATAGACAAATAGAATGGAGAAATTTCCAATTCTGGTCCTGTATTTTCAAAATGGAATAAAGAGCTTCTTTTATCAGGTCATTTTATAAACAAAAAAAAAAGATAAGAAGTAGTAACTAGGTGCTATGGAGATGGTGCAGCAAGTTAAAGGCATTTGCGTGCAAAGCCTGCCAACCTGGGTTCAATTCCCCCATACCCATGTAAAGCCACATACACAAAACATTGCACAGTTCTGGTGTTCATGTCCTACAGCAAAAATCTCTCTCTCTCTCTCCCTCTCTCTCTTTCTCTCTCTTGCCCCCTCCCTTGCCTTGCAAATAAATAAAAAAGACGGGTATGGTGGCGCACACCTTTAATCCCAGCACTCAGGAGGCAGAGGTAGGAGGACCGCCATGAGTTCGAGGCCACCCTGAGACTCCATAGTGAATTCCAGGTCAGCCTGGGCTAGAGTGAGACCCTACCTCGAAAAACAATAATAATAATAATAATAATAATAATAGAACAAAATAAATAAAAAATATTTTATAAAAAAGTAATAACTAGGGGCTGGGTATGCAGCTCAGTTGGAAAAAAGCTCACTAGATGCATGAAGGCCTAGGCTGGATCCCCAGCACTGCTTTAATGGGGTGTGTTGATGAACACCTATAATCCCAGCACTGCTTTAATGGGGTGTGTTGATGAACACCTATAATCCCAGCACTCCAGAGGTGAAGGCAGGAAGATCAGAAGTTCGAGGTCATCCTCAGCCTCATAGGCATGTTGAGGCCAGACTGGGATACATGAGGCCCTGCCTCACAAAACAAAGAGACAGAAATACAATAAACAGATCAAAAGTCACTTTATTCTCAGAAAGAAATTGGATAACAGTTTATTTTTAACATGTTTAATTTGCAATTGACACAATCCTGGGACTGAGGTGCTGATAGGTTTAAGAAGGTTCAGTTCATGAAGATTTTTCTTTACTTCTTGTATTTTACCAGATCCCAGGAACAAAACAAACTTTTTAATGTTTTCTAAATGAAATATTAGGTATTGGTACTTTATTTCTGTTGATTTAATTACATAAGTTTGTGGACTGTAATTTTATACATATATACAGTATGCAATGATCTATTGGCATAGTTTTCTAGTCCCTTAAACATGTTTAGATGTTTTAGCTACCATACAATAACTGTGTATATGTATATTTCAATACACATACACAACATGCACTGATTAAATCACAGTGATTTAAATCTTCATCTCTCCTCTTAAGGTTGTTCTTTGAAGCAATGCCAGTAAGAGCTCCCTATAGTGGCTGTACTGTGCCCTTGCTCTAGATGATATGGTTAGGACTGAGATTACATGCTTTGGGGCTTTTTCAGGATTTTCAATCAGTTGTTCATATCCCACTAAACTGACCCTTGATTAGCTAGTTTTCTCAGCATTATGAAAGAATCCAACTACTACTATCATATGTGATCACCACCACCCCGTTCCTAGGAGAATTCCACTGGACTTTTTGGAAAGCTATTGAGATTCCAGACAGAAATGGTCACATAAAAGTAAATGACAAGAATTTGCCACTTTCAACCATGGGACTTAGGGGGTTATAGATACAGCTCAGTAGTAGAGGCAATTCCTAGCAAGCATGAGGCATGAGTTTGAGACCCACACCAGCACAAAAAAATAGGGAATAGATTTTTTTAATTTTAATTTTTTATTAGTTTTGTACTCAGTGAATACAGTCAAGTTGCTACCACTGTTAGCCTCCTCCCTGTCCTCCCCCCTCCACCTGGCCCCTCCTTGTTGGGGTAGGGAGTAAGAGATTTTGTTCTGTTATAATAATGAGACTACTCTGGGCATCTAGAGTAAAGCTTATTGTGACTTGGACTACATCTACGTCTAGGCTTTATAGCTAGAGAACCACAAAATTAAAACCTTACAGTTAATAAAAATTTAAACTGCTTCTATTAAAGGTGGGGACATGAGCATGGCCCAGTGAAGGCGAAGACTTCCTGGCATACATGGTACCACTAGTGCCACGGAAAGAGTGTGCTTGTAGCGGTGTGGTGGTGTATTTCTTTAATCCAAGCACTCAGAAGCTGAGGCTGGAGGATTGTCACAAGTTTGAGGCCAGCTTGGTGTATATATCAGGACAGCCAGGGTTACATATAAGACCCTGTCTCCAAAAAAAGTAAATACCAAAAATAAAAACAAAACAACAACAACAAAAGAATGTGAGTTTTCTAAATACAGTCTTTGACATCTTCACTTTAAACAATAGGTATATTTTCTGCCTGCCTATTGATGTTTGAAAATAAATGCCCTTTAATCTCAAATCAGAAGCCATTTGCACCAGAAGCTTGACTTGCACTTGGTAACTTGTGACAACACAAAAGAAGGAACAGGAAACTCAGACAATTGATATGGAGTCACATTGAGGTGTCTATTATGGTCTGTGGCCGTGGGCTCTGTGTTCCCATAACAGGTGAGTAAATGGGACTTACTTTCCAGCCCTACTTCTGGATTGTACCTGAGAAATCATAGGCGATTAAGATCAAAGTTCTACACTGTGTTATGACAGCTCTTTCATTAGCCTCAGACTCTGAGCTTAGAAGAAAACATTCTGGATCTTTATGTATCACTAGTAGGATTGAATAATTCTTATCTCTGTTGGCGAATCTTCTGGGACCACAAAAATTACCATGACCCTTGTCAAGAAGACTTGCTAGGCAAGTTTAGGACAATCCAAGCAAAATAGTTAAACTGAGTGCAGATTATATGAATTATGGAGAGTTGATCGAGAAAGGAGAAGAAATAAAGTTCCATGGCCATCCAAAATTGACAAGGATGGCTTCCATCCTAATACTTTGACACACCTAATAATATTATTCTCCCAGGGGACAGAACTGTAGCTTAGTGGTAGAGTGATTGCTTAGCTTGTATAAGGTCCAGAGTTCAATCCATAGCACCTTTAACAAAAAGTTTATTAACCTAAAGTTTTCTGGGTTTTGTTGTTGTTTGCTGCTGTGGCAGCTGATTTTTAGAAAGGTTTTCCTGTTATCCAGGCTGGCCTTAAACTTGCCATGTGGCCAAACATGACTTCTACCCCTGCCTCCAACCCCTGAGTGCTAAGAGCACAGGCAGCACCACCATGCATAGTTTACTGTTGCTGAGGATTAAACCCAGGGCTGCGTGCATGCCAGACAAGCACTCTACCACTGACCCTCATCCTCAAGCCCTTTTCTTCTGAAATTACATGTGGAATGCTTGTATATAAGTCATGTGGTTATCACTTGTCTACTCTACTATGCCTATGATATTTGAAAGCAGCAAATTCATGTAATTCATACATTGTATTTTAAGTACTGAAAAATGAGGCAAATGCTACCAAGTTTCAGCAAATAGCTGAGGAGTCAGGACAAGAGCTGGACATTGCCGAGGGCCTGGCTTTTAAAAGATGCATGTTTGTGGGCCAGCTGCAAGTGTTTGGAGAAGAAGGAATTTCTGTTTCCTCTCACCCACATATTCTTCCTTCTTCTTGATATCACAGGCCACCAGGTCTCTACAAATTCACATTTTCACAGGGAGGAAGTCGGAAGTAGTTGGAGCGACGGAGTCGCCTAGGAGGCAGACCTGCCATCTGCCGGCAAAGTTCATCTGCAGGGAATCATGGAAAGAGGTATAACAATGTAACAAGGGCTCTTGTTTTAGTGGAAAAGAAGATTCTGGGCTGAGATAATAAAAAACACTGGAAAGGAATAGGTTGGGGTTAATACCTCAACTCTGCCACTTACTGGTTACTAAACATTTACTAGAAAGTTTCTTACCATTCATAAACCTTATTATCCCTTTCTGTAAAGTAAGTATATTTGTGTTTATTAACATGAAATAATATATGCCTATTATGGGTGGCTAAATAAATATTAGTTTCCTTTGTATACTCAGCTCCCAATTCTTCTAGTCATAGATCTATTAAATAGAAAAATGAAGTCCAGTCATTCAGCCTGCAGTTAGGTATTTACTATACCTAAGTATAGTAAATCCCCTGAGATATTTGAAAGCACTTGGAGTTCCAAATACTCATCTTCAATTTCAAGGTGCTTCCCTTGCAGGTGGCTTGCACAAAGGCAATGAGGGCAAGCAGTGAATTTCCTTCTGAGATGCTAACTACAGCTCTTACTCATTAAGTCGGCACAGAGCAGGCTGCTGAGTCAGAAATGGTATGACTATGGTATCATCACCAACCACAGCCACGGTGTGGGGCTGTCCATGCGGAAGGTGAGAAGCATGTTTGTTCCCACAGTGCACGGTCTACAGCCATATATTCTGAACCCTTGTAAAACGGAGCTTGTTGCACCTTTCTACCTTCTTCTACCTTTGAAATTTCACAAGAAGTGATGTAAATAGTACCTGGGATTGGTGAAGTTTTTGTAACGTACCCAATTTCTAAATATACTATGTATTTTTATGGACCCTATCCACACCTTACAATCTCTAGATTAGTGTGTTTGCACATGTGCGTGTTTTCTTTTTAGAGCTGTGAACATGGCTGACAATCAACATGGACATTAATTCTATTCTCTGTAATGGCTGACTTGGTCTTTTCCCTAGAACTCTAGTGAATGACTTATTTTATTTTTTATTCCTTATTTGAGAGAGGGTGGCCTCTAGCCACTACAAACAAACTCTACATGCATGTACCACCTTGTGCATCTGTCATATGTGAGTACTGGGAAAGCAAACCTGAGTCCCTTGGCTTTGTAGGCAAGCACCTTAACCACTAAGCCATCTTCCCAGCCCTAGAAGACTTTTTTAAACACCCTGTGCTTCAGAAAGCTCTCAGGAAGGGACTTCAGGCTATTTTGTTAGGCTATATTTATATATTAAGTATATTGCTTTACTTAGATTATTTATTTGTAGTAACTTCCAGCAGGAGCTGAGGGAATTTAAAGGAGTAGCCCAGCTCCCTCTTTCAAAACTAGGTCTTGCTTGGATCTGTCAACATCACGACCCTATTTCTCTCTCTCATAACTGTCCCTGCCCAATAAAAGTCTAGTAGCATTGGTATCTTACCTTTCATAGCTTCGTGTTCCTTACAGACAAGACGGGAGCAGATCTCATTGTTGATGATGTACATGCGTCGTAAACTGCCACAGTGCCAATGTCACAGCCAAGGAGGAAGACAAAAAGAAGCCTTGAGAAGGTCTAGCCTAGGTCCCTGATGCCTCTTCAATGCCTCTATTCCCTAGTCTTCCCATCTGTCCTGTTTCCTTCTAGATTTCCTTAAGTGTTTCAGACTTCTTTCCTTTGCTTCAGTGAAATTCAGGACTTGGAAATGGTAACAAATTCAAAGCAATACAGGAAGGATTTTCTTCATGGCACTTGGCACATTTCACTTAAAAGCCAAATACCTCTTCCTGTGACACTCTACTTCGGAGCTGGGTCTTTTGCTTCATTGTCATTCGACAAGGTAATAAATGCCCGTTCCCAGTTGTTTCCCTCATGATCTTCCTTCCCATAGCCCTCACCTTCTCTAGAATCTATTACTGTGTTCTGTGTACACCTCCACCCAGAATCCATGTTCTAGTCAACACCTCAGGAATAGCTAAGAATGTTATGCTAAAAACTTCTGTCTCATCCAAGATTTCAATTCGATAGTGAGTACTCCCTACACAATTGCTGACACAAAAGTACTGCCATGGAAGGCACTTTCTGACGTTCTGAAATCCCTTACCTAGTGAAGCAGATCTGATGAACGCATTGTTTGACTGGCCGATGCACTGAGTACAGCCTTGTGCAGGCGAATTTTTCATCCCGGCATTCTGAGGAAGTCCAAGACAAAACATAGGGAGGTCCAAATAAAAACAACATAAACAAAGTACTAAAAGGCTGGGATTCTGGGCGTGGTGGCACACACCTTTAATCCCAGCACTGGATAGGCAGAGGTAAGAGGATTGCGGTGAGTTTGAGGCCACCCTGAGACTACATAGTGAATTCCAGGTCAGCCTGGGCTAGATTTAGACCCTACCTCAGTAAACCAAAAAAAAAAAGAAAAAAAAGAAAAAGAAAGAAAGAGGCTGGAAAAAGGGAGAGAATGGGGGGAGAGAGGCGCAAAGTTGTTGTTATAGAAATCAATGTAAGTTGAGGCATATCCTTCCTGCTTAACAAAAGCAGAACTAGAAGAAATTGACTAAAAGGAATTTTAGGTGCTTCCCTACCTGGAAGCAGAAATATAGAAAATAATCTCTGAGGATTCTTCTAGAAAAAAGAAGGCTTTGGGCTGGAAAGATGGCTCAGCAGTTAAGACATTTGCCTGCACTGCCTATTGACCTGGGTTTGATTCCCCAGTACCCACATAAAACCAGATGCTCAAAGTGCCACATGTATCTGGAATTCATTTGTAACAGCTGGAGACCCTAACATACCCATTTTTCCCCCCTTCTTTCCCTCTCTCTCTCTTTCTTGCTCCCTGATTACAAATAAATAAATAAATAAATGTTTTAAATAAATTTTTTAAATTAACAAAAGAAAAGGTCTTTATAGGACTATTTAGGTGATGTAGGTGGCAACGTGAAATATACTGAAATGCTGATCCCCTCATTCTGAAGAATGAAATTCTGAAGCAGACCTCTGTCTGCTTTTTTTTTTTTTTTCCCCCTCAAGGTAGGGTTTCACTCTAGCTCAGACTGACCTGGAATTTACTATGTAATCTCAGGGTGGCCTTGAACTCATAACAATCCTCCTGCCTCTGCCTCCCAAGTACTGGAATTAAAGGTGTGCACCACCACACCCGGCTAGCCTATCTGCTTTCAACCTTCGCTGCAAATCTGAGTTAGTTGTACATTAGAAGAATCAATTTCAAAGATAATATCTTTGGTAATATAGAATCCTTGTAGTCAGGTTGGTTTTATCTCCCAATCTATCACCAAATAAAAGTTTGAAGGTGGTTTCGGGAAGAGGGTGTTTTGGGAATCATTCAACAGCAGTCTTATATTTTCCCTGTGACTTTTATGGTAGCAACTCATTTTAAAAAGAAAGAAAGAAACTGGATTTGGTGTGGGGGGAGTGAACAGCACTGCAATTACTCATTGAGAGAATTGGAAAGAAACCAGACAAAATGTCTAGTACCCTTCAGAGAATAAAGAGGTAATGAATCTATAGGAAGAAAAAATTCTGGGGCTGGAGAGATGGCTTAGCGGTTAAGCGCTTGCCTGTGAAGCCTAAGGACCCCGGTTCGAGGCTCGGTTCCCCAGGTCCCACGTTAGCCAGATGCACAAGGGGGCACACGCATCTGGAGTTCGTTTGCAGAGGCTGGAAGCCCTGGCGCACCCATTCTCTCTCTCTCTCTCCCTTTATCTGTCTTTCTCTCTGTGACTGTCGCTCTAAAATAAAATAAAATAAAATAAAATAAAAAGGCGTGCACTACCACGCCCAGCTCTTTCAAAAAAAATAAAATTCTGAAGAAAAGCCATTAAAGAAATTGGCTGGGCATGGTGGCACATTCCTTTAATCCCAGCACTCAGGAAGAAAGAGAGGTAAAAATAAATAAACATAAGGTAGAAAAAGGCTATAAGGGAGGGAATAGAGGGAAGGATTTTAGGGGATGGTATTGTATATATGTAAGAAGAAGAACAGATTACAGGGATGGGAAAGGCCTAAGCAAGTCAGGGGAAGAGATTGTATAAAAGAAAGATGGGGAAGGGTCAATCAAAATTCAAGATATTCTGAATAAGACATATGAAAATCTATTTTCTTCAATAATGGCACATCCAGAAGCCATAGATCGTTACTAGAAAATTTTCAGTGCCACGGATGGGATACCTTCCAGTGAGTTCTTGGCCAGGGAAGTCCTTGTTGACTCCAAAAAAATATAGGCTATTGCCAAGGCCCTTGGTTTCCCATGAGAAAGAGATGGTAAGACCTTATTGCTGATGACTTCACATGCCTGAGCAGCAAAGACACTGAGAAATCAAGCTGGCGCTGAGCAGGAAACCTTCTCCCTAGAACCCAGCCAACTGAAAAAGCTGCACTGTATGCAGCCTTATGGGACACAGAAGTCATCAGCAGTGAAAACAGTGGACAATGGAAACCTCAAGTTTGGCCAGACAGACCAAATGGCTGAACAAGTGCAATAGTGGCATGTCTGCTCTGGGAGAAACCAAATGCTCTGTAATTGGACTGAAGGCCTGCTCTATGGGAGGGAATATATGCCTGGAACTGAAAACCTAATCAAAAGCCTATGCCAGGGTGGAGAGATGGTTTAGCAGATAAGGCACATGCCTGTGTAGCCTAAGAACCCCAGTTCGACTCTCCAGGTCCATTAAGCCAGATGCACATGGTGCTCCATGCATCTGAAGTTCATTTGCGGTAGCTAGAGGCCCTGGCCCTCCCATTCTCTCTCTCTCTCATAAATGAAAATAAAATCCTTAAAAACAAAAATGCCTATGGCAGGGGAGATCATGAGCCTTATGGGTATAAAGCCTGCTCTTGTCTGGATAAATGCATATATTACTCTAACCAAATTGCCCTGAAAGCACTATACTTAATGTTCATATTCATATATAATAATGCTACTCTCACTTCTGGTTAGAGAAGCTTCTCTTTTCAGATGGCGATGACCACTGGGATGACCCAAAAGGCAACATAGTGCTGAGAAGAAGGGACAGAGGAGTGTCTAGCACTGAAACATCTCACACCCTTCAAGGCTCAGGGTCCATTGTGGAAGAGGTAGTGGAAAGAATGTAAGAGCCAAAGGAAGGGTACAACTCCTTACATGCAACTGTCCAGACAGAAATTGGCCTTGATGTCCAAGACCTCGCAGTGTCTAATAATACCTACACAAGACCCTTATAATAGGAAAAAAGATGATGACATCAAACTAAAAGAGAGACTAATGGAGAGAGGGAGGAGATATGACAGAGAGCAGAGTTATGAAAGGGAAAGCGAGATAGAGAAGGGAAATACCATGGTTTGTTGTCTGTAAGTACAGATGTTGTCAATAAAACAAATATATATAATGAAATTAACATACCTGCAGTGGCATTTTTATCACTAGGTAAGGCTGTAAAAAAGACATTTTACTCAGTTATTAACAATTCTAGAAGTCACAACCCTTATAACTGTCATGACGTTTCATTCAAGACCTAGCTAAGACACTTAGAAATATGGGACAGTGAATGGGCTAGAAAGATGGCTCAGCAGTTAAGGAACTTAAAGCCTAACCACGTGGGTTCCATTTTCTGGTACCCACATAAAGCCAGATGCACGGTGGTGCATGCATCTCAAGTTCATTTGCAGTGACTGGAGGCTCAGGCATGCTCATTTCCTCTCTATCTCTTTTCTATCTCCCTGCCTGCAAGTAAATAAATAAATTTAAAAAAAAAAAAAGAAATGTGGAGCAAATGGGTTAATAACTGTTTTTTGTTTTATTATTTCTTTGAGAGTGACAGACAGAGAGAGAGAGAGCGAGGCAGAGAGAGAGAGAATGGACACGCCAGGGCCTCCAGCCACTGCAAATGAGCTCCAGATGCATGCTCCCCATTGTGCATCTAACTAACATGGGTCCTGAGGAGTTGAGCCTTGAACCAGGGTCCTTAAGCTTCATAGGCAAGTGCTTAATCGCTAAGCCATCTCTCCAGCCCAAATGAGTTAATAACTCCTTTAGCCACTTCTAAAAGAAAACATCTATTAGGCTGACTTGATCCATATAAGAGATTTTGACATTAAGATGGCTCTGTCTTTGACCTCTCTTGGAGAGCTGCAAAGCTCATTGTGTTATTCATGATAAGAAGACTTGGATTAATTAGAAGTTTAAAGATGGAGCATTCCCTGTGTCACCCAAGTTTGCTTCAGTCTCATAGTTTTAAGTGATTCTTTCGCCTCAGTTTTCCAAGTCCTATGACTACAAGTATTCACCGCCACTCCCAGCAATAAGAAACACAAGGAAAAGGACCATTTATCCAGAAGAGCTACCTCTGAGAGCAAAGGAGAAAACACATTATTGTCCTATAGAACCTTCTCCCAGACAAGGTTTCTCCTCCATCAGATTTGATTGACTCCCAGTTGCCTTTCAGACATGGTGGTGTACAACTATGGAATCAGAACATGGGAGGTGGAGACAGGAAGATTAGTAATTCAAGCTCATCCTTGGCTTCATAGTGAGTTCAAGGCCAGTGTAGACTACATATAACACTGTCTCAAGCCTCCCACCCAAAATGGAATCAACATAATCCATGTGCCCTCCAGAAAAATCTTTCCCAATCCACAAACTGAATACAATCAAGATAGCATTTTGTCGAACTGAAAAAGATACCTGTTCCTTTCTTAGTAGGATAAATTCACTTTTGTTCACTTTTCTGTTTCTAGCTCATCATACATGAGTTCCAAAAATATTTGTTTAAAAAGAAATTTAGAAGCTAGGCATGGTGGTGTACACCTTTAATCCTAGCACTTGGGAGGCAGAGGTACGAGGATCACTGAGTTTGAGGCCACCCTGAGACTACATAGAAAATTCCAGGTCAGGGCTGGAGAGATGGCTTAGCGGTTAAGCGCTTGCCTGTGAAGCCTAAGGACCTTAGTTTGAGGCTCGATTCCCCAGGACCCGCGTTAGCCAGATGCACAAGGGGGCACACATGTCTGGAGTTTGTTTGCAGTGACTGGAGACCCTCATGCGCCCATTCTCTCTCTATCTGCCTCTTTCTCTCTCTCTCTGTCACTCTCAAATAAATAAATTAAAATGAACAAAAAACAATTAAAAAAAGAAAAAGAAAATTCCAGGTCAGCCTGGGCTAGAGTGAAACCCCACCTCAAAAAACCAAATGGAATGAAAAAAATCTGGGCTAGAGAGATGGCTTAGTGGTTAAGGTACTTGTGTGTAAAGCCAAAGGACCTAGGTTTGATTCCCCAGGACCCATGTAAGCCAAAGGTGACACATGCATCTGGAATTTGTTTGCAGCAGCTGGAGGCCCTGGTGCATCTACCCCCCCACCCCCCGCCACCTCTCTTTCCCTCTCCCTCTTTCTCTGTCTCTCTCTCAAATAAATAAATAGCTAAAATAAAAACATATTGAAAATAAATAACCTAAGCCAGGTAGCTCATGCATATAATCACAGCACTCAGGAGGCTGAAGTAGGAGGATCATGACTTTCCAGCCTGGGCTACAAAATAAATTTAAGGCTAACCTGGACTAGAATGAGACACCACTTCAAAACAAAAACAAAATCAAAATCCCAGCACTTGGGAGGCAGAGGTAGGAGGGTCTCTGTGAACCCAAGACCAGCCTGGGACTACAGAGTGAGTGCCGGGTCACCCTTGGCTAGAGCGAGACCCTGCCTCAATAAAACCAAATAAATAAGCAAATACATAAATAACTAAATCTAGTAGCTCAAGGTAGAGGTGCAATTGAGTGGCAAAGTACTTGCCTCACATGTGTGAGGCCCTGACTTCTACCCCCAGCAGCAGACACAGTAATAAACCTAGCCTCTATCTCCATTTCTTACTTCCTTCCATTTGTCCCTCATCACTTAACCTCACTTTCCTTCACATGCCAAACTTTCCTTTTTCCTTTTAAACATTAGTTTACAAGGCTGGAGAGTTGGCTTAGCGGTTAAGCGCTTGCCTGTGAAGCCTAAGGACCCCGGTTCGAGGCTCAATTCCCCAGGACCCACGTTACCCAGATGCACAAGGGGGCGCACGCATTTGGAATTTGTTTACAGTGGCTGGAAGCCCTGCTGCGCCCATTCTCTCTTGCTCTCTGCCTCTTTCTCTCTCTCTCTCTTTCTCTCTCTGTCACTCTCAAATAAATAAATAAAAATAAACAAAAAAATTTTAAAAAAAACATTAGTTTACATATTTATCTTGTCTTTACCCACCAAATCTTGGAAACTTTGAAGATCATGTCATGGGACTTCATGTACAAAGCAGCACAGCATAGTTTTCCTGCTTGTCAGGAGTCCAAAACTGTCATTAATTTAAATTGAACTGCCTGCAGAACATACTAAACTATAATCTGTCTGTCTCTATTTAAAACTCTAGCCACTGCGCTGCTTTCCATATCGGCTCTGAGGAAGGCCCAGAATGGCCTTGGTGGCCCTGGGATCCCAGATCTGAACTCACCCAGGTCATCTGTGGAAGGCCCGATATCAGCCAGAACTGAAAAGCACAAAACAGCAGGTGTGAGAAACAAGGGGAAAGAAAGACACAGCAGGATAAGGGAGATGAGAGGCGTCAAGGCAAGGGCAAGGCTATATTTTTTATGTACTATGTTCAAGAGAATAGAAATAATTCAAGTTAGGAAGATTTTTAGGATATTGGTTCTATTGACATTTCTTAGGTGTTGGATTCCTTTATTATTCATGTACTATTTTAGCTATTAACCCATATTATTATTCTTTTTAAATATTAGTGAACCTCTTTTTCCTTGTGCTACTTTCTATCACTGAATAACTTTCACAACACTTCTTTCCATGACTAAAAATATAGGATCAATTCAGAAGCTGGAATAAACATTGTGAATGTAAACAAAATCGTGCTATTTCTTAAGAAAATTCTTAGAAAAATTTACCTGTTGCATCTGTAGAAGGATCATTCACCAGATCTGAAAGGACACAAAACAGAAAATGGAAACTGAAGGTAGGAAACGTAGCAAAGAGAAATAGGACTATTATTTAAAAACAAGATAAGCCAGAGAGATGGCTCCGCACTTAAGACATTTGACTGCAAAGTCTAATGGCCAAGGTTCAATTCCCGAGTACCCACATTAAGCCACACGCACAAAGTGGAGCATCCATCTGGAGTTCGTTTGCAGTGTCAGGAGTCCTTGGTGTACCCATTCTCTCTCTCTCTCTCTCTCTCTCTCTCTCTCTCTCTCTCTCTCTCTCCACTTTCAAATAAATAATTTTTTTTTTTGAGATAAGGTCTCTCTCTAGCCCAGGATGACCTAGAATTCACTCTGTAGTCTCAGGCTGGCCTCAAACTCAGAGCAATCTTCCTACCTCTCTTTCTTGAGTGCTAGGATTAAAGGCGTGCACCACCACACCTGGCTGAAAATATTTTCTTAAAAAGAGTCAGTTGCAGTGACTCATGATTTTAATCACAGCACAAAGGTAGGAGGATCATTGTGAACTTAAGGCCAGTCTGAGACTACATAGTGAATTCAGGTCAGTCTGGTGTAGAGTGATACCTTATTTCAAAAATTAAATGAATAAACCGGGCGTGGTGGCACAGTCCTTTAATCCCAGTACTCGGGAGGCAGAGGTAGGAGGATCGCTATGAGTTTGAGGCCACCCTGAGACTTCATAGTGAATTCCAGGTCATCCTGGGCTACAGTGAGACCCTACCTCACAAAATCAAAAAATAAATAAATAAATAAAAATAAGGGAGACAAGAGAGATTAAATAAAGGCAAGTAAACAGTGAACTTTTGGGCAAATAGAAGGGCCTATCACAGAAAGAAATGAAAAAGACTGGACATGTCTGGAGTGATGGTGTCTTCTAAGACAGCCACACGATGCTTCCTTCCCCTAATGCTTAGTTTCCTTTGGGCAGACATCACCCTCAATCCTTTCATCCCCAATTTAGCAGTAAGAAAACAGACAAAAAAGAATAGCTTACTAGGATCTTCCGTGAACAATTCTTCGGTGACATCATCTGAAAAGAAAAAGAGAGAGCATGTTTTCTGAGCATTCTTCCCTTTGGATTCCCAATAAGTGAAACTGTCTAGCACAATACCCAATACATAGTTAAAGATCCTGCAATTACTTGTTATTACCTGCCTACAATGATCAGAAGGGATTGATGACCTATTTGCAACATGTATTTAAAACAAATAGTCTATATCTAAAGTATGATTTTTTGTTTTTTTGAGACATGGTCACACTAGGTAACCCAAGTTGGCCTAGAACTCAACATCATCCTGTCTTTTTCCCAATGCTGGGATGACAGGGGTGAATCGATATACCTGGCTGGGATTGTGATTTTTATATTCATATACATTATATTCAAATAGAAATAGAGACAGATTGTGAGTGCTGTGTGCACTGGGGATATAATCCCAGACCTCATTCATATGTTAAACACAGCTTCTCCCACTGAGCTGCACCCACAAGTCCAATGTCTACCTAGAACATTCACGAGAAGCAGCAGTGATGGTTTTCCCATAGTCAGTTAGAAGTGGAGGAGGCTGGCAGTGTCAGCAGAGAATAGCTCGCATTTGATCACTGGAAAGTAAGGCAGTGTGAGAAAATTTTTGCCGCCTATACTTCACACAGTGTCTGAACAACCAGAGCTTACCAGCATCAGAGCAGACACCATGTAACAGTGACATAAGCATAAGCCCAGATGTGTGGGGAGGCACCAGCTGCCAGGGTGGGGAGGAGGCCAGCTCCAGGGAGGTTCCTGTCCTCTGTGCCTGTGTCTGTCAGAGCCAATATGGTATTAAAAAAAAAAAAAAAATCCTTCCCCACCACCCAGATAATCAAGAGTCTTGATGAGACCTTTGAGCACACATCAACATAATGAGGACCCAGGCACAAAGCACAGACCATAGTGCTGAAACAGATGAATAAAAAACTTAGTGATCTGGCCTATGACCCTCCAGCCCAATGTTCTGCAGGTCCTGTTAGGGATGATACATTTCATTGGCAAGCCACAATTATGGGACCTAATGACAGCCTACATCAAGGCGGGGTATTCTTTTTGACAATTCATTTTCCTACAGACTACCCCTTCAAACCACGTAAGGCTGCACTGACAAGAATTCGCCCTCCGAATACAAACAGTAATGGATGGCAACACTTGTCTTGACATTCTAAGATCACAGCGGTCTCCTGCTTCAACTGTTTACAGAGTTCTTTTATCCATTTCTTCACCGCTATGTGACCAAACCCAGATGACCCCCTAGTGCCAGAGACTGCACGGATCTATAAAACAGACAGATAAGCACAACAGAGTATCTCCGGAACGGACTCAGAAGTAGGCCATGTGATGCTACCAAGATGTCAGAATAATCTGCATTTTAAAGCTGGATGAACATTAACTTTTTAAAATATTTATTTGTGGGCTGGAGGGATGGCTTAGCAGTTAAGCGCTTGCCTGTGAAGCCTAAGGACCCTGGTTTGAGGCTCAATTCCCTAGGACTCACGTTAGCCAGATGCACAAGGGAGCCCACGCGTCTGGAGTTCGTTTGCAGTGGCTGGAGGCCTCAGGGCGCCCATTCTGTCTCTCTCTGTGTCTCTCTCTTTGTCTCTCTCTGCCTCTTTCTCCCTCTATCACTCTCAAATAAATAAAGAAACAAAATTTTAAAAAATAATATTTATTTGCGAGCACTGAGAGAGTATATGAGCATATCGGGGTCTCTTGTCCCTGCAAACTAACCCCAGATATACGCATTACTTTGTGCACCTGGCTGTTGTCTGCGTACTAGGAAGGAACCCCGCCCGCAGGATTTGCACACAGGCACGTCCAGCCGCTGAGCCATCTGCCCAGCTGCTACTGCTCTCCTTGTGATGTTCTGATCTGACTGCTACCTTGTCAGATCTCATCCTTTTAAAATAATTTTATTCATTTATTCACTCGTTTATTAGAGATAGAGAATGGGTGTGTGTATATGGGTGTACCAGAGCCTCTTGCCACTACTAAGGAACTCTAGACACCTGCACCATTTTGTACATCTCACTTTACATAGATACTAGGAAATCAAGCACATGCCAGCAGGTTTTGCAAGCACGTACCTTTCAATGCTGAGATATCTCCCCAGCCCAACCCTCATCATTTTTTTTTTGTTTTGTTTTGTTTTGTTTTGTTTTGTTTTGTTTTGTTTTTTTCTAAGTAGGGTCTCATTCTAGCCCAGGCTAGCCTGGAATTCACTCTGTAGTCCTAGGCTATATTCAAATTCATGGCAATGCTTCTGCCCATGATGGCAGGGAAAACAATGGCATGAGCAGAGGGTGGACATCACCTCCTTGCCAATCTCAGGTAGGCGACAGTAACAGGAGAGTGTGCCAAACACTGGCAAGAGGAAGATGGCTATAACACCCATAAGCCTGCCCCCAACAATACACTGCCCCCAGAAGGGGTTAATTTCCAAATTT
The DNA here is from genome assembly GCF_020740685.1 of Jaculus jaculus. Taxonomy (NCBI): domain Eukaryota; kingdom Metazoa; phylum Chordata; class Mammalia; order Rodentia; family Dipodidae; genus Jaculus; species Jaculus jaculus. Next base: position 37,464,657 of record NC_059119.1, on the reverse strand, counting down.
CCATCAGACATGACATTCAGAACACCTAGGTATAGGAGGACACCTGAATCAAACCACCACATTCCACCCCGGGCCCCGCAAACTAATAACCATACATGATGTAAAATGCAATATATTCATGCAACTTTAAAAGTCCCCATAGTTTTTATCACTCCCAATGATGTTCAATATCCCCATAGTACAAAGTCAGTTAACTGGGCCACAATTCCAAATAATAATAATAATAATAATAATGGCACAGAAGAAACACATTGCAAAAGGTGGCATTGGACATAGCAAAGAAATATTCAACCAATACAAAATTTAAACAAGGCAAACATCAAACTCTGTAGCTCCAAGAGCAACAACTAAAACCAGTGATGAGTCTTAAAGTCAATTCTAACCAGTGACGAGTCTCTGGAGTTCCAATTCCACCCCTCCAGCTAGGCTACTCATAGTCTCAGAAAACTTCATCTGGTGCTGGTTGCCCTCCTTGGCAGCCATCTCATAGTCCTGGCATCTCCATTAGGTCTCCACTGCAACCCACATTGCTCCATTTGGATCCACAGAGGTAATTTAACAAACCTGTTTCACATTTCCCTGGCCATTTCCAAAACACAAAACCATGTTGCAAATTCAATGACCGACTCTTTCCTGCATTTTTTATACTCTATAATACCAGGTGGGCCGCCAACTTGTTGATCCAGCCGTGAATAAAGCAGACTTTGAAGAACAGGAACTCCTTCAGCACTCAGTCCCCCTCAAAAGACTCTGCATTCTTCTTCCTGTTGTTCCAATGCAGGTCAGCTGGCCCAATCTCAGTGGATGCAATCTCTCAATTACAGCTAAACAGGCAACTGTTTTGGCCCAAAGATTTCATTTTTTTTCTGTGCCATATCCCTCACACCAGTACATTTCTATGCAATTCAATCCTGCACAAGTTCTCAGGATATGGGCATAAAAGCAAGCCTCTCACACAAACTGCTTCTAGCCCAATCCCTACAAAGCTTTTTCTACCTTCATAAGCCAAACCTCACAGTCCATTGTTCCCACTGCATTCTGGTTTTTCAACTCTGATCAGAACAGTCAATCAACCTGTACTTATTGCAAGGCGCCTCTTAGGCCAAGATTTCAAATTCACCCACATTTTTCCTACAAAGCAGTTCCCAGAGGCCAAAGCCACAGAGTCAGGTTTCTAGCAGCAATGATACCACATCTTGGTACCAATATTACTGTTATAGTCAAGTTCACATTGCTGGCAGAAAACACCTGACCAAGAGCAGCTTGTGGGGGTGGGGGGAAGGTTTATTTTGGCTTACAGACTTGAGGAGAAGCTCCATGATGGCAGAGGAAAATAATGACATGAGCAGATGGTGGACATCACCTCCTGGCCTACATCAGATGGGCAACAGAAAGAGTAGAGTATGCAAAACAGTATTTAGCAAAAGAAAGGTGGCTATAAACCCACCTCCAAGAATACACTGCCTCCAGGAGGATTTAATTCCCAAATTGCCATCAGCTGGGGACATGGCATTCAGAACACCTAAGTTTATGGGGGACACTTAAATCAAACCACCATAGGAATTAATTTACTTTCTTCAATAAAGTTATAAACAAATTAGTTTAATTGTATAAATCAATGATCTGCATGGATTAATCAGTATGGGGAAAGTCTTTTTTAAATGCAAAGCTGTTTGTATATATTGTTGGGATTTGCTTCATTGTTTGACATCAAATAATGATGTAAATTTCAAAAGTCATTATTATGCCATGTTCAGTTAAAATGAACAGTCTGTTATATGTGGACATGTTGCTTGAACTGATTTATGCAAAGTTAATAAACAGCTCAGATAGTGCAGTTTTAGTTTGTTACACATGATACTGGCAGCTCTGGAGTTCGTAAATGGACTTAGAATACAGCAATTTTGCAATCTGTATAGGGAGTATAAGAAATTTATTTTCCATATGCAAGTTCTTCTAACTAAAATTTCTCTTCATCTTGTACACTTAACAGCTGAAAAAAATATAAGTTGGGAATAATTATGAGTCAAAATTCACAAAATAATGTGCTACCTTGGTGTGGGAGTTGTCATGAAATTGTGTTGAAGTGACTTAACTGTGGAATGTTGTGTATCTATTGAAATGGATTTGTTCATCCATTTACATTAATGAGCATTTAAGTATATCTGATATCATTTTAGGTGACTTAACATGAATGAATAAAACTCAATGCTATTTGATTTTTTTTTTTTTTTTTGCTTGACAAGGGCCGCTAAATTGCTGTAGTAACCAAAGGCATTACCATGTTTCACCCTTTCTAGTTCTAACGCTGTAGTTTAATCTTTTTTCTACTTTCATGCATTGCTTTCTTAAAAGCCTGTGTTTGCTTTCTAACACATAGCATCCTATGTGTTACATTTTTGCACTGCTTACAATCTTACTCCTTTTCTGTGTATAAATTTGGGAAGATAGAAATAAATACTAAATCTTAAAAATTAAAATAAATTAATAAATAAATAGAAATAAATGCTAAAGCTTCTCCTTATCTCTTGCCTGTAGGGGTTCCCTATATATGTTTTTCCATAAACAATCAGAGTCCCTCCCTAAGAAGGAGTTCTTCTTTCCTAAAATTAAAATTCTAAACCAGGCGTGGTGGCGCATGCCTTTAATCCCAGCACTCGGAAGGCAGAGGTAGGAGCATCACAATGAGTTCAAGGCCACCCTGAGACTACATAGTGAATTCCAGGTCAGCCTGGGCCAGAGTGAGACCTTACCTCGAAAAAAAAAAAAAAATTTAAATCCCTAGAAATATTAACCCTGATTCTGATATTGTGAGTGGTGAATCTAGTCCCCAACACTTGGCATCAGGACTGTTTAGCTCAGTCCCTATTCATAACTTACATATGATCCCTATTTGGGTCACTAAATGGGCTTTACCCCCCTCCTGCCTTCTAATGGGAAGGAGCTTTCCATACACTCTCCTCTTATCTAATAAACTTTCTCTAAACTTTACCCTCTGGCCTATGGATTTCAATTCTTCGAATTTGTAAGATATGACTCAGAGGGCACCCCCAAAGTTGTCATATCATATCAGCTTGTTGGCATATATTGGTACAGTATCAGAGGAGCCCCAGAATTCTGGTTTTAAGCTAATGAAATGAACAGGGAGTTCACAAAAGAAGAAATACAAATGCTTAAGAAAATCTTCCACTTCTATAGTCATCAGAGAAAGGCAAATACAAACAACTTTGACATACCATTTTACCCCAGTCAAAAGGGCTAGTATTGCCAGGTGTGGTGGTGTGCACCTTTAATCAAATCAGGCCAGGAGTGATGGCACACACCTTTAATCCCAGCACTTGGGAGGCAGAGGTAAGAGGATTGCATGAGTTCAAGGTACTCTGAGACTACATAGTGAATTCCAGGTCAGCCTGGGCTTGAGCAAGACCCTGCCTTGAAAAAAAAAAAAAAAAAAACGGGGGGGGGGGGGCTGGCTAGATTAATAAAATATGCTACAGGGCTGGAGAGATGGCTCGTCAGTTAAGTTGCTTTCCTGCAAACATTAATGACTGGGGTTCATTTGATGCACAAAGTAGTGCATGTATCTGGAGTCTGTTTGCAACAACTGGAGGTCCCAGCTCTTTCTCTCTCTCCTTTACAAATAAATCAATAAAAATACTAAAAATAATAATAAAACAGACAACAGATTCTAGGAAAGAGAAACCCTTATTCACTGTTGGTGAAAGTGAAAACTACTTTTATTTTTCCTGAGGTAGGCTCTCACTGTAGTCCAGGCTGACCTAGAATTCACTATGTAGTCTCAAAGTAATCCTCCTACCTCTGCCTCATGAGTTCTGGGATTAAAGGCATGTGCCCCCCACCATGTCGGGCAGAAGTAAAAACTATCACAGCCATTATGGAAATCAGTATGGAGAGTTCCAAAAGGTTACAAAGGAGGGTAAGTGAAAGCTAGCTTTTTAAAATATTTTATTTATTTGTGAGACAGAGGTGGGGTGGAATCAGATAGAGCAAGAGCGAGAATGGGTATACCAGGGCCTCTAACTGCTGCAAACAAACTTCAGACACATGTGCCACCTTGTGCATCTAGCTTACATGGGATTTGGGGAATTGAACCTGGGTTCTTTGGCTTTGTAGACAAGTGCCTTAACTGCTAAGCCATCCATCAAGCCCTGAAAACCAACTTTTTAAAGGCAGTTTTAGTTAGAGATAGAGGCTTGTGGTGGTTTGATCCAGGTGTCCCACATAAACTTATGCCTTCTGAATGCTAGGCTTCCAGCTGATGGAGATTTGGGAATTAATGCCTTCTGGAGGCAGTGTATTGTTTGGGGTGGGCTTATGGGTATTATAGCTAGTTTCCCTTTGCCAGACGTTGGCATAATCTCCTGTTGCTGTTATTCTCCTGATGTTGCCCAGGGAGTGATACCTACCCTCTGCTCATGTCATTATTTCCCCTGTCATCATGGAGCTTCCCTTCGATTCTATAAACCAAAATAAAACCTTTTCTTCCCAAAAACTGCTCTTGATTGGGCAATTTCTGCCAGCAATGTGAACCTGACTACAATAGTAAAGTTGGTACAGAGGAGTAGGGTTGTTGCTAGATACCTGATTGTGTGGCTTTGGCCTTTTGGAGCTGATTTTTCAAGAGGAATGTGGAACAATTTGAAACCTTGGCCTAAGACATGCCTTGAATTGCTGTAAGTACAGCTTGATGGACTATTCTGGTCAGAGGTGAAACACCTGGATGTAGTAAGAACTATGGACTATGAAGTTTGGCTTATGAGGGTAAGAAAGAGCTTTGCTTGGACTTGGCTAGAAGCAGTTTGTGTGAGAGGCTTGCTGTTATGTTTGTGTCCTGAGAGTGTGATCAGGGTTGTATTCATGGAAATGCACTGGTGTGAGCAGTGGGATATGGCACAGAAATGAAATCTGTGGGCTGAAATTTCTGCCTGTTCAGCTGCTATTATATGAGAGATTACAACCCTTGGGATTGGGCCAGCTGACTTGCACTGGGGCAACAGGAAAAATGTAGACTCTTTTGAAGGGGCCTAAATGCTCAAGGAGTGCCCTGTTCTTCAAAGTCTTTTCCCCCCCTGGATTAATACACTAGCACCCCACCTAATATAATGGAGTATAGAAATGCAAGAAAGAGAGGGTCATTGAGTTTGCAACATGCTCTTGTGTTTTGGAAATGGCCATAGGCAGTGTGAAGCAGGTTTGCTGGATGCCTGCGTGGAGCCATGAGGCTGGACTGTGGATTGCAGTGGAGACCCAGTAGAGGTGCTGGGACCACAAGATGGTTGCTAAAGAGAGCTGCTGGCCCTGGATGAAGTTTTCCAGGATTATGAGTAGCCTTGTTGGAGGGGTGGAATTGGAACTCCAGAGACTTGTTGCTGGTTAGAATTACTGGACTTGTCACTGACTAGGTGTGTTGGACTTGGAGCTACAGAGTTTGGTGTTTGCCCAGTTTAAATCTTGTATTGGTTGAATATTTCTTTGCTATGCCCAATGCCATCTTTTGCAGTATGAGTGTTTATTCTGTGCCATTATGGGTTTGGGGTAGGAGAATTTTTTGATATTATTGCTCAGTTAAAAGACCTTGGACAATGGAGATGTTTGAACATCATTGGGTATAACAATTATGGGGACTGTTAAAGTTGGATTGAATGCATTACATTTTACATCATGTATGGTTATCAGTTTATGGGGATCAGGGGTGGAATGTGGTGGTTTGATTCAGGTGTCCCCCATAAACTTAGGTGTTCTGAATGCCATATCTGATGGCAATTTGAGAATTAAAGCCTCCTGAGATTAAAAGGCTTTTGTATATCAAAGGACACTGTGAATAAAGCAAAGGGGCAGCCTAACAAGTGGGAGAAAATCTTGCCAGTCATACATCTGACAGAGGATTTTTTTTAAGTTATTGCATTTATTGAGGGAAGTACAGAACCAAGAGAAAATATGAATATACCCACATGGTCTGAGAGCCCACATGGTGAGCCTGGACAAACCATAAAAAGAAAGAGAGGACAGAAAAGAAAGTACAGAGAATGGGCTGCAGAGATGGCTTAGCAGTTAATGCGCTTGCCTGCAAAGCCAAAGGACCATAGTTCAATTCCTCAGGACCCATGTAAGCCAGATGCATAAGGGGGTGCACATGCACATGTCTGGAGTTTGTATGCAGTGGTTGGAGGCCCTGGCACATCCATTCATATTCTCTCTCTCTCTTCGGTCGCTCTCTCTCTCTCTCTCTCTCTCTCTCTCTCTCTCTCTCCCTCTTTCCCTGTCAAATTAACTAACTAATTAATTAAAATATATATAAAAGAAAGTACAGAGAGCCCCTGCTATGTGGAGAGCAGGAGGGGTAAAGAGCCCATTGGGAAGTAGGGTCAGGGCGTTCTCCCCTCAGGCCAGCCAGGACAAGAGGAGGGAAAACACTAGAATCTGGAGGTTCACGAGTAGTAGTCAGGCAGTCCAGAGAGAGCCCTGACAGAGGATTATTATGTAGGATTTACAAAGAACTAAATTAAACAATCCAATGAAAAATGAGTAGAACTAAATAGAGAGTTCTTAAAAGCACAACCCCATAGGAAATATCTGCAATCCCACTGAGGAGGGAGGGTTCCCAGCAAAATGGGGCAGGGACAAGGGAAAAGAGGGTACCAACACATGATGTGACCATATGAAATATGTTGTTAATAATAAAACTTAAAATTATATATATATGAAATGCAAATGGCCAATAAACATCTAAGAGCATGTTCCACATCCTTAGCCACCAGTTAAATGCAAATTAAAACTACTTTAATATTCCATCTCACTCCTGTTATAATGGCTATCAAGAAATCAAATGACATCTGGGAGTGGTGGCGCACGCCTTTAATCCCAGCACTCAAGAGGCAGAGGTAGGAGTATTGTCATGAGTTTGAGGCCATCCTGAGACTACATAGTGAGTTCCAGGTCAGCCTGGGCTAGAGTGAGACCCTACCTTGAAAAGCCAAAAAAAAAAGAAAGAAAGAAAGAAATCAAATGACAATAAATACTGGTAGTGGGTAAAAAGGAGCATTTCCCCAGTGTTGGTAGAAATATAAATATAAACTGATACAGCCATTGTGTAACCAGCGTGGAGTTTCCTGAGACAGCTAAACATAGATTGACTCCATGACACAGCTATACCTCTCCGTGGCATATACCCTAAGGACTCAACTTACTACTTTAGGGATACTTGCTCATCCATGTTTATCGCTGCTCTTTTCACAGTAACTAGAAAATGGAACCAGACTAGATGGCCTTCAACTGTTGAATGGATAATGAAGATGTGGTACATTTTCACAGTGGAGTTTTATTCAAGTGTAACAAAAAATAAAATTATGAAATTTTCAGGGAAATTTATGAATCTGTAGTTTATAATTATGATTATGATTAGATTAACCCAAGCTCAAAAAGTCAAACACTGCATGTTCTCTCTCACATGTGGATCCTAGATTTAAATGTTTAGATTTGTCTGTGAGCTGGAGTAAAAGTTAGTAGTAGAAGCTAGTAAGATAGAAAGGGGCTATGGAGGAGAAAAAAGAGAGAAGGGTTCAAGAGGAGGATATTGTAGATCTGCAACGAGAGGGTCAAAATACTGAGGGTGGAATGGTCTAAGTGGAGTCAAGAGAGGGGATGGAAAGAGGAGGGCATGGGAAGAGGGTTAATCAAAATTAAGTATGTTTCTAGGCCTGATGGCACATATCTCTAATCCCAGCTCTCAGGAGGCGGAGGTAGGAGGATCACTGCTGTAACTTTGAGGCCAGCCTGGGACTACAGAGTGAGTGCCAGGTCAGCCTGGGCTAAAGTGAGGCTCTGCCTTCAAAGAGGCAAAAATAAATAAATAAATGTGTTATAAGTAAGCCATATGGAAACACTTCTTCACTATCTAATTAACATACCTCAAAAAAATTAAAGATGTAGGGCTGGAGAGATGGTTCAGGAGTTAAAGGCACTTGCTTACAAAGCCTGATAGCCTTGGTTTGATTCCCCAGTACCCACATACCCACATAAGTCAGATGCACAAAGTGGCCCATGTGTGCGTGTGTGTGTGCGTGCGTGCGTGCATGTGTGTGTGTGTGTGTGTGTGTGTGTGTGTATGATTTCTTCCCCCTGTCTACTTACAAATGAAAGATAAAATATTATTAAAAAAATAAAAATGTTACTGGGCATGGTGGTGCACGCCTTTAATCCCAGCACTTGGGAGGCAGAGGTAGGAGGATCACCAAGAGTTCGAGGCCACCCTGAGACTACATAGTTAATTCCAGGTCAGCCTGGACCAGAGTGAGACCCTACCTCAGAAAAAAAAAAAAAAAAAATTATCAGACAGGCATGGTGGTGTATGCCTTTAATCCCAGCACTTGGGGAGAAATAGAAGGATCTTTATGAATTTGAGGCCACCCTGGAGCTACAGAATGAGTTCCAGGCCATTCTGGGCTAAAGTGAGGCCCTGCCTTGAAAGAAACAAAAATAAATAAATAAATATGTTATGAGTATGCCATATGGAAACACTTCTTCAGTAGCTAATTAACATATATGTTATAAAAAAGAGAGTTTGGTAACAAGTAACCTATGGGGGTGGACAATGCTATGTGCAGAAGACGTAGATTGCTACAAGAAAATTTCAGTGCAAGAGGTGAGATACATTCCAGTGAGTTATCTGTTGGGAGGCTCTTGATGCCCCCAAAATATTACAGGCATTTCCAAGACTCTGTTTGCCCACCAGAACTAAATGGTAAGATCCTATTACTGAAGACTTCATATGTCTGGGCTGCAGATCACTGAAAACTCAAGCTGAGTTAGCTAAAAGCCTCCTCCCTGTTAACTAGCTGTCAGGATGCTACAAAGAGCTATGTAGCCTGTAGGGGGAGAAAAATCATCTACAGTCTTAACCATCAATGGACTCTGCAACTTTAGGCCAGTGAGTCCGAATGTGCTAACTGGTACGATGGCGGCGAGTCTGTAATGAGGGAAACCAGTTGCTTGCTGATTGGACTTGCGATCCACTCCACAGGTGGGAATGCCTGCCTGTACTGAAAACCAAATTAAGCCTAGGGCTGGGGAGATCATAAGCCCTAGGGGAAACTACTACTATTCTTACTGGTATAGGGATTCTTATTCTCTCAGGGATGTAAATTTGGCATCAAGTCTGAGTGGACTAGATTGACTATTTCAAATGTATATGGAGACTTTTGTTTAAAAAGGAAACAAGATCTGGTGGTCAATTGACTTCTTGGTGAGTCTAAGCTTTTTGAAATTCAATCTCTGGACTCTGTTCTCTGGACCTGTCATTAGTGATATTCTTTTTTTGTTGTTTGTTTGTTTGTTTGTTTGTTTGTTTGTTTGTTTGTTTTTCAAGGTAGGGTCTCACTCTCGCCCAGGCTGACCAGGAATTCGCTATGTAGTCTCAAGGTGGCCTAAAAGTCACAGCGCTCCACCTACCTTGCCCTTCTGAATGCTGAGATTAAAGGCATGTGCCCCCATACTTGGCCACATTAATGATCATCTTTTGGGGCCCGTAACACTGACTAACCGCATACAAAATGGTGACGAACTCCTAATTCCTATCACTAGAACTTGAGACCCTCTGGCCTCAGTCTGAGATTACAGGCATGTGCCATCGCGCTTGGTTCTAAATGTGTATATGTACATATTTCTTCATGTGTAATGTGCATGTGTATGTGAATGTGTGTTTGTGGGGGGTGTATATGTGCATGCACGTGAGCATGTGTGTTCATACATGTGGAGTCGTGGAGGCCAAGAGGTCAGCACTTAGTGTCTTCCTCAGTCACTTTCTACCATATTTTTTGAGACAGGGTCTTGTACTGTCCCTGGAGCTTGCCAATTCAGCCAGACTAGCTAGTCAGCAAGCCTCTGGGAGCTTCCAGTTCTTCTCCTCCCAGCACTGGGACTGTGGGCAAGCTCTGCCTTGCTAAACTTTCACATGGGTGCTGGGGATCCAAACGCAGGTCCCATTGCTCATGCAACAAGCCCTGTAGTCACTGAGCCATCTCCCCGTCCTAAAGTACATATTGTCACTGCACATATTTAAAGTGTATAACATACTTTGAAATCCACTACATGGGCTGGAGGGATGGCTCAGTGGTTAAAGGTGCTTGCTTGCAAAGTCTGCTGGCTTGGGCTTGATTCCCCATTACCCATATAAAAGCCAGACACGGCCGGGCGTGGTGGCACACGCCTTTAATCCCAGCACTCGGAGGCAGAGGTAGAGGATCGCTGTGAGTTTGAGGCCACCCTGAGACTCCATAGTGAATTCCAGGTCAGCCTGGGATAGAGTGAGACCTTACCTCGAAAAAAAAAAAAAAAGCCAGACACACAAAGTGGTACATGCGTTTGAGCTCATTTGCAGAGACAAGAGGCCTGGGATACCCATACTCTTTCTTTCTCATTCTTTCTCTGTCTCTCTCTCTCTCTCTCTCTCTCTCTTAAGTAAATAAGTAAAAATACTTTCTTAAATAAATACATATACAAAGTGAAATGATTACTATGGCCAAGCAGCCATAGTGTGTGTGTGTGTGTATGTGTGAGAAAGAGAGAGAGGGAGAGAGAGAGGGAGAAATAAGAATACTGACATTAGGGCTGGAGAGATGGCTTAGCGGTTAAGCGCTTGCCTGTGAAGCCTAAGGACCCTGGTTCGAGGCTCAATTCCCCAGGACCCAGGTTAGCCAGATGCACAAGGGGGCACATGCATCTGGAGTTGGTTTGCAGTGGCTGGAGGCCCTGGTACGCCCATTCCCCTCCCTCCCTCCCTCCCTCCCTCCCTTCCTCCCTCCCTCCCTCCCTCCCTCCCTCCCTCCACCCTCTCTGCCTCTTTCGGTGTCTGTCGCTCTCAAATAAATAAATAATATTTAAAAAAAAAAGAATACTGACATTAGCTGGGGTGGTGGTGCACCTTTAATCCCAGCACTTGGGAGACAGAGGTGGAAGAATTGCTGGAAATTTACAGCCAGCCTAAGATTACATAGTAAATTCAAGTCAGCCTGAGCTGGAGGGAGACCCTACCTAAAAAGTAATAATAAATAAATAAAATGGCATCTATCATGTTGGAAAATATCATTTAAATACTGTATTTTGGGGTTGGAGTCTCACTCTAGCCCAGGCTGACTAGAACTTACTCTGTAGCTCCAGGGTGACCTGACAGCAATCCTCCTACCTCAGCCTCCCAAGGGCTGGGATTAAAGGTGTGCACTACCATGTCAGGCCTAAATTGTTTTTAATTTTTCATTTATTTATTTGCACTCAGACAGAGACAGAGAAGACAGATAGAGAATGGGCATGCCAAATCCTCTAATAACTGCAAATGAACTCCAGATGCATGTGCAATTTTGTGTATCTGGTTTTATGTGGGTGCTGGGGAATCTAACCCAAGTCATTGGGCGTTGCAGGTAAGCACTTTAACCTCTGAGCCATCTCTCTAGCCTCTGGACTAATTTAAATAAATAAATAAATAAATAAATAAAAAATACTGTATTTAAGCCAAATGTGGTGGCACATAGCTTTAATTCCAGCACTCAGAAGACAGAGATAGGAAGATCGCTGTGAGTTCAAGGCCAGCCTGAGACTATAGAGTGAGTTCCAGGTCAGCTTGGACTAGAATGAGACCCTACCTCGAAAAAAAAAAACAAAAAATAAAGTCCTGTATTTAGAAAATATTCATGTACAATTATCCTTCAATGCGGTGTACATTCATAATCCATTTTCCCACTAGAGGTCAGCAAATTCTCATAGTTTACTTTGATTTTTATCCCCAGAGTCAAAAGGTCAGATTTAAATCCTGTGAGGGGTTGGAGAGATTGCCCGCAGTTAAAGATGCTTATTTGTAAAGCCTGACAGCTGGGGTTTGATAAAGCCAGATGCACAAAGCGGTGCATGCATCCGGAGTCCATTTGCAGTGGCAAGAGGCCCCAGTGTGCCCATTTTCTCTCTATCTCCTTACAAATAGAAATAAATAAAAAATAAAATAATTAAGCCAGGCGTGGTGGCACACGCCTTTAGTCCCAGCACTTAGGAGACAGAGCTAGGAGGATCGCAGGTCAGCCTGGGCTAGAGCGAGACCCTAACTGGGAAAACAAAACAAAACAAATTAGCGGGCTGGGCTGGGGGTGGCGGACCGCCCCTAGGACGTGTTTCTTAGGGTCTGGGGTCACAAGACCACGACCTTCCCCGACACCGAGGAGCCCAAGGCTGGAGCTGCAGCGCATCGTGGACGGCGAGCTCCAGCTGCAGACCGACGACCAACGCGGTGCGAGATGGCCAACTCCTTGATGATGGGGAAACCTGGGCCACAGCCAGACAGCAAGACCCCAGGCCCCAGCCGGAGCGGGCCTGACCTTGGGGGAGACGATGCCTTCCAGGCCCCCGCACAGAGCCCTTCTCCCGCCCTCCCGAGCTTCGGGACTCCGGGGGCAGCGCCCGTGAACGAGCTGTGCAGTGAGGCTCCGCGCGCACTTTGAGGCCCATCTCCCCACTGCCACCGCCGGTAAGAGATGTGGGTGTCGGCCTGCGTGGTCTCTGGTCTTTCTGCGCCCTCCTCCCCAGCTCCAGGCGTCAACCTGGGATGGATCCTGCTCCGTCTCCCCCACTTTCTGGCGCTTGCCAGATTGCCTGCTAGGCTGTCCAGCTGAAAACTTCTCCCCAGACTGCCACTAGCGCCAGCCAGCCACAGCGACTGAGAACTCAAGATCCAGAGCCCGAGCCAGCCTGTCTGGACAGGGAAGAGTGATTTCCCCATCACACTAGCCCACCACGCCCAGGGGGGCGTTTGTCCTGCTCCCAAGTCTTTTCGGGTGGCAGAAAAGGCCATTTTAAAAGCAGGTTTTGTGAGAACCCTAACCTAGAAGACTTAATGGGTCCCCTTCCCAACCACTTGCAGATTTTGGAGACCTGTGATCAGGATTAAAGATAGCTCCCCATCCATTTCTGTATTTCTACACCAAGAAAGAAAGAAAAGGGGAGGAAAGGGAGAGAGAGAGGGAGGAAAGAAGGAAGGAAGGAAAGGTATACAGACCCAACAAAGAAAAAATTTAAATCCAGAGAGAACACCATTTTTTAAAGCCTGTCAGATGTTTTATACATAAAGTTACAAAACTGTAGGAGAGATGAGATACAAGCAAAACATTCCATAGTTGTTTCTGTGTTTACCTTACCATTTCCAGACAGAACCAAGAGAAAGTTATCAGACCTGACAAGTGATGACTTTGGGGTTGGGTGCTGTGGTCAAATCCAGGGCCTAGAACAAACCCGGGAGCCCAGCCCAACCCTGAGCCTCTCCTTCTTTAACACTCAGAAGCACTCTTCTTTCGAGAAGCTTTGTTGTCTTTATTTTTTATTTTTTAAATTGTATTTATTTATTTATTTGAGAGAGAGAAAGAGTGAGACAGAGAGAGAAAGAATGGGCCAGCCAGGGCCTCCAGCCACTGCAAATGAACTCCAGATGCATGTGCCCCTTTGTGCATGTGGCTTACTTGGGTCCTGGGGAATCGAACCGAGATCCTTTGGCTTTGCAGGCAAACACCTTAACTGCTAAGCCATCTCTCCAGCCCTGTTGTCTTTATTTTTACCTCTTGAGTTTATTTCTGGTTTTGTTTTGTTTTATTATGTTTTGTTTTGTTTGTTTCTTTGAGGTAGGCTTTAGCCCAGGCTGATCTGGAACTTACTTTGTAATCCTGGGTTGACCTCAAACTCACAGTGATCCTTCTACCTCTGCCTCCTGAATGCTGAGATTAAAGGCTTGCACCATCACACCGGTCTGACAAGAACGTTTTGTTTTTTTTTTTAATTTTTTTTTGTTGTTTAATTTAATTTATTTATTTGAGAGTGACAGAGAGAGAAAGAGGCAGAGAGAGAGAGAATGGGCGCGCCAGGGCCTCCAGCCACTGCAAACGAACTCCAGACGCGTGCGCCCCCTTGTGCATCTGGCTAACGTGGGTCCTAGAGAATCGAGCCTCAAACCAGGGTCCTTAGGCTTCACAGGCAAGCGCTTAACCGCTAAGCTAAGCCATCTCTCCAGCCCAAGAATGTTTTATGAATAGAAAACTCCACAGATAATAGCGAAATCAATCTTATTTTTCATATCTTGCTAATTACATGCATGTTATCCTGATAAGAACTCCCAACAGAACCCATGCCCAACCCTTCACCTACCTCCTCGTTGACCATTGACTGGTAGCAGTAGCCAGTCTGTTGCAAAGGAAGAAAAGGGATGTAAGTAAAATAACTCCATGCCCCATTAAGTCTTTATGAGATGAGCCAGAATATGATGCATAATGTCTACATGTTATCTTCTGTGATTTATTCTAGAAGTTCAATGCAATTCAAACTACTAATGCTATGCACAAGACTATGAGGCATAAAACCATTCTAGAAAGACAAGTTTCTGACAACAGAGTATGCTGTGCTCTGCCTTGCTCGGGCTGCTTTCTTGTCCGTCCACAGAGATCCAACAGCATTTCTAGCATGTCCTGTCCCAGTCCCATGACCTCCCACTGAGCAAGGCAGAAGAATTATTTTGTCACTCTGTCCCTGACAGAAAGAAAATAATAAAGTGGTAAATTTCCTCTTTCATCTTTTCTTTCATATTTTTTTTTCAAGGCATGATCTCATGATCTCACTTCTAGCCTCAAATAACCTGGAAATCACTCTGTAGACCCAGATTGGTCTCATGGCAATCCTCCTGAAGCCTCCTGAATGCTGAGACTAAAGGTAAGTGACACCACACGTAACTTCAGTGGGATTTCTTAAAAGTTCAAAGTTACTTTCTGTGACTAACCTTTGAGCTATAGTCTTTGAAATGTATAAACATTATTTTTTCTTTTGTAAGTGTAGCATATGTTTCTTGCATGCATGTGAACATACTTGTGTGTCTGGCCATGCAAGTGTATGTTAAATGTTAATGAGCATATTTCGCCAATTTCTATCAGGCTTTAAGGTTTAAACTGGGTTCAATTTCTTATTTGGTAGTCTATATGTTTGTGATATAGTTATACGTGTTAGTTTCTTATTTCTTTAATTCCTTTGTTTACTTTGACATTTGTATATCTTCATATATCTTTTGGTGGTTAGTGGGCATGCATTTTAATAAGAAATTTTAGTTTTGAAAGGTAAGAGTCTCACTGTAGCCCAAACTGACCTTACCGTGTAGTCCCAGGCTAGCCTCAAACTCATAGCAATCCTCCTACCTCTGTCTCCCAAAGGCATGCATCACCACCCTGGCCAATTTATTTATCTCATTTATTTATTTGCACATAAATGTGTGTGAGTGTGTTTTATGGGAGTGCCAGGGTCTCTTGTTTCTGCAGACCAACACCAGAGTTTGCACCATTATTTGCATCTGGCTTTACATAAGTTTAGGGAATTGAACCCATGTTGGCTTTGCAAGCAAGCACCTTCACCAGATGAGCCATCTCCCCGGCCCTAATTTTTTAAACTTTTTTATTGACAACTTCCATAACTGTAAACAATCTCCCATGGTAACTCCCTCCCTCCGCCTAATGAGAGGCCCGAGACCTGAGCTCAAGCACTCATGCGTGCAGGCAAGCCTTTCACTCACGGAGCCATCTCACCAGCCCCCAAATATATTTTTATTTGCACTTGTGTGTATGCAAGTGTAAGTGCACACATGCTAACAAATGCCTGTCCTGCTGCTGTGTGCTGCCTGGGAATTGAATCCTGGCCAGCAGGTTTTACAGACAAAGCACTTTAGCCACTGATCCAGCTCCCCAAGCCCCACTCAGATGTATTTTGATTTCACCTTTATTTTTTAAAAAAAACGTTTTACTTATTTATTTGTGTATGTGTGTGTGTCTAGGTGTGTGGCATGTGTACACATGTGTCCATGCCAAGGCCTCTTGCCACTGCAAACAAATGCCAGATGCTTGCACCACCTTTTGGACCTCACTTTATGTGGGTTCTAGTGAATTGAACCCAGGCCAACAGTCTTTGCAAGCAAGCACCTTTAACCACTTAACCATCTTTCCAGCTCGCTTTCGTCTTGATTTTATAATTTTCAAGATCCATAATTCTAAGTCTGAGGTCGCCTCTAGCCATGTTCTGCCTTTTTTTTTTTTTTTTTTGACACAAAATGTGTTCTTTCTTTTTTTCAACAGCAGTTGTGGAGCTCAGTAACAAGCCCATCTCCTGTCAGCCTCCTCACCTCAGTCCATCCCACCCGCTAACGCAGAGCCCCCCACGCACAGAGCTAAGGAGCTGCATTGTAGGGAGGAAAGAATCAAAGCAGGGACTCACCGGAGGGGACGAGGAGTGCAGTGAGAATCAGCAACGCCTTGCAGCCAAAGAGCAGCATATCTGATGGGGTTGCAGAAGAGAAGAAGCCACGGTGCTCAGAGACAATGACACTTCACATCGAGGACAAACCACCTCTGCAGTTGCTGTCCCTTTGTCACCCTAGGATTCTTCCTGTTTCTCCTTATACCAGATGCCTTTTTAATTCATCCACCCAAGATGTATTTCTCTCTCAAATTAATTCTTTTTGTCCACTTACCGTTATTCTCATTTGTATTATATTTTTACAAAGGAGATGGAGCCTCCTTACACAGTCCCGGCTGGTCTGGAGCTGCTGAACTCAAGCTACCCTCCTTCCTCAGCCTTTTGGGTAAGAGAAACTGTAGGAATATGACACAGGACTTTCACATTCTCTTGTTTGAGTTCTTTCAAGGTCGGGTCTCATTTTAGCCCAGGCTGCCCTGGAACTCACTCTGGAGTTCTAGGCCGGCCTTGAACTCACAACAACCCTCCTACCTTTGCTTCTCAAATACTATGATTAAAAGGTGTCACCACCAAGCCTGTCTTTTCTCATATCTTCTGCTCATCTTGGTGCCTCCTCTCATTTGAATATCATGCATAATCATGGTATCTGCTCAATTGTAATTGACACTCCCCATTGT
Organism: Jaculus jaculus; assembly: GCF_020740685.1. Classification (NCBI taxonomy): domain Eukaryota; kingdom Metazoa; phylum Chordata; class Mammalia; order Rodentia; family Dipodidae; genus Jaculus; species Jaculus jaculus. Next base: position 37,447,708 of record NC_059119.1, on the reverse strand, counting down.
TCCTCTCCACCCTTCAGGGCACATACACACATTTATACACATGCATAGACATACATTCCTTCTGTCTGTGAAAAGGTTTTGTAATGAACAACTCACTGTGTACAGTGCTCCACTCTGTCCACCGAGTCCTCTGGCTGCTGGACGTGTCTCCGTCCTTCTCACACTGCCCCACTTAGGCTTGGGAACGAGATGAACACAGCCACACCCCGGGAAGGATTTCAGATTTGGCCTACTCTGAACAATGAGATGAGGGAAGCAAGGGAGGGAGGGAGAGAAAATACCAAGCTAGAGGCGTAGAAAGCAGTGTTACAATAAGGCTGGAATGAGAGAAAAGGGCGATGGGGATTAGCAGTCACTCACACCCTCATTCCAAAGGTTACAAGCACACTGGTAGACAGCTTCTGCACCCTGACAGGGCTGGCGGGTACCGCCCTTGCATTGTTTCACTGCGGCACCTTGCCAGGCTGACTCCCCTGTCTGTCTCCACTGATTTTCTTCCATACTTGAATCCTCTCTCTCCCTCCCTCCCTCTCTCTCTCTCTCTCTCTCTCTCTCTCTTTCTTAATTTTTTTGTTTATTTTTATTTATTTGAGAGTGACAGACAGAGAAAGAGGCAGATAGAGAATGGGCGCACCAGGGCCTCCAGCCACTGCGAACGAACTCCAGACCATGCGCCCCCTTGTGCATCTTGCTAACGTGGGTCCTGGGGAATCGAGCCTCGAACCGGGGTCCTTATGCTTCACAGACAAGCATTTAACCGCTAAGCCGTCTCTCCAGCTCTCTCGCTCTCTCTCCTTCCCCTTCCCCGTTTTCCTGTCCCTCTCTCTTCAACTTACTTTTAAAAAATTTATTTGTGAGCAGAGAGAGAATGGACATGCTAGAACCCCTTGCCACTGCAAATTAACTCCAGATACAGGTACCATTTTGTGCATCTGGCTTGAAGTGGATACTGGAGAATTGAACCCAGGCTGGCAGGCTTTGCAAGCAAGTGCCTTTAACCACAGAGCCATCTCCTCAGCCCTTGTTTATTTTATCTTTTTGTTTGTTTGTTCACAGTATGGTCTCACTCTAGCCCTCACTGTGGCCACAAACTCACAATGATCTTCTTACCTCTGCCTCACCAAAGTTGAGATTAAAGGAGTGCATCACCATGCCTGACCAACCCTCATTTTTTTTTTAATTTTTATTTATTTATTTATTTGAGAGCGAGAGACACAGAGAGAAAGACAGATAGAGGGGGAGAGAGAGAATGGGAGCGCCAGGGCTTCCAGCCTCTGCAAACGAACTCCAGACGCGTGCGCCCCCTTGTGCATCTGGCTAACATGGGACCTGGGGAACCGAGCCTCGAACCGGGGTCCTTAGGCTTCACAGGCAAGCGCTCAACTGCTAAGCCATCTCTCCAGCCCCCAACCCTCATTTTTAATTTATTGTAGTTTTTCTCTATTATAACTATTTTATTGATTTATTTATTTGCAAAGAGAGTGAGAGAGTGCACTAGGGCCTCTAGCCACTGCAAATGAATTTCAGATGATGCACCACTTTTTGCATCTGGCTTTACGTGGGTACTGGGAAATTGAACTCTGGCCATCAGGCTTTACAGGCAAGTGCCTTCAACTACTGAGCCATCTTTCCAGCACCTTATTTTAGTTTTACTTGAGGCAAGATCTTGCTATTTAGTCCAGGTTGCCTCTAACTCTGGATCTTCCACTTCTTCCTCTTGAGTGCTGGAATTATAAATGTTTTGCCATCATATCATACTTTTTATTTTTACTTTAGACAGAGCAAGACAGAGAGAGAGGGAGAAAGAATGTGCATGCCAGGGCCTCAGCCACGGCAATCGAACTCCAGACGCTTGTGCCACCAAGTGGGCATGTGAAACTTTGTGCTTGCCTCACCTTTGTGTGTCTGGCTAACGTGGGATTTGAGCATTCAAACATGGATCCTTAGGCTTCTCAGGCAAGTGCCTTAACTGCTAATCCATCTCTCTAGCCCTCACCACTACACTTTTTGATTTTTTTCTTTTTCTTTTTCTTTTGCTTTTTTTGTTGTTGTTGTCATTTTTGAAGTAGCCCAGGCTAACCTGGAACTCACTATGTAGACTCAGGCTGGCCTTGAACACACATTAATTCTTCTACCTTTGCCTCCCCAGTGCTGGGATTAAAGGCATGAACCACCACACCCAGTTCTATTTTCTTTTTTCTACCTTCCTTCCTCTTCCCTTCTTTTGATAGGGCCTCATGTCGCCAAGGCTAGCCAAGGATGAATTTCTGATCCTCCTTCCTCCACTCCACCAACTCAAGGGCTGGCATTACAGGCAGGTATCATCACGCATGCTGTGAATCGCATCTAGCGCTGGATGCTCACATCTAGGCAAGCACTCTGCCAACTGAAGTACAGCCCCAGCCTCTGTCTCCAACAGTGACACATTGCTTGGTATCCTTACTTCCTTTTATTTCTTTCCTCCTTTCTTTTTTTTTTTTGGAAGCAGAGACTTACTCAATAGTCCTGGTTTAGCCCGGAATTCACTGTGGCTGGCCTCCAACTTGTGGTGGTCTTCCTGCCTAAGCCTCTCAAGTGCTAGGATTATGGGTTTGCACTACCACCTCCAGCCTTTCTTGACCTACACATCTTTCCCCTTAGAATAATCTATTTATTCTCATACCCAAACAAATACAAATGTTACATGAGGTTTGTCCAAAAGAAACAGTTGAGGCATTTAGAACTCTCCAGAATCTTTTCAAATGTAGAGGAGCTCCAGGAGAGAAGTTGCCGGCCTTATTCTGTCAATGGCATTGTTTACACTTTTGCTACAAACTTAAACTCTAGAGTCTTAAGGATGCTGGCGCACAACTTTAATCCCAGCACTGGGGAGTCTGAGGTAGGAGGATGGCCATGAGTTTGAGGCCAGCCTGGGCTAGAGTGAGACTCTGCTGCAAAAAACAAACAAGAATGTTAGACAGCCAGTCATGGTGGTACACACCTTTAATTCCAGCACTTGGGAGGCAGAGGTAGGAGGATCACTGTGAGTTCAAAGCCACCCATAATGAATTCTAGGTCAGCCTGGGCTAAAGTGAAATCCTACCTTGAAAATAAAAAAAAAAAAAGAAGTCATAAGAATCGAACCCTTGGCCATCAGAGTTTGCAAAGAAAGTTGAAAATGAAGCTCATTCTATTCCTCTTTTCTTTTCATATTTTCCTCAGGTTATATAATATGCAGATAATACTCTCCAATCCAGGAATCTGAAAGACTATTGTTTGCTCTCCAACACACCAAAAATGGATAAACCACTAAAACCACCTAACTTTAGAGGGAGTAAACTTGCCTTACAGAAATTCAAGTCTGAGCCAAGTATGGTGGTGCACACCTTTAATTCCAGCACTGGGGAGGCAGAGGTAGGTAGGTTACTGTGAGTTCAAGGCCACCTGAAACTACAGTGAGTGACATGTCAGCCTGGGCTACAGTGAGACTCTACCTTGAAAAAGAAAAAAGGAAAGAAGTTCACGTCTGAGGACTGTTTGGCCTTACAGGCAACAGAAATATGTTGTTTCCAGTTTCTGCTAGCACCTTTAATTCTATACCATTAACCTTCCTGACAGTAAAGTTAGAGAAGAATGCAGGAAGCAAATAGTATTACTAAATTACAGACTAGAAGGAAGAAAGAGTACATTATGGAAGGAAAGAGAAGGAAGGAATGGTAAGTTTAGTTGATAGGAAGAAAAAGCAATGTACATAGTCAGATATAAACAAAGTATACTTCCTCAGACCCTTCCATACCAACCCAGCTCTTGTCATGTGCCTGGGCCTCATGCTCAACAGTGAGGGTCACAGCCTAGAACACAGCTGCGATTCTAGTCTGAGGAAAGCCAGAGAAAGAAGACTGTGGTTGGGAGGGAGGAAGAAACCAAGAAGCAGAGCTAAGAGCAGACAGCAGAACCTAACGCAGTAATCATATTTTCCGTGAAGCTCAGACAGATGGGAAAACTGAAGTTAGGCCAATCATTTGGCAGAGCAAGCAATGACCTCAATGTGCTGGCCTGGCTAGGATATACACTAAGAAAGCCTCCCCAGGCAGTAGGAGGGGGACTCTCTTGGGGTCCCTGGAGGCAGTCTGAAGCTAGGGCGGTGAAAACAAGAACAGAATGTTCAGATCAAGGCTGCAGGAGAGGACCAGCAAAGACTAGCACCTTAGAAGAAAGAGAAAGTGAGGCAGAAGTAACAGAAGAGCAAAGACAACCGTGTGATGCTGAACGTCGTTGAGTTTAAAAAGACCAGCCCGGCATGGTCATTCAGCCCACCCTGGACTCCATTACAAGGCTCTGACACAACAAAAATTTAAAAATAGAGCCAGGTGTGATGGTGCATGCCTTTAATTCTAGCACTCGGGAGACAGAGGTCAGAGGATCAATGTGAGCGTGAGGCCAGCCTGGGGCTACGGAGTGTGTTCCAGGTCAGCCTGGGCTAGAGTGACACCTACCTCAAAAAAAAAAAAAAAAAAAATTCCAAAAAAATTTTTGTTAAAGATCCAGTGTGTTTCAACGTAGTTTGGTTATTTTCTTCATGTAGCCCCTTTCTTCTAGCACAGTTTTCCATTTGTTTTCAGATCTTACACTCGGGTGTCTAAGCTTGGAGACAATCAGATATGCCTTTCTCAGGGTGACTTGGTCAGTTCTGCTGTATCATGCCTTCAGTTAATCATTTGATCACTTCGAAACAAAACCAGTATTGAGAGTCAGAAATGAGCACATGGTATCTAGAGGTGAAAGCCTAAAACTTTCTTTATTTTTTAACCTTAGATCCCATGTTGTGGGCTGGGGAGATAGTGTATTCAGTAAAGTACTTGCCATGCAAGAAGGCGGACCTGAGTTCAGATCCCCAGGACCCACATAAAATGTTGGACACAGTGGTATGCACCTGTAGTTCCAGTGCTGGGGATGCATAGACAAGAGTATTTCTGGTGACTACTGACTAGCCAGAGGAGAGAGATCCTCACTCAGAAGTAAGGTGAAAAGTGATCAAGGAAGACACCTGACATCCAACTCTTCTTTCCACATGCATGTGCACACACACATGCACACATACCTATATAAAGAATTTCAGGCCAACCTAGTTTACAAGGTAATGTTCTGTCCCAATAAAACAAAACAACAAAATAATTTGGGAAAAAATGCTACATTATTATAGAGGTGGGTTCTGATCCTGGTGACAGGCTTATAAGTATATTTGTGGTGGTAAACTTAAGAAACTCCAAACTTCTTGGATTTGCCACAGGGTGGGGGGTATGTTATTGCTTGTCAGCTACTAGCCTTTGATATCCTTCTTGGAAACTTCATCTATGTATTTCTGGTAACACCACCTGAGCTTTGGAGATGCACCATCAGACAGTGGACATCTGAGCCTCCTGAGTTCTACCCCTAACACAGATGCAGTTGTCCACACCAGTAAATACCTCCTTGCCCAAAGCAGAGCCTGGCTCCAGTAATTTGTCTTGCTGAGTAACGCTCTACAATCTCAGGAATATGCAGGTGCCCCTTGATGAGACCAGCTCCTTGGTGGCAGTGGTAGTCTTCTTGCATCCAAAGCCTCTTTTTGATACAGGGTTTTGCAATGCAGCCAGAATGACCTGGGTCTCAGGACTCTCCTGCTTCACTCTTCCAAGTGCTGAATTATACGCACTTGCACTGGGCATGGTGGCGCACACCTTTAATCCCAGCACTCGGGAGGCAGAGGTAGGAGGATCACCGTGAGTTGGAGGCCACCCTGAGACTGCAGAGTGAATTCCAGGTCAGCCTCAGCTAGAGTGAGACCCTACCTCGAAAAACTAAAATAAATAAATAAATTAATTAATTAGACACATGCCACTACACTCAGTTTAGGCCTCAGTTTTCTGAGTTTCTTTCTGGATGGGGAAGAAGTCCTTGAGCAGCAACCCAGTACCCATCCCACATTGACTGGATCTCCCAAGAAAGAAGGCTTTTAAACAAAAGGAGAGGTCTTTGTGGGTATGACTGGCAGCTGTCAAGTGATTTAATAAAGGTAACTCTGTTTGAGACATCCAGGAATTTTTTCATTTTTAAGAAAGTACTGTGGGGTTGGACAGATGGCTCAGTGGCTGAAGACTCCTGCTTGCAAAGCCTGACTGCTAGGGTTCACCTCACCAGCACCCACACAAAGCCAGATGCACAAAGTGGCTTATGTGTCTAGAGTCCTATTGCAGTGACAGGAGGTCCTGACATGCCCATGCTCATTCATTCATTCTCTGCGTGAGTTTGTCTTTCTCTTTCTCTCTCTTCTCTCGCAAATAAATAAGTAAAAATATTTTTTAAAAAATAAAGTACTGTGCAAAATGGATAAAATGGAAAGAAAAAGACCTAGATGGGATTTAGTCAGCAAGCTGGCTTTATTCATCTGTTTATTGGCCCATAAAGACTACACCCATTAACTGAAGGTCACTGGGCAAATGTACAGAAACATTACTACAGTCCAATCCAACTAAATTTAATCAAGTGCTTAATAAAAAAAATTTCCATAAAAGGAAGGAAAAGACAAGAGGAGGGTTACTTCAGGCAGAAGAGAAGGGAGGGCGTGGTGCATGATGAGCAACAAAGTAATGACAGCCGAATGCAAAAGATGGATTAAGATGCCAGCAGACGTATGTCCTTGAAAAATCTGTACTGCAGAAACATTTCCTTCGTCCATCACAGCCTAGCTTGTATGCATCCTCTCCCAAACCTTTGTCTGTCAAAGCCTAGCTTATATGTCTCCTCTCCTGAAGAATTCACTGTTTCATTCCCCCTAGGACTGAGCTAAGTCTGGTTGTTTTATTACATCTTCCTTCTCATCTGTACTAAACTCTTTGCCCTATCTCTAATCTCCATTAGGTGAAATGCTCCCTGATGGCAGAGACTGAGTCTTAGTCATTCCTAGCTGACATAATGTTTAGACATGACAACTGGAGCCTGGACCAAACTAAATTGAGAAGAAGACTTGAAACTAACTCAGAATGTTTCTGAGTCTAAATATCTTTTAAAAAAATAAACACTTAAAAAATTAGTCCAATACAAACAGTACGGGTTGTGGTTTTAGGAAAGTAAATGATTTTAGAGTAAACAGGGAGTTCAGCAAGTAGAATAAGCAGCTAATGTATTGAAGTGATATTATGTGAACACAAAAGAAAGAGACAGGCCACTCCAAGACATTAAAATTGGGCAACAGTTATTATAGAAGCAAAGGAATTTTTGGCAGTAAAAGCATAAAATAATTGCACGTAAAAACTACAACTTAAGGGGCTGGAGAGATGCCTCAATGGTTAAAGACACTTGCTTGCAAAGCTTGACAGCCTGAGTTTGATTCCCCAGTATCCACATAAAACCAGATGCACAAAGTGGCTCATGAGTCTGGAGTTTGTTTGCAGCAGCAAAAGACCCTGGTAATACCCATTCTCTCTCTCTCTCTCTTTCTGTCTCTTAAATAAATAATTTATTTGCCAGGTAATATCTCACTTGTAGCTCAAGCTGACCTGGAACATACTCTGTAGTCTCAGGCTGGCTTCAAACTCACAATGATCCTCCTACCTCTGCCTCCCAAATGCTGGGATTAAAGGTGTATACTATCATGCACGGCTCAAATAAATCTTAAAAAAAAAAATACAAGAAATATAGAACTGATGGGCTGGAGAGATGGTTTTGGCAGTTAAGCACTTGCTTGTGAAGCCTAAGGACCCCGGTTCGAGGCTGGATTCCCCAGGACCCATGTTAGCCAGATGCATAAGGGGGCGCACAAGTCTGGAGTTCATTTGCAGTGGCTGGAGGCCCTGGCGCACCCATTCTCTCTCTCTCTGTGTCACTGTCAAATAAATAAAAATAAACAAAAAAAAAAATAAATAAATAAATAAAGGGGTTTTTTGTTTGTTTGGTTTTGGTTTTTCGAGGTAGGGTTTCACTCTAGCCCTGTCTGACTTGGAATTCACTAAGTAGTCTCAGGGCGGCCTTGAACTCATAGCAATCCTCCTACCCCTGCCTCCTGAGTGCTGGGATTAAAGGCGTGTGCCACTATGCCCAGCTCTAAATAAAGTATTTAAATAGGAAAAAAAAAAAAGAAAGAAAGAAAGAAATATAGAGCTGAGTGTGGTGACAGTTTAAGGCCAACCTGGGACTATAGAGTCAACGTGGGCTAGAGTAAGACTCTACCTCAAAAAAAATCAAAAAAGTTAAAAAAAAAAATTTAGCTGGATGAGGTGGTACACATCTGTATTTCTAGCACACCAGAGTATGAGGCAGGAAGATCACAGGTTCTAGGTCAACTGGTGTTAAATAGGGAGACCCAGCTTGGAAAACAAAGCCAAACAAAACAACAAAAAAAATCCCCAAATCTCAACCACAAAATATATAAATAAAGCTGATAAAACTGATGATAGACAAATACTAGAGATTCATTAATGAAAGAGAACTTTCCAGCTTAAAAAAACAAAACAAAACTTTTTAGATTGTGTAGTGAGTCCCAGACCAGAAATGAACAGAAAACCACGTGAATAAAATTAAAATGGAGAGTCTTTATTAAGCCAGCTGGCGTTTGTCCCCTCACAGCACGGAGGGGAGCAGCCTCGTTGTATCTCTACAGTGAGTTTTTAAAGATAAAAAACCACATTCCTTTACAATGACCTAACCTCCCACCCCTCCACCCCCACCCCCACCCCCCACAAATATCTTTTGCAAGAGCAAGCAAGCACAATTCACAAAAGCAGAACTTGGGCAAAGTGAGCTCCAGATAAGGGTGAGACCAAACACCAGATGAAGCTAATAGGGAGTACCAGGCCACCTTGACCTCAGGGCAAGGCTGTCCTCAGATGTCTCTACTGGAACCATCCCCTCAGGCTTGTAGTTAATGCTCTGTGTTGATTTTTATTCTCTTCTCTCTCCTGGAGAGCATCAAGATGGCTGGGTGGCCTAAGATGGTTTCCCTTAGGTCTTTTGACCAGAAGGTGTTTCAATTGTAAGAGCCCAGAGGAATTGTCTCCCCTGAACAATTGACGCCACAACACACAGCCCGGAACCTCACTGAGGGTTCGGGGAACGCGGCAACCTCGCTGAGAGGCCCCGGGAGCGGGCAGGGCAAGGAAAGGCGGGGACCAGCACGTGCGCTCCCTGTTAGCCAGGACAGAACGGAGCCACTGCGGCCAGGACGGCGACAGAGCACGCGGAAGTGGGTGTCCCTTCCTCCCTAACGAATTCCTGCTCCCTAATCTCTCAGGACACCGGTCACCGTCCTGGGGTCCGTCACACCTCCCCGATCTCGGATCTCGCTAAAGCTCCCTCGCCCTCGCCCAGCCGAGGAGCTCCGCGTGTCTGGGATCTTGCGAGGCGTCGCTTTCGTGCGTAAGAGCGTCCATCTTTTTCACTCCCGAACCTTCCATGCGGTGCCCTGACTGGGGCAGAGGGCTCCTCGTCGCCCTCTTAGGCCGCAGACCTCCTTCCCCGACCAGACCACCGAGCTGCCGTCGGACTCGACCGCCCCTGCCTGACGCCGTCCCGCCGCCCCGACCGCCTCCCTCCCCCGGTAGTGTCTCCAGGCCGCACCGGCCGCGGGGCCCCAACCGCAGCTCTCAAGAAGGACGCAGACGCAGTCTGGACACCGGGCGCTCTCTGGCCCGCCAAGCCCAAAGGGGCACCTTTTGGCTGCGTTACCATCTCGGGACGCTCTCTCCTCTCCCGCTCCCTCCCGAGCTCTCATCTTCCACTGCCAGCCGCTTTCCTCTGCCACAGCCAGCAGCTCTGCCCTCCTCTCTGCCCTCCTCTCTGCCCTCCTCTCTGCCCTCCTCTCTGCCCTCCTCGGCCACTAACAGGCCAAGAAGCCGGCAATTGCCACCTGCAGGGCCTCTGCCCAGTGGGAGGTGCAGGCCCCGTCCACCGTCACAGGCCAGGGGGACGTATTGGTGTTCTGTGCAAACCCAGTTTAAGCTCGGTTTATTTTTCTCTCACCCTTGTTTTGCTCTTTCCCTGTCTCCTTAAGAACTTAAAGCCTCTATGACTCTTGGACGTTATCTTATCTTTCTCTGCAACTTTGCTTGGCCACATCCATAATGATGGACAATGGGTCCCAATGGCTGGGGAATGCTGCGTTGTTTGTTTGTTTTTCGAGGTAGGGTCTCATTCTACCCCAGGCTGACCTGGAATTCACTATGGAGTCTCAGGGTGGCCTTGAACTCACGGTGAGCCTCCTACCTCTGCCTCCCAAGTACTGGGATTAAAGGCGTGTGCCACCATGCCCTGCTGAGAATGGTATTTTGATTTCTCAATTCTCACTGATTTAAAAAACTTCTGCCAATGTACAGACAAAGGGTCCGAAATACCCTATTTTTCACACTGCATGCATGGCCTCCTCTCTGCTCTCCCTGCATTTCTCACCAGGTCCTTCTAGCCAGGGTCTCAGGAATGCACTCTCACTCAGCCCCTCCCCCATATTCGTCCTCACCCTCTGCTTTTGACCCAGACACCATAGAGGACCTCGCCCCAAAAGCTCTTCCAGCTCCCTCAGCCTCTCCTGACTCCTTGGCTGGGAACAAGGTTTGATTTTAGTCTCCAGAGTTGTAAATAAAATTGAAATATAAAATGGAAATGCATAACTTCTGAATGAATGAATGAATATGTGAAGGGGAAATGGTTGTCTAGAGTCTATATGAAAAGTGCACTTGAAATGAATGTGTGTATATGAGTATGTACGTGGCTCCCAGCCCTAAGGTTGCATCACAATTTCTGTTCTGAGCAGTGTCATTTCATTGTGGGAATGTTTTCCGCCAAGCCCACTGTATGAAACAGTATAGCCAATTTTTACTGTTGAGTGTCCCCCAGAAGGAACATTAAAATCATAGACAAAAAAAAAAAAAAAGCAAGATTCTCCTACTCTTAAAGAGTTGTAAAATGGCAGGATTGAAAAGCAGCCTATAGCCCTAAGGAAAGCCCAAAACTCTCCCTGGAATTTAGAAAGAGGAAAAAGGGGGGGGGGGCTCTTTCTTAACTTCCCTGCCTTGCAGAGCCAGGGAACTGCAAGCACAGGGAATCCCAGAATCCTGGCCCCAGCGTGATGCTGAATGAATGACAAGTTGCTAGGGGACTTCTCACAAGAAACTTGTCACTGTTTTACACTTACTTTATCTTTCTGTGCTTCTATTACTAACAAACAACAGCCTCAAATTTTATGCTTAAATTTTAAATACCCAATACTGAGTTTGTAAACAATTTTCTAAAATTTCTAATAAAGTTCAAATCTGCTTTCATATTTTTTAAAAAGGTGTTTCAGGAAAGTTATAAGAAACAAAGTTCCAAAATCTGTATGTTTATTCTGGGTAAATAGCATAAGTCAAATCTGATCCACTCTTTCTTTTAAAAAAGTTATTTCCAAAGGCCTTTTGAGGAAAAAAAAAATGGTCATATTAAAAGTGTTATGGTAAAGACAATAAAAGTAGTTATAAGATTAACTGACAAAACAAGATAAACTGGAGAGAAAACTTTATATGTTGGATATTAAATGTTTGATGAAAAAGATTGTTACAGGGCTGGAGAGATGGCTTAGCGGTTAAGCGCTTGCCTGTGAAGCCTAAGGACCCCGGTTCGAGGCTCGGTTCCCCAGGTCCCACGGTAGCCAGATGCACAAGGGGGCGCACGCATCTGGAGTTCATTTGCAGAGGCTGGAAGCCCTGGCGTGCCCATTCTCTCTCTCTCCCTCTATCTGTTTTTCTCTCTGTGTCTGTCGCTCTCAAATAAATAAATAAATAATTTTTAAAAAAAAGATTGTTACAGACTGATTTCATAGATTGTAAAGTAAAAGTATATAGATGGAGGTATGAGTAAAGTATGTGGATGAAGATAAGAGTAAGCTTTAACAGAAGGTTAAAGACAAAGTACTTAATCAGATTGCAGACTTCTTGAGATATAAAATGAATATTAGCCTAAGGCTTGCATCAGACTAGCAAAATATGGCCCTGGCTGGTAGCAGATTGCTATGGTATTCAGCTAGTAACCTTAACTTTAACTCATTGATGTTAATCTGGTCATAATAATGGTTATGAAAGACTGAATTTAGAAGTGCAACCAAGTTAACTAGGTTCCTCTATTTGTCAACCTTTTAACTAAATCTTAAGGTTAAAAGTGACTCATTAATATTCTCTCCTAAGGTTATTATATCTAAAACCCCACCTTGAAAAAAATTCTCACATAGAAATTCTTTATTCTTTTTTTCATATTTTATAAAGTAAATAGACCACATTTGAAACATTAAATTTATCTGTCATACACTTGAAAACTATTTACCTTATGGTGAACAGTAAAAGAAAATTCTAAACAGTTATGTTGTGATTTAAAATGTAATTCCTTAATTCCTCCAATAATCAGTTCTAGTACTTTATTTTTATTTATTTATTTATTTATTTTTGTTTATTTTCATTTATTCGAAAGTGACAGACAAAGAGGCAGATAGAGAGAGAGAGAGAATGGGCGAGCCAGGGCTTCCAGCCTCTGCAAACGAACTCCAGACGCGTGCGCCCCCTTGTGCATCTGGCTAACGTGGGACCTGGGGAACCGAGCCTCGAACCGGGGTCCTTAGGCTTCACAGGCAAGCGCTTAGCCGCTAAGCCATCTCTCCAGCCCCTTTATTTTTATTTTTAATTTTTTTTGGTTTTTCGAGCTAGGGTCTCACTCTAGCCCAGGCTGACCTGGAATTCACTATGGAGTCTCAGGGTGACCTTGAACTCACAGTGATCCTCCTACCTCTGCCCCCCGAGTTCTGGGGTTAAAGGCGTGCGTCCCCATACCTGGCTTCTAACCCTTTAATTTTAACTTACATTTGGAAATTGGTGGTGGTGACAGGTGGCTCTGGCCAGCCCGCTCCTCTCTTTCCCATACAACTTGTCTCCTTCTTTCATTAGATCATGGTAATTGAATCCAGTTCTTCTATTCTTTGAATATGTCAAATATAGCTGAAGTAACTTTAAAAACTAACTTATAGAATAATAGATATCTTATTTAGCTTTTAAAAGTGCTAAATCTCTTCATTAAAAATGCATATGTAGGGCTGGAGACATGGTTTAGCAGTTAAGCCCACTTGCCTGTGAAGCCTAAGGACCCCGGTTCGAGGCTCGGTTCCCCAGGTCCCACGTTAGCCAGATGCACAAGGGGGTGCACGCGTCTGGAGTTCGTTTGCAGAGGCTGGAAGCCCTGGCGCGCCCATTCTCTCTCTCTCCTTCTATCTGTCTTTCTCCCTGTGTCTGTCACTCTCAGATAAATAAATAAATAAAATTAAAAATAAAATAAATAAATAAAAATAATAAAAATTTTAAATGCATATGTATATATTGTATAAAACTATCTGACTTCTGATGAACTTTAAAAAAATTATAAAATTTTTCATGTCTTCATATTTAAGCCAAAAGTGTTAGTACATAATATAGATTTCTTGTTTATTTTCAATTCTGTTAGCAGATCTTTTGTTCATAGTTTACTCTTTGTAGCCTCATGTGCCTTAAATATGTAAACTCTACTTTTGTTAATATCAGACTTTTCTAGATATCAAAATATTGTAACTTGGTTTATACAAAGTCCATGATGTTTAGCTATCAATAAACATGCATCACCATGCCTGGCTAAAACTCTGTAAGTTTTTTTTTGTTTGTTTGTTTGGTTGGTTTTTTGAGGTAGGGTCTCACTGTAGCCCAGGCTGACCTGAAATTCACTATGGAGTCTCAGGGTGGCCTCAAACTCACAGCGATCCTCCTGCCTCTGCCTCCCGAGTTCTGGGATTAAAGGCGTGCACCACCACGCCCGGTTTAAAGCTCTGTAATTTTAAGATAGTTCTTGTCTTGTTCATGCTGGTTTTGATTATCACTGAGGTTATAGTCTAAGTCTTATAAAAGTGACTTATTGTATTGCTTCTGAGCCTTTTGGCTAAGATCAAATGTAAGAGTGACTTATTGTGATTTTGTTCTTAGACAAACTAAAAAAGCTCCCCATGTTTTAAAAAAACAATGGTATACAAAAAATGTTAATATGGTTTGTCTAAGCTTCATGTAACAGTCATAAATATTTCTTTAGTTAAGCCTTAAAATTGTTCAATGGTAAAAAGTACTTGTTTAAGAAATTACTTTGTATGTTATCTTGTCTCTAATGTAACTCAACAATGACCAAGTTTTATTTTATTCTTCAGCAATGTATAATCAGTCTCAGTCAAAGTTTCACTTAATTAATTGTCTCATTTCTGGTATCTTAAGTTCATTGCTTATAGAGATATTAATACTTAAAACATATTTCCTGCCCTAAAAAAATCTTAAATTGTTGTTCCAGTTCCAGTTGGGGTGGGGGCGGTAATTGGTACTTGCATTGCTATACAAACTAGCCAAAGTTGTTTTCAAACACAGACGCTAAGTTTTTATACTGTCCGGCCTTTTTCATGACATACAATTTCTAGATTAAATCAATTGACTTAAAGTTATTGATAAAATATTGTTTTCAGAGCTACTAAGATTTTCTGTCTATACTTGTAACTGACAGATACTTAAAAGATAGAATGTGTATGCTTTCTATGTCCCAGATATAGCTTACACTGTCACCTGACAACTAAACTTTAATTTTAATCAGAATGATTTTAAACTATTGTGTCATTCTCTAACCAAATCTGCTTTGCCAACCAGATATGTTCTACACCTTTTTAACTAATCTGTTTTACTAAGAAAATACGTATAGTCTCTCTGAGTGATTAAAAACCATATATAGAGGCCAAAATCAATTGGAAACATTGGAGTTAAACATTGGTTCATGCTCCCAGGTCAAAAGGCCACAGAAGATGATGGGACACTTGAACTTCTAGCCTCTGGAATGTTACCTGTCTTCTTGATCAGAGAGGATGTGGAGACCCAGAAGTGAATTCCAAGTCAGTGTATCTGCAACAGAAGAGTCACGTTGGAAGAAAATCAGTCCTCCAGGTTTCCCAAAAGAGGGAGAGCCACTTGGTCAACATGGCCATGATGTATCCTAGCAGATGTCAGTGCTGAGAGTCATAGAACTCCTCACAGGTCCCTAAACGTCTCTCCTATAGCGCCATTAGTGACCAAAATATACAGTTAATTCTGGAAGTTTACATGGTCTTAACCACCCAATGAAAAAAATATAACTACAATATAAACAATTGTTTGGATTAATAGGCTCCCCTGTCTGATGCTGACTTACAATACTAGACTATAACATAAACTCAAGTTGCCTGCCTCTGCCTGTCCCTGATTAACTTCACCTACCCTGGCCCCAGCTCCTCCCACTTGCCTTAGCCAGAATCAGATTTATTCCTCAGGCCCCCTCCTTCCTTTGCCCTTACCCTGTCTCATCCAGGGATAAGTACACTGCCACCCCAATGGACACTCTCAAATTTAAGCTTTCTTGTGTTCCTACTCGTCCCTTGCTCCTAAAATGCCCCTCTGCCTCCTCTTGCCCCAAGCCCTCTATCTCTCACCTCTGAATGCTCATCCTTCCTTTACACATGGCATTCTGACAAGAGTAACAAGCTCTTTTGTTCTCCCTTCTGTCTTCTCATGGGGTGCACAGAGCCCATCTCCCTCACCTTCTCTATAACAGGTGTCTGCCAGCGACTGCCCTGAAGCCAGCTCAATACAGGGATGGTATGACAGAAGTCTCTTTTTCACTCAGGACCCAGTCATAACAACATGCTACACTGGCACTATTGATTTCACCACTCTGCCACCTGGAGCCACCATGAGACTGCCTCATCATCTGCCCTGAAAAGAGACCCATCTACTGCATTATCCAGCTGCCCCATAAGAGCTCATTGCCCTTACGGTTAGCATGAGAATTAACCTTCCTCTCTTATCATTAACAAAAGGCTGGAGTGTTAGCTCAGGACAAAGTGGAGGCATCAAGGACAGAAGGATGGCTACAGAGACATAAAGAATTGGGTCATCCACATTCCTCAAAGAACAACCCAGCCATAATCCCTTCCTTGCCCCAGGTCTAGTTTGCCTGCCCCCTTATCTCTCAGGATACCTGGTTACTTGTTCTGGTGTCACACCCTCATTGTCTTAGATTTCCCCTAAGAAACCTTTTTTTTTTTTTTTAACTTCCCCTTTCCTCACCTTCCCCTAACTGAAGAGTTCTATATAGTCCACTGACTGTGATCCCAAGTCAACTGCTCCACTCTTGAGAGTCAGTTCTGGCAGCTCATGTTTTTCCTGAATAAAAGCTTCCATCTTTGTCTCAGAATGGTCTCCGTGGTCTTGATCACTCCTGAACCTTACAGTATCCATACTAAGTAAGAAATAAAATAAAATAAAAATAAACATTTTGGCCTGGTATGGTGGCACATGCCTTTAATCCCAGCTTTCTGGAGGCAGATGTAGGAGGATCACCATGAGTTTCAGGCCACCCTGAGACTACATAGTGAATTCCAGGTCAGCCTGGGCTACAGCAAAACCCTACCTTGGGAGGGGGGGGGAGAAACACTTTGTATTTTAATTTTATTATTTATTTGTTGAGAAAATGAGAGAGAATGGGTGCACCATGGCCTTCTGCCTCCGCAAATGAATTCCAGACACACATGCTAACATGGGTCCTGGGGAATTGAACCTGGGTTTGTTGGCTTTGAAGGTAAGCATCTTATCCACTAAGTCCTCTCTCCCACCCCTAAAAAAAGAAAGAAAGGAAGGAGGGAAGGAAGGGAGGAAGGAAGGAAGGAAGGAAGGGAGAAAGAAAAAAGAAAAAAATTATTGTTAGCTTCCATAAGTATAGGCAATAAACCATAATAATTCCCACTTACTATTCCCATATTCCTCTTTCCAAATCCACCCTGCATAGAGTCACTTATTCTTTCCAATTGGCTGTCTTTTATTGTTTCCCCCTGTTAGGAAGGTCTTGTGTAGGCAGTGTCAAGCACTATGAGGTCATGAATATCAAGAGTATTCTGTGTGTGGAAGATTGCACTGTATGGAGTCCTACCCTTCCTTTGTCTCCCATGTTCTTTCTACCACCTCTTCTGCAATGGACCTGAGCCTTGGATGTTTCATTTAATGCTGAACACTCCACTGTCACTTCTCAGCACTGTGATGAGTTTTGAGTCACCCCAGTGGTCACCTCTATCTGAAAAGAGAAGCTTTTCTAACCAAAAGTGATAGTAGCATTCATAAACGGGCATAAACATACAAAAATGATTGGAGGGCACAATATATGCAGTTCACCAGAAAACAACAGTCATTATTCATTTTTCCCCTAGGGGTATGACCTCTCCAGCCACATACTTTTCATTGGGTTTTTCAGCACCAGGCATTAATTCCCTCCTATGGAGTGTCTAATCACAGGGCAGTTGGTTTTCCCCATAACAGATGTTATCAGTCAGCACATTTAGTCTGGCTGGCCAGCCTTAAGCCTTGAAGGGTCCACTGCTGATTAACACCACTGATGACTTCTCTCTCCCAAAAAACAACATGCTGCATAGCTCCTTCCAACATTTTGGCAGCTAGTCAACAGGAAGAAGTCTTCCAGCTGAGCTCCAGCTTGATTTCTCAGTGACCTGCAGCTCCAGCATGTGGAGTCTACAGAAATAGGGTCTTACCATCTAGTTCTGGTGGGAAACAAAGAGCCTTGGCAATGGCCTATAATGTTTTGGGGGCATCAGGGATCTTACTGGAAAACAACGACCAGAAAATATTGTAAGGTCAAGGAATTAAAAGCCTCATTGCCATGCTAACCTGCCCTCTTAGCTTTTGTAAGGTGCTTGCTTGCTTGCCACAAATTGACTAAAGAACAACCATTTTAAGATGACAGTCTCTGGGTAGCCCCCCGCCCTGACAATCTAACTGACTTGTTGCTATTCTTAAACCTTGCTCAACTGCCTAGTTCCCGAACCCTGTCTCAGTTTACTGGAACTCAGGAAGCCACCGTCTTGCCTGTGGTCACTTTTAGCCTAGGGAAGCAACTTCTGGCCTCGGCAAGCAACACCAGATGGACTCCACTCTATATGGAAAGTCCCTTGAACACGACCCCCTCCCCAACTTTGTGGTTTTTCCCTATATAAACCCTGCGAAGTTGCTATTCTGGGCTCTTCACCCCTCCTGCGTGAGGACTCTGTGTTGAGCCCCGGCACCGGCACTTCAATAAACACCTCCTGCTGCTTTGCATCGAGAAGCGTCTGTGTCAGTCTTTGGGGTCTCGCTCGATTCCCGAGGTTTGGAATTCCTCCGTGAGGAGGGGTCCCTACAATATCCCGTCCCTGGCACTAAAATTTTTTTAAATAACAATCTATGGCTTCTGAGTGCACCATTATCCACATCCACTTCTGCCTGAAGTCTTTGTTGTTATTTTTTTGTGATTGTTGTTGTTCTATTTTTTATTAGCTAATTAATTTTTAACATAGGTTGTAGTATGTCCGCCCCCCACCCCCCATTCCCTGAGGGCCGTCTTCAGTAGGAGTATTAGTGTTTACTGAGAGGTAGGTAGGGCCTCTGTGGGTGGGGAGGGGCTGTGCCTCGGGTTGTTTCTACCTGCCTTGTTGCTCTTACAATCTTCCTGCCCCTTCTTCTGCAACAGTCCCTGAACGCTGGCAGATATGTTAGTTACTGTTGACTGCTCTGCAGCGTCTGTATTTCTGATATGATGTGTTTGGGCTCACCACGTTGTTTGATGCTGTTTTCCTGGGTGTGGGTGTTGGGCTACCACTGTCACTGCTTTCTCCCCAGCTACCTTCCAGGCCAGGTAAACGTGGCGGAGGCGGCATTGCGCATGAGAGCACTCGGCTGTCTTTTCTTGTGTTGATGGATCTTGAATCTCCCAAGGGCTGTCTGCCATCTGTAAGATAAAACAGATTCTCTTACCAAGGGTAAGAGGAGCTTTGATTACAGGAGATGTGTCTAAGAGCTGGAAAGGCATTTGGATGAGGCTGTCCACTTGATTTGTACAGGGAACTGGGAACACTGAAGGTTTTTCTGTCAGTGTTGTGATTTTACTGACCATGGGGTGCTGACTTAGTTCCCAGGACCAGTTATGAGTTCTCTCCCATTGAGCAGGCTTGATGTCCAGTCAGAAGGCAGTTGGTTACCCACAAAGGTTGTGTGCCACTTTTACACATGTTCTTGTCTGGCTGGTGAAATGCATGGCTTGCAAGGTCTCCTGCTTATTCATGCTGTTGGTGACAATTGTCACCCAGTACCTACCATGGCACTTTCCAGTGCCATAAAGGTTTTCCAGACAAGTGCTTTTTTTCCCTCTCAGTTCCCACATTGTCTCTCCGTGTTCTGGGATGACAGCCTGTGGTGTTTTCAGCAATAGGGTCTTACCTTTTAGCTCTGTCTGGTAACCAAATGCTTGGCAAAGGCCTGCATTTTTGTGGGAAATCACACAGATCCCCCTGGCTACCTGGTCACTGTGGGGGTTGACCCAGATCTAGCCCTGGGATTCACAAGCCCATGGTTTAAGGCTTAAGCTTTCTCCAATTTCTACTGGGCATTATGGTCAGGTCCATCCACTTCCTTTAATAGGGAGTTCTATCTTGTATACTGGTTTCCAGGAAGAAGTTTCCTATTGTGCTGGCTTCTTTAGCCTTTGGTTTTGTGTAGCTCCTCTCCCCAGCCTCCTTTTTCCTGAACTCCCCCTCCCACCACAATACTCCTCCCCTCCAGTAGTTTGTATGGCAACTCTTCCTTTCCTCCCTTCCTGGTTCCTTTCTCCTGGTCTCAATCTAGTTCCATGTCCATAGTCCTTATACTTACTTCCTTTTCACTCCTCCCCACTGGTCCAGTTTAGGTGCCACATATGAGAGAAAAAATGGATTGTTTGACTTTCTTAGTCTGCATGACCTCACTTAGAAGGATATTTTCCAAGATCATCCATTTTCCTTTGGATTTCATTATTGCATTTTTCCTTACTGCTGAGCAGCCTTCCAATGTGTAAATGTACCACATCTTCATTATCCATTCATCAGTAAATGGGTATCTGGGTTGATTCTATCTCCTAGCTATTGTGTATAGGGTGGTGATAAACATGGTTGAGCAAGTGTCTCTGAAGTATAGAGTGGGGTTGTTATGGTAGACACTGAGGAGTAGAATTGCCTGCCATAATAAATAAAATCATAAGAAAAAATAAATAAATATTAAAATAAATAAATCAGTTTTCATCTTTTTCATGACTCGCCATACATATTTTCGTAGTAGTTGCACAAGTTTGGATTCCCACCAGCAGTGAATGGGAATTCCTGTTTCTGCACAACCTTGCCAATATTTCTTGTCATTTAATTTTTTGATGGTTGCCATCCTGTTTTCCTTACCTTTATTCTCTTTGGAGTTTCAGAGTTTTAGGTCTGATATTAAGGTCTTTGATCCATTTGAACTTGATTCTTGTACATGGAGAGAGATAAAGATCATTTTTATCCTACATATAGATATCCAGCTTTCTCAACACCATTTGTTAAAAATGCTATCTTTCTCTAGTGAATATTTTGGGCATTTTTGTCAAAAACCAGATGGATATAGCTGCCTGATGTTATATCTGGGTCTTCTATTCTGTTCCATTGATTTTTTTGTCTGCTTTTGTGCCAATATCATGCTATCTTTTTAAACTATGGTTCTATAATATATTTTAAAATCAGGTATGGTGATATTGCCAGCCTTATTTTTGTTGCTCAGAATTGCTTTGGCTATTTGAGGGGTTTTTGTGATTCCAAATAAATTTTTGGATTTTTTTTTTTCTGTGTCCATGAAAATGCCACTGGAATTTTGATGGGGATTACATTAAATGTGTAGATTGCTTTTGGTAAGATTGCCATTTTCACAATATTGATTCTTCCTACCCATGAACATAAGATGCCTTTTAATTTCCTAATGTATTTACAATATGTCTCTTGGGTGTTTTAAAGTTTTCATTGTAACAATCTCTCATTTCCTTGGTTAGGTTTATTCCAAGGTACTTTCTTCTTTAGGAGGCAATTGTGAATGGGAGTATTTTTCTGATTTCATCCTCATCATTTCTGTTATTGGTATATAGGAAAGCTACTGATTTCTATATGATAAGTGTGAATCCTGCAACTTTGCTGAAAGTGTTTATCAACTCTAACAGTTTTCTGGTAGGGTTGCTTAGGTATAGAATCATATTATCTACAAATAATGATAATTTGGCCTCTCCCTTTTCAATTTATACCCCTTTTTATTTGTATCTGTCTTTTTCTATACATAAGACTTCAAGTAGTATAAAAAAGTAGAGAAAGTAGATGCCCTTGTCTTCTCATTTTAGTGAAAATTCTTCAAGTATTTTCCCCGTTTAGTATAATGTTGGCTACAGGTTTGTCATGAATAGCCTTTATTGTGTTTTGATATGTTCCTTCTAGTCCCAGTTTCTTTAGGACTTTTACCATGAAAGGATGTTGGATTTTGTCAAAAGATTTTTCTGCATCTCTTGAGATGATCATGTGATTTTTGTCTTTTATTCCATTTACATGGTGTATTGCATTTATGGATTTGTGTATATTGAACCATCCCTGCATCTCTGAAATAAAACCCACCTGGTCAAGGTGAATGATCTTTTTGATGTATTCTTATATTCTGCTTTCTAGCATTCATTTGAGAAATTTTAGATCTATCTTCATGAGGGAGATTGGTCTGTAATTTTCCTTTTCTGTGTATGTCTTTGTTTAGTTTAGGTATCAAGGTAATGTGGGCTGGTAAAAGGAGTCTGTTCCCCTTCTAGTTTATAGAAAAGTTTTAAGCATTGGCATTAGTTCCTCTGTGAGGGTCTCGTAGAATCCACCAGTGAATCCATCTTGGCCTGCTTTGATCTCAGTGCTTGTTAAGATTTGTTTAAAAGATTTATCTTGGGCTGGAAAGATTGCTCAGTGGTTGAAGGCACTTGCTTGTAAAGTCTGGCAACCTGGCTTTAAGTTCCTATTACGTACATGAAGCCAGATGCACAAATAGCACATGCATCTGGAGTTCATTTACACTGGCAGGAGGCCCTGGCATGCCTGTACACACACATACTCTCTCTCTCTCTCTCTCTGTCTCCCTGTGTGTGTTTCTTTTGTAAGTAAATGAATAAGTAAATATTTAAAAATAAAAGATTCACCTCATCTTGCTTTAATTTTGGTAGGTTATATATATCTAGGAAGTCAACAATTTCACACTTTCAAACTTAGTGGAACGTGTGTTCTTAAGGTATGTCATTATGATGTTCTGGATTTCATTGGTATCTGTTATAATGTGCCTTTTTCATCACTAAGTTTATTAACAGGTCTCTTCTCTCTCTCTTTTTGATTATTTTTGATAAGGATTTATCAATATTGTTTATCATTTCAGAGAAGCAACTCAATTTTATTGGTTCTTTTTATTTTATTTTATTTTATTTTGGTTTGTGTTTCATTAATTTCTGCAATGATCTTTATTATTTCTATCTGTCTAGTGATTGTTGGTTTGCCAAGACATTAATGTGTAACGTTAAGTTGTTTACTCATGACCACCCTAATTTCTTGATATAAGGCAGTTAATACTATAATTTCCCCCACAGGACTGCCTTCATTGTATCCCATAGGTTTTGGTGTGTTTTATTATTATTTGATTCTATGAATTTTTTCAATTTGTGTCTTCATTTCTTCAATGACTCGTTCATCATTCAATAGTGTGCTGTTTAGTTTCAATCAGTGTGTATGTGTGTTCTACAGTCTTTCTTGCTGTTGATTTTTAGCATATTCCCATTGTGATCACATAGAGTACAAGGAATTATTTCAATTTTCCTATACTTGTTAAATTTTTCTTTGTGTCCAATATGTTATCTATTTTAAAGAATGTTCTAGCTGGGCGAGGTGACGCACGCCTTTAATCCCAGCACTCGGGAGGCAGAGGTAGGAGAATCGCCATGAGTTCGAGGCCACCCTGAGACTCCATAGTGAATTCCAGGTCAGCCTGGGCTAGAGTGAGACCATCCTTCGAAGAAAAAAAAAAAAAAGAATGTTCCATGCTGTTGCAGTCCGGTTTGCATTGCTGTTAGAAATCACCCAACCAAGAGCAGCTTCTGGGAAAAAGAGATTTATTTTGGCTTACAGGCTCAAGGGGAAGCTCCACGATGGCAGGGAAAGACGATGGCATGAGCAGAGGGTGGACATCACCCCCTGGCCAACATAAGATGGACCACAGCAACAGAACGGTGTGCCAAACACTGGCATGGGGAAACTAGCTATAAAGCCCATAAGCCCACCCCCAACAATACACTCCCTCCAGGAGGCATTAATTCCCAAATATCCATCAGCTGGGAACCTAGCATTCAGAACACCTAAGTTTATGGGGGACACCTGAATCAAACCACCACACATGCGCTGCTGAAAGTAATGTGCCTTCTGCAACATTTGGATGGAAGGTATTCTGGAGGTCTGTTTGGTCCATTTTGTCCTATGATATTGTTGGGCCTAAAGAAGCCCAGAGGCAGGCCCAGTGGAGCTTCCTGAGCCTGGCTAGAGTTCAGCGACCTCTCTTTGGCCTATGACTTCCCCATAGGAGTGACTCAGCAAGGCCTGACCTAAAACTGTCTCTGCCCTGCTACTACTGGCATGGTGAAATATTATTGGCCCTTAATCCTCACCCCTTCCTAAGACTGCCACCCCCTACCTTGATACTATATAAGTACCTGCTTGACACAATAAAAACGAGATCCTGCTTGACAAGTCTCCCAACTCAGTGGATTTCTCTCCAGTGACTAGGAGGGGGTCTGGGTGGTCAACACGCTCCATCTCGCTCAGCCCCAGGGAGAGACTGGTGGGACCGGTTCTCCCACAGCCCTACCTGCCCCCAAATGCTTGTCTGTTTATTTTTTAGCAGGATGACCTGTCAGTTGGTGATAGAGGGGTATTAAGGTCACCCACCACAATTGTAAATGGAGTTATCTGTGACCTTACATCCAGGAGTGTTTGTTTAGTGAAATTGGGTATACCCGTATTTGATGCATATCTGTTTAAAATTGCAATGACCTCTTGTTGGATTGTTCCTTAATCAATATTTAGTGACATTTTTGTAATTTTTTTATTTATTTGAGAGAGATAAAGAAAGAGGGAGAGAGAGAGACAGAAAGAGTAAGAATGGGTATGCCAGGGCCTCTAGCCACTGCAATGAACTCCAAATACATGCACTATCTTGTACATCTGACTTACACTGGTACTGGGGAAGAAAACCTGGATTCTTAGGCTTTGCAGGCAAGCACCTTAACAACTAAGCAATCTCTCCAGTCCTAAAGTGACCTTCTTTATATTTTCTAATGTTGGTTTGAATTCTGTTCATCAGATATTAAACTAATAACACCTGCTTGTTCCCTAGACCCATTTGTTTGAAATACCATTTTTCATCCTTTCACCCTAAGGCAGTGTCTGTTTTTTCTTCAGAGGCTGAGTTTCTTGGCGGCAACAAACATAAGGATCTTTCCTTTTTTTTTTTAAATATTTTATTTATTTGAGAGAGAGAGAATGGGTGCACCAGGGCCTCCAGCCACTGCAAACAACCTCCAGATGCATGTGCCCCCTTGTGCAGCTGGCTTATGTGGGCCCTGGGGAATTGAACCGGGGTCCTTAGGCTTCACAGGCCTTAACCGCTATGCCATTTCACCAGCCCAAGGATCTTTCCTTTTAATCTTGTCTACTAGTCTATGATTTTGATTGTGTCATTGAGGCCAAAAATGTTAAGAGCTATTATTAAAAGGTGTGTATTTATTCTTGACATTCTTCTTGATTTTGCAGTGTTTCCTGTTTTTCTGTTACTCTCCTGCATTAACTATTATTTTTTTCTTTTTCCTGTTTTTTCATATAGGTGCTTTGCTTTCTCTTTAGTCTCCAGGATCTGTTAAAGTATTTTCTGTAAATCTGGCTTAGTGGTCATATATTCCTTTTGCCCAATTTTATCATAAAACATTCTTGTTTCTTCTTCAATTATGATGGATAGCTTCGCTGGACTTGGTAGTCTCAGTTGTCTTTCAGAACTTGAAATACATTAGTCTAAGTTTTTCTGCTTTTAAAGTTAGTGTTGAGTAATCTGCTGTTATCCTACTGGGCTTGCCATTATGGGTGACTAGATGATTTTCTTTTACTTCTTTTAATATATTTTCTTTGGCCTATGTACTTAGTAATTTAATTATAATATGGCAAGGAGAGGTTCTTTTCTGGTCTTCTCTGTTTATTGACCTAAGTGCCTCCTGCATTTGTATAGGCATCTCTTCCTCTCTTTGGGGGAAATTTTCTTCTATAATTTTGTTGAAAATACTATGCCTTTAGAATGAAATTATTCTTCCTCTATACCCTGAATTCTTAAGTTTTATCTCTTCATAGTGTCCCAAGTATTTTGAAATTCCCACTCATCTCTTCCTATTAGTTTGCATTTCTCTTTGTTGGAATGTTCTAGATCTGCCACCTTGTCGTCTAGCTCAGATATTATGTCTTCTTCTTGATCTATTCTATTGATGAGACTTTCTACAGAGTTTTATATTTGAAGCACTATTGCATTTCTAGTATTTCTTTTAAAAAATATATTTATTTATTTATTTGAGAGAGAAAGAAAGAGGCAGAGGGAGGGAAAGGAAGAGAGAGAGAGGGAAAAAAATGACAGAATGGGCATGCCAGGACATCCAGACACTGCAGGCAAATTCCAGACACATGTGCCACTTTGTGCATCTGGCTTACATGGGTTCTGAGAAATTGAACATGGATCCTTTGGCTTCTCAGGCAAAAGCCTTAATCATTAAACCATCTCTCCAGCCCAATTTCTAATATATCTGATTGGTAATTTTTCAGTATTTCTACTTTTGTACTCATATATTTTTTTTAATTTTTATTAACATTTTCCATGATTATAAAATATATCCCATGGTAATTCCCTCCCTCCCCACCCCCACACTTTCCCATTTGAAATTCCATTCTCCATCATATTACCTCCCCATTACAATCATTGTAATTACATATATACAATATCAACCTATTAAGTATCCTCCTCCCTTCCTTTCTCTTCCCTTTATGTCTCCTTTTCAACTTACTGGCCTCTGCTACTAAGTATTTTCATTCTCATCTTGTATCAATCTCCTTTCATCAAGTTGGTTTCCTGTGTTCTCCTTCAGGAGTTTGTTTTCTTCTTTGACTCCTTTGATCTCTTGTTTGATTTCCTTGAACATACTTATAATCATTATTTTGAATTTTCTGTCTGGCATTTCTTCTAAATAAGTATCACTGGAGTAATTTTTCTTATATTCATAACTTCTGGAGAAATTATATTGTGTTGACTTTTGTGATTCTTGTTTATAATGTAGAGATTTTTTTACTTCAAAGTTATTTCAAAGCTTGTGTTTCTAGTTATCTGCTGTATTTTTATTTATTTTTTTTTTATTTTATTAGTATTATTTTTTTTAACCCACTCAGACTGCATTCTCTCCCTCTTACTCTCCCGGGGGAGAAAAGAACGATCATCAATGACAAAGGGCATTTGCACACAGCAGCACCCAGGGCCAGCTTCACGCTCAGGAGAGAACGCTGCACCTCCTCCTCGTGGTTTCCAGTGCTCTACACAGTCAGAGAAACTTCTCTAGTAAGGAACTATAGAAATGATCCCTGAAAGTATAGTCTTTCTGCTGTATTTTTAGATGTGTAAATTGGAAATCATACCTTCAGGGAAGGAACTCAAGTTGCCAGGTGTGGCTCCTATATTACTCCCAGAGTAACAGCAAGAGTGTCCCAAGCTGGTGTACATGGCTGCTGTGTAAATATTCTAGCATCAGATCAACAATGTTCCTTTTGATTTCAATAATTGCTAATATTGTGCTTGCTAGAAGCTCTGTGTCCCTCCTGCTTCTCTGCTATGGTCAATAATTCCTTACACACACACCTTCACTTTTTGGTGGAAAAGTATATAACATGTTATTCTGCCTCTTTTACCCCAGGTTGTTTTTGCATGGTTCCTATTCCACCATATTAACTGGAAGCCGCCAGCTTTTTATATCCGCAGTTTCACCCCCAAAACTTCAAAGTGACATGGAAATTTGGGAGCTCCTTGCCAATATACCAATACACTAACAAATTTAGGGTACGCTGTATTCTTGTCTTATGAATATAAAGAATTAAAATCCACATACCAGAAAGTAAGCTTTAGAGAGACTTTATTGGATTAAGAGAAAGAAAGAGAAAACAGTGCAGAGATCTCCCGTCATGTGGAAGGTAGGAGGGGTGGAGAGCCCATGTGGAAGTATGGGTCAGGGGTTTCTCCCTCATCTCAGCCAAGTCAGCAGAGGTGGCGGACACTCACCAGAATCTGGAGGCTCAGGAGTGGTGGTCAGGCAGTCAAGAGAGAGCTCATCCCTAGTATGGGTTTTTATATTTATAACCTTACTATAGTGGGCATCACCTTCCTGCTCAGGTGAGCCAGAGTGAAGGCTGATTGGTCTGGGTTAGGGGTTGTTTCAGGGAGAGGCCAGCCAGGACACCAAGTTGTGGGGGCTAAAGTTGACCAAGCACGATGTTAGGGTTAGATTTAAATTCTAAGTAAGGGGAAGGGTAGGACTACTTACAATGCAGACTTCAAGACACAAAATAGCCACGATATCCATGGCCTCACAATTCCTGATACTACCTACACAGGACCCTCATAATAGGATGAAAAGATGATGGCATCAAAATAAAACAGAGACTAATTGGGAGGAGGGCTATGATGAAGAGTGGATTTGTGAAGGGGAAGTGGGGGAGGGGGAAATTACCATGGTTTATTGTCTATAACTATGGAAGTTGTCAATAAACAAAGTTTAAAAAAAGAATTATGATAGAAACCCCCCAAAAGAAATTCTAGGAAAGGGGAACCTTTCTCCCAAGAGGGGCTCAGGTTGTTTATAGAAAAGCAGGTCTTGGGCTGGAGAGATGGCTTAGCGGTTAAGCGCTTGCCTGTGAAGCCTAAGGACCCCGGTTCGAGGCTCGGTTCCCCAGGTCCCACGTTAGCCAGATGCACAAGGGGGCGCACGCATCTGGAGTTCATTTGCAGTGGCTGGAAGCTCTGGCGCGCCCATTCTCTCTCTCTCCCTCTGTCTTTCTCCCTATCTCTGTCGCTCTCAAATAAATAAAAAATGAACAACAAAAAATTTTTTAAAAAATATTTTAAAAAGCAGGTCTAGGGAACTCCTTTACACAAGAGAAAAGAACTCAGATGAGTCTCTGATCTCTAGCAAAGTAGAGATTGTGAGGACATTCTTGCCTGTACTTTTGGGGTCCAGTCATCCTAAACTACCTAATAAAGCTACCTGACTCCCTCTCACATGGAGTATGGGCTCCATTTGGGGATTACTAGAAAATAGAGCATATTATTGATGGCGGGGCGTCTCTTCCCAGGTTGGAATACAAAAGACTCTGGTCTTGGCACTCTCTATTTCTTTTCTGGTCTCCCTGTGTAGCTCAGGCTGGCCACTAATTTTCAATCCTCTTGCCTACCACATTACCACACTCTGCTTGGTGGCCTCACTGCCTTGCTTGCTTATTTTCTCTGGCAAACCTGTCTAACATTCTATAAGCTATGCTGCACAGATGCCTGAGTTTCTCTAGACAGCAGCCAAGAACCATAAGCCTGAAATAAACCCTTGCCTCCTATAGGGTACTTTGGGTTGGGTGTTTGATCCCAGCAATGCAAAGGTAGCTATGGCACCATTGCTATTTTATTTTTTGCGTGAGTAGTGTGTGCATGCATGCATGTATGTAAGTGTTTGTATGCATGTGGAACATGTTTGTAGACAGGGGCACATGCATGTGTGTGTGCATGTGTGTAGAGATCAGAGGTCTGAATTAAGTGCTTTTCTCAATTGCTTTCCACCTGATTTTTTTTTTAATTTTTTATTTATTTATTTGAGAGTGACAGACACAGAGAGAAAGACAGATAAAGGGAGAGAGAGAGAATGGGCGCACCAGGGCTTCCAGCCTCTGCAAACGAACTCCAGACGCGTGCGCCCCCTTGTGCATCTGGCTAACGTGGGACCTGGGGAACCGAGCCTCGAACCGGGGTCCTTAGGCTTCACAGGCAAGCGCTTAACCGCTAAGCCATCTCTCCAGCCCTCCACCTGATTTTTTGACACAGGGTCTCTTGATGAACTTAGTGCTCACTGATTCAGCTAGACTACTGGCCAGTAAAGTCTAGGGATTCTTCTGCCTCGAACTGCCTCTCCCAGTGCTAGTATTACAGGAGCTTGCCACTATATGCAGATTTTATATGAGGCTCTGGGGATTCAAACTTAGGTCCTCATGCTTAAGAGGTAAGCACTTTACCCATTGAGCTATCTCCCTAGCCCAAAACACATTTTTTTAAAATTTTTATTTATTTATTTGAGAGCGGCAGACACAGAGAGAAAGACAGATAGAGGGAGAGAGAGAGAATGGGCGCGCCAGGGCTTCCAGCCTCTGCAAACGAACTCCAGACGCGTGCGCCCCCTTGTGCATCTGGCTAACGTGGGACCTGGGGAACCGAGCCTCGAACCGGGATCCTTAGGCTTCACAGGCAAGCGCTTAACCGCTAAGCCATCTCTCCAGCCCCCCAAAACACATTTTGCTTACATTGCTTGTATTTTTTTTTTTTTTTTTTTTTGAGACAGGGTCTCAGTGTAGTCCCTGCTTGATTGAACTCACTATGTAGCCAGGATGACTTTGAACTCTGGATCCTCCTGTGTCCTTTTCCCAAATGCTGGGATTACCAGTATGAGCAACCACCCCTGGCATTGCTTATACTTTGAAAGGAAAGCAATGGAAATTCTTTATTTGATACAGATGTCTACTCAAGTGACTAGGCATGGATATAGTTCTAGAGAAAGAATTAATAATTAATAGAGTAATTAATAAAGATTTGGAGCTGGGGGACTGGAGAGATGGCTTAGTGGTTAAGGCACTTGCCTGCAAAGCCTAAGAACCCAAGTTTGATTCCTCAGTGCCTACGTAAGCCAGATGCACAAGGTGGCAGATGCATTTGGAATTCATTTGCAGTGCCTGCAGGTCCTGGCATGCTCATTCATCCTTTCTGTCTCTCTGTCTCATAAATAAAAATAAATTAAAAAAAAAAGACTGGGAGCTAGGGATTCACCTCAGTTGTAGAATGCTTGACTGAAATATCAAGGCCTTGGATTTAATTTCCAACATTGTAAAAGCAAAACAAACCAAAGAAAATATTGTCACTAAACCACATCATAGGCAAATTGGAATTTGCTTGTTGTTATGGAGATCTCTTATATCTTTGCAGAATAGCAATGGGCAGGAGCGCAGTCTGCTTGTCCAAATTCTACTGATTGGTCATTGTGAATTTTGGCATAGTTCTATTTGAAAATCATTCTCTTTAATGTCCTTAGCAGTCTGCTTAATAAATTATGCCAAAATTTAATGTTTTGACACAACAGCAATTTATTATTTTTCACAATTTTAGATACATGAGGCAATAATTCTGTTTTACATGTGTTACTTGAGTTTCAGGAGTATCTGAAAGCAAGATGGCCTCGCTCAAATAGCTAGTAATGCTAGTGTCTGTGGGAGCCACTGTGAACATAACTGGCTGAAGCCTTGGTTTCTCTCTCGCTCGCTTGCTCTCATTTTTTTTTTCTTTAATGACTGTGTTTAACATTTTACAAATCTTCAGACTGCTACAGTTTTCATCAGTAAATAATGGCAATAAATATGCTGAAATATGAGATTTCTCTGACAGAAGAATAGGAAAGATATTTATATATCTCCAAATGCAATATGCTCTCCTCTGGCATGTTGGGTCTGGGCATGAAAATATATTTGTCTTGGGCAATATTTGTGTGACGTTCTCTCTGTTAACTGGTTCTAGCAATAGGCCACTGTGGTAGTTTGAATGTATGTCCTCCATTGACTTAGCTGCTAACATTAAACTTCTCACTGCATCTCTGGATGTCTAGCTGGAGGAGATGTAACTGGTGGTGGATCCTGGAGTCCAGCCCTAAGGTGTCAGTGAGGGTGGGTCTGAATTTCAGCCCAAAGATGTAGAGACTAGTATGATCTCTGGTGGGGTCTCTACCGCTTGCTGTGTTTTGATGTTTGCTGGCTGGCAGTGGCTTCTCTCTCACTGCTTAGATTTATGAATGGGAGCCAGCTTCTTCCATCATTGATCTTTAAGCTTGAAATAAATCCCTTCTGCCAATAAAACTGTGTTTTGTTGGGTGTTCCTAGTAGCATCATGGAACTGTCCACTACAGCCATAGACTAACTGTTCCTTTCTTGGCAAAGTAGCTGACTTAGCAGGATGTAAATATTCTGGTGTGGGTATGCTCATACACCTGCTCACTTCCTGTGAGATATCACTTGACTACCACCAAACAACGAAGATAGATTGTAGTTAATATGCTTAGGTTGTTTGGTCCCTACACTGGGCTCCAAAGAACAGGATGGATTTTTTTTAAAAATATTTTTGTAGGGCTGGAGGGATGACTTAGCAGTTAAGCGCTTGCCTGTGAAACCTAAGGACCCCAGTTTGAGGCTCGATTCTCCAGGACCCACGTTAGCCAGATGCACAAGGGGGTGCATGCATCTGGAGTTCGTTTGCAGTGGCTGGAAGCCCAGGCACACCCCATTCTCTCTCTCTCTCTCTCTCTCTCTCTCTCTCTCTCTCTGCCTCTTTCTCTCTCTGTCACTCTCAAATAAATAAATAAAAATGAACAACAACAAAAAAAAAGTTTTTTTATAGCACCAGTCTGGGTTCTCTGTACCAGATGGTGTGTAGGCAGGTGTGGCAGCAAGTAAGCCAGACCCATTTCCCTGCTCCTCCCAGATTCCTGGTCTAGGTTCCCTGTGCTGGACTGTGTGGAAACAGGCATGGCTGGGAGTGAGTAGGCCAGACTCCTGTTTCCCTGCTCCTCCCCACTCCGTGGTCCCGGTGCCTGTGCAGGAGAGTGCACAGGCCGGCAAGGACTGAATAGGCCAAGCCCCTGTTTCTCTGCTCCTCACAGCTCCCTGGTCCAGGTTGCCTGTGCAGGAGGGTGTGCTGGCAGGCACAGTGAGGAGTGAGTGGACCATATCCCTGTTCTCTGGTCCTCCTAGTACCCTAGTCCTGGCAGGTCCCATTGTACCTTGCTTGGGGAGGCCTGGTCCCCATGTGGGCTGTGGAATCAGGCTTTTTGGTCTGGTATCTTGACTGGCCACTGGTCACTGACATCCTTGTTCACCTGAGTCACAGGATGCATGAGCCAAGAGACAAAAACTTGCTTCCCCCTCAATAAAATAAAGAGTCTTCCTAAAATGGATAGACAGCAATGCAAAAAAGCCAGCCAGGCATGGTGGCACATGCCTTTAATCCAGTACTTGGGAGGCAGAGGTAGGAGGATTGCCATGAGTTCAAGGCCATCCTGAGACTACATAATGAATCCCAGGTCAGCCTGGGCTAGAGTGAGACCCTACCATGAAAAACAAACAAACAAAAAGCCAATGAAAGTGAGAAAACTGAGAAATCTCCACCAAGGATGCCTAGCCCTACAATGGAAGCCACCAATGAAATCATAGAGAAATCAACAGAAAATCATTCCCAAAGTGAAAACACAACCACCAATAAGGTACTGATCAAAAGAATTACTGAACTGGAAGCAAACCATCAAAGAACCAACAATCTTATCAATGAAATTGGACAGAATTGTCTTCTAGAGCATTTAGCTTTTCAGAGTAGGCTTAACTTGATTAAAGAAAATGTTAGAACCCTCCAAAGAAATATGAACAAATTGAAGGTGAGTCAAGAACTGGAAGCAACCAGTTGCTTAAGCTTAATGAAGAAATGATCAAATGCAAGAATGAATTCCAGGAAGCATCAAGAAAACCAGAACTCAGACTGAAATTGTACCTCAAAAAAGAGATAGACAAGATGCAGATGCAAAATAACATAACAGAAAACAAAAATCAAATAGAAATCATAAAAACTACTCTAGAACACCTCACCATCAGAGTTACTCATGTGGAAGACAGAACCTATAACCTGGAAGACAAGACAGAAGAAATTGATCAGGAGGCCCAAAAACTGTGCTAAGTTCAAAAAACCAAGTGAACAGAATATAAGGGAACTGTGGGATACCCTAAAATGACCAAACATCCAGATCATGGGTATACAAGGAGAGGAAATCCAGGCCAGAGGCATAGAGAACATATTCAACAAAATTATTGAAGGAAATTTTGTCAATCTCTCAAAATAGAGGCCCATCCAGATGCAAAAAGCTCACAGAATACCTAACAGACAGGAACAAAGAATAAACTCTCCAAGGCACATCATAGTTAAAACTCTTAACAATGAAAACAAAGAGAGTGTTAAAAGTAGCAAGAGAGAAACAACTCACAACATTCACAGTCAGTTTCATCAGAATTATGGAAAATTTCTCAATAGAAATCCTGGAAGCCAGAAGGGGCTGGAATGGAACACTTTAAAGTCTAAGAAACTATGGCTTCCAACCCAAGCTACTCTACCCAACAAAAGTATCCCTCACAATAGATGGTGAAAGGAAAACTTTCCATGAAAAAAAAAGTCAACTCTATGATCATATGAACACAAAGATAAACCTACAGAGAACACTTGAGGGAAAACTGCACTCAGAACAGTCAAACCAATGTCAAGAACCAACAACAAGAAGAAGATCACAATAACCAAAAATAGACCAGACTCAATATAGTACAAACCACAAGAGAACACTAAACCCAATAAAACAACACATGATGGCAGGAGTTAAGCCAAACTTCACAGTAATAACCTTAAATATTAATAGCCTTAACTCACCCATCAAAAGACACAGGGAAACTGCATAACCATATGCAGGAAAATGAAACTAGACCCATACATCTCACCATGCACAAAATTCAAGTCCAAATGGATCAAAGACCTCAATATAAGACTGGAAACTCTGCTGCTACTAGAGAAAAAAAAAAAAAAAGAGGAACTTTGATATAGGAGTTGGCAAAGACTTCCTTAACAAAGTCCCAGTAGCTCAGGAAATTAAATAATCACTCAACCATTGGAATCTCATGAAACTGAAAAGTTTTTTTCACAGACACCCATAAAATAAGCAGACCCAATAGACTACCCATAGAACGGGAGAAAAATTTTGCTGGCTATACAACTGAGAGAGGCCTAATATTTAGAATCTACAAAGAACACAAAAACCTAAACAGTAAAAAATTAAACAACCCATTCACAAAATGGAGCAGAGAACTGAACAGGGTTTTCTCAGAGGAAGAAATACAAATGGAAAACACACACTTTAAAAAATGCTCAAGAGCCGGGCATGGTGGCACACACCTTTAATCCCTGCACTTGGGAGGCAGAGGTTGGAGGATCACTGTGAGTTTGAGGCCACCCTGAGACTCTATAGTGAATTCCAGGTCAGCCTGGGCCAGAGTGAGACCCTACCTTGAAAAAAAAAAAACTCAACATCTCTAACCATTAGGGAAATATAAATTAAAACAACTATGAGACTTCACCTTAGTCCAGTAATTATAGTAAAAATAAACAAATCAAATGAAAACAAATTTTTGTGAGGATGTGGAGAAATAAGAACCCTCACTCACCGTTGGTAGGAATGTAAGATGGCACAACCACTATGGAAAGCAATATGGAAGCTCCTGATGGAAGCTCCTGAAAAGGTTGACTATAGAGTTACCAACAGACTCAATTATTCCTTTACTGGGCATTTACCCTAAAAGCTCCATGCCTCAGTTTAAAGATATTTGCTCAACCATGTTTATAAATGCTCAATTCATAATAACTAAGAACTAGAATAACCCAGGTACCCATCATTGGACGAGTGGATAACCAGGATGACAAAAAAGGCCACTTCATATTCATCAAGGGAATGATCCAACATGAGCACATCACAATCATAACTATATATGCACCAAACATAGGTGTGCCACTGTTTATAAAACAAAATCTACTGGACAACAAAATAGAAATAAACACCAACACCATCATAGTAGGAGATTTCACTACTCCACTATCATCAATAGACAGATCATCCAAGCAGAAAATCAACAGGGAAATAATGGAGCTTAATAGCATCATAGATCAACTAGACCTAACAGACATCTACAGAACTTTCCACCTCAACTCGATAGAATACACATTCTTCTGAGTAGCCCAGGGAATTTTCTCCAAAATTGACCATATATCAGGCCATAAAGCATTCCTCCAAATAGTCAGGAAAACTGAAGTAACTTTCTGCATCATGTCAGATCACAATGCTTGAAAGCTAGAAATTAACAAGAGACACATCAAGAACTCCACCAGCTAGTGGAGACTAAATAACATACTTTGAAACAATGAATGGGTTGTGGAAGAAATCAAAAAAGAAACTGTAAAATTCCTAGAATTGAATGATAATGAAAACACGACCTACCAAAACCTATGGGACATAATGAAGATAGTCATAAAGGGGAAATTCATACTGCTAAATGCCTTCATTACAAAGACAGAGGGATCCCAAATGAATAACCTAACTCTCCACCTAAAGGCACTGGGAAAACAGGAAGAATCTAACACTAAGAACTCCATATAAAAAGAAATAATCGAGATTAGAGCAGAAAATAATGATTGGAAACTAAGAAAACAGTTTTTTAAACTGCTGAAACAAAGAGCTGGTTCTTTGTAAAAATAAACAAGATTGACAAACCCCTGGCCAATTTGATTAAGGAAAAAAAAAGGGGAGAGAGAAGTCTCAAATTAACAAAATCAGAAATAAAAAAGGAGAGATCATAACAGACATCAATAAAATTGGAAGAATCATCAGGGCATACTTCCAAAACCTCTACTCCACAAAATTGAATAATCTGGAAGATACAGATGAATTCTTAGACACATACCACCTACTAAAACTAAACCTAGAGCAGATTAACCTCCTAAACAAACCTATCACATCCATGAAGATTGAAAAAGTAATAAAAAACCTCCCCCAGAAGAAAAGTCCAGGACTAAATAGCTTCCCAAATTTTATCATACCTTCATTTAAGAACTGAAATCAATTTTTCTCAAAATGTTTCACATAATTGGAGACCAGGGAATACTCTCAAACTCCTTTCTAGCATCACCCTGATATCAAAACCAGAAAGAGATGCAACAAGAAAACTATAGGCCTATGCTCTTGATGAACTTAGATGCAAAGATCCTGAACAAAATCCTTGCAAACAGAATTCAACAACACATCAAAAGTATTATCCACCTTGACCAAGCAGGCTTCATCCCAGGGATGCAGGGAAGGTTCAACATATGGAAGTCAGTCAACATAATACATGAATAAATAAATAATAATAAATATTTAAAATATATAAAAATTATATATATATATAAGTAAACTTAACCATAAGAACCACATGATCATCTCAATTGGTGCAGAATAGAGAAGGCCTTTGACAAAAATAAAACACCACTTAATGATTAAAATGCTGGAAAGAATAGGCATGAAGGGTTTATATCTCAATACAATAAAGGCTATATACAAAGCACCTAAAGCCCAAATAATACTTAATGGGGAAAGACTCAAGGAGTTCCCACTGAGATTGGGAATGATACAGGGGTGCCCAGTCTCACCACTGCTCTTCAACATAGTTCTAGAAGTGCTAGCCCAAGCAATAAGACAGAAGGAAGAAATAAAAGGGATTCAAATTGGTAAGGAAAAAGTCAAGTTAGCCCTAATTGCAGATGACATGATCCTGTACATAAGTGACCTGAAAGTCGCCATTTCAAAACTTCTAAAGGTAATTAATTTTTTGAGTAAAGTGGCAGGATACAAAAATCAATGCATGAAAATCAGTAGCTTTTCTACATGCAAAGGACAAATATACAGAGAAAGAAATCAGTGAGGCAGTCTCATTTTCAATAGAAACCATAAAATTAAATACCTTGGAATAACACTGAACAAGGATATGAAAGACATAAATAATGAAAACATTAAAAAAAAAATCAAGGAGGACTTCAGAAGATGGAAAGACCTCCCTTGCTCCTAGATAGAGAGAATTAATATTGTGAAAATGGCAATTCTACCAAAAGCAATAAACAGATTTAATGTAATGCCAATAAAAATACCAGCATCATTCTTCACAGAGATTGAAAAAATGAACTCAAAACTCATATGGAATGGCAGCAGGCCTCAGGTATCCAAACATATCCAGCTAAAAAAAGACATCAGGAGGTATCATAATACCTTATGTAAAGCTGTATTACAAAGCCATAATAACAAAAACAACATGGTACTGGAATAAAAACAAAAACATAGACCAATGGAACTTAGCATTAAGAGATACTACTGTGGGATAGGCAGTTATGTCCTGGGAATTTTCATCTACCCCTAACCCTATAGCTTCTGAAGCAGAGCTGACATACAATAGCCTAAATGTGGTACATTAAAAATCCAAATTAAATTATTACTATTCCCCAGTCATGATGTGCTTAAGCACCTGTGTTCGTATCAGACATCCCATTCGGAATACAAACTCCCATGTTTACATCATCTGTATGTAGAAGCCGGAGATAAACTTAAATGGAGCCATCCATCTTCAAGTCTTTTCCTCCAGAATATGCTTTCACACATATTACAGCAGGAGGAGGTTTTCCAAACCTGTTTTGTTGAAAGTAATTTCAGTCATATACATAAAAGTGCCAACTGTAAAACCTGTTGTAGAACTCACAGACAGCCAGTCACATTGCTAATGTGATGGTTGCCCACAAGCTGA